>NC_134809.1:6304298-6411798 GCF_046742065.1 Oratosquilla oratoria
CGATTGCAGTTAACAGTTGAAAGAGGATTGCAGTTAGAAATCGAAATATATAGACTCGCTTATTCAACTCTTTCTTTCGTCCGACTGTGGTGTTAGTTGTGATTTACAAATGTGTTACTGTATTTCTCACAAGTGATATATATACATATATATATACTGATACATATACATACATATATATATATATATACATATATATACATATATATACATATATACACGCATGTATATAAAGAATTACGCAATGTATACAATAGAAATAAGGGTCAAGAGTTGCGGTCACATTGTATTGTGCGTAATTGGAGACCCGTGGGTTGCTTGGAGTTTCTCGGGATGTGCGCAGTTCATCTGATCCGAGCGTAAAAGCGACAAGAGGAGAAAACGGTGCTGTGTTGACTTTATGGCTTTGTTTAGGCCTCCTTCTCCTCCTCCTCCCCCTCCTCCTACTTCTACTCCTACTCTTTCTCTTTTTCCTCCTCTTCCTCATCCTACTTCTTCTCCTCTTCCTTCTCTTTCACTTCTTTATCTATGCATCCTCCTCTTGCTCCTTCATCAACCCCTTCTCTTCCTCCTTCTATCCTCCTTATCATTTCCTCCATCAATTTTTCTTCCTTTTCTCCCTTCCTCCTACTCCTCTTCCTCTTCCTCCTTCTTCCTTTTCTCCCTCCTCCTACTCCTCTTTCTCTTCCTCCCTTTCCTCTTTTTCTTCTTTTGCTATTTGTTCTCATTATCTTCATCGTCACCTTTATTCCCACTCTCCTCCACAACCACCTCCTTTACCTCCTCCTTTTCCTTCTCCTATCTTTTTCTACACCTCAACTTTTTCTTCCATCAACTCCGCACTCTCCTAGTTGTTCAATTTGTTTATGGGTTCGGTAGTACGGGAGATGAGTGCGTGGGTAATAGGTATAGCTTTGGAGATAGTAAGTGAAAGTTGAGGGAAATGGGAGGTGGTGGAAGTAAGCCAGTTGTTGTTTGTGGACGACACTGCGCTTGTGGTGGGGCCAGAGAATCTAAGGAAGCTAGTATCAGAGTTTGGGAGGTTATGTAAGAGTTCATTGAAAATAAATGTGAGCAAAAATAAGGTGATGAGATGTACAAGGGGAAGGGTGACAGTGAGTTGGAGAGCCTGGAGGCAGAGGATAGTTTTAACTACTTAGAGTTACACATGATATGGAGTGGATCAGTATAGAGCAGGTAAACTCTAGAACCAGGAAAGCCAGTAATCCTCTTGAAGGGAATAAATGATGCCACGAGAAATAGGTAGTTGGGGATGAGCGCAATTAAAATTCTTTATGGAAATGTGATTGTGCCTACTACTACTTCGGGAATCAGAAAGGAGAAAATGAAATGTGATTGAGATGAAATGTCTGAGAAGTATGATAGGAGTTACAAGGTTAGAAAGAGTGAGAAACGAGGTGAAGAGGACAGTGGGGGTAGAGGAGATGTCACATAGGGCTGATGAAAGCGTAATGGGATGTTTTGGACACATGGAAAGAATGAGTGAAGAAAGACAAAAAAAATGTAGAATGCAAAGGTGGATAGATCAAAGTTGAGGGTAAAAAACCGATAATGGAGTGAATGGACGGAGTGAAGGATACTTTAGGTGCAAGGGAAATGTCTGTTGAGCAAGGAAGGGGAGGAGTTAAGAGATGGGCGTGAGTGGAAAGTGGATGTGAATGGAAGATAAATTGACGTGGATGACGCAGAGTAAAGGACTGCCTAGATTTCTTTTAGAGATGCATCTACCTCCTTCCTTTCCTCCCTCCCTCCTTCCCTCCTTCCCTCCTTCCCTCTCTCCTTTCTCTCCGAGGCCCGGTTTATTTGTTATCAGAAACCAAACCGCTTAGATCCTGAGTGACCCGTTGTCTGATTATTCCACACTTGTTAGTTGAAAGTGTCATTTCAGACCTCAGCATCACTAAACCTCAACTTCTCAAAAACCTTCTCCCGAACTCCCACGTCAACTCACTAGCCTCATCCCACTCCCCTTCGATCCACTCCTTCCCCCAGAATCCCTCAAGTCTTTCAGTTCCACCGAGATTCCGCCTCCCTTACCTTCACGCTTCCAACTACTAAAACTCTGTCGTTTTCTCTTGCAGATGCAACTGTGCGCCTGGTCCCAGGCAGGTGTGGTGCTGAAAGTTCTGGTGCTGTTGCTCCCAGTGACGTCTCTGAACGCAAAGGCAGCACATACAGGTGACGTCGTTTGTCCAGATTTTGCTAAGACCTCAAGTCTTCAAGAAATTTCATTACTCACACACTCAACGTGCGAGTGTTTGGAAGCATGCACACATACATACCTGCCAACTGTTAGGTCCTGTTGCTTATTTGTTTCTTTGTTTAATCATCTATTCTCAACTTGCACCAGAAGGAAACCACTCCAATTAGTCATCCACTCACTTTCTTACCCAACACAGAAAAAAATTACACACGGAAGCAAACTCGTAATCGCACAGGTACACATATGCAAATGCTACACTAATACTGCAAGCCGTTACTGTCCCCCTAGGGCAAAGACGATGGTAAGAGAGAGAGAGAGAGAGAGTGTGTGTGTGTGTGTGTGTGTGTGTGTGTGTGTGTGTGTGTGTGTGTGTGTGTGTGTGTGTGTGTGTGTGTGTGTGTGTGTGTGTGTGTGTGTGTGTGTGTGTGTGTGTGCGTGTGCGCATGTGTGTGTGCGTGTGTGTGCATGTGTATATGTGCGTGTGTGCGTTTGTGCGTGTGTGTGTGTGTGTGTGTGTGTGTGTGTGTGTGTGTGTGTGTGTGTGTGTGTGTGTGTGTGTGTGTGTGTGTGTGTGTGTGTGTGTGTGTACCTGTGCATATACCTGTGTGTGCATCTTGTATCTGTGTCTGTCACAATATTAGTCATGAATAAGTTTATACATGAACTCTCAGCTCTCAACTGGAAGGGTAACAGCTGTCATCACAAGCCCATCACGTGAGCCAAGACCATCATGAATGACATAATGCTTCTTCTTTTTTTTTATCTTAATAGCTTCTTTCTTGGCAAATTTGTGCTTCAGTTTTTCCTCAGAATACGTACTGAAATAGCTAAGTAGATTAAATGATCTTCTTTTTACGAAGACTTAAAGTAGAATATGGAACTGGGCGCGTTCCTCGATGCGTTCCTATGTTTTTTCCTCGGTGTATTTCGTTTTATTTTGGCCCGGTTAGCGCTCCCAAACTATTAAAGCTTAAGAGACAGGTTCATACCGAAATAAAAGTCCGGTAGGCTACATACTATACCAAAGAAAAAATTCGTAGGCCACATACAAAAGGTAAGTCACATACCATACCGGCACCTACATTGCTTTAATAGTTTGGGAACGCTAACTGCGACCAAACTAAAGAGTAATGCACCTAGGAACGCACCGAGGAACGCGCCTATCTCTACTTTTATTATTCTATACTTATCCAACACGAACATAGACAGGATATCATTTCTATCTTCAGATGATAAAACTTTAATTGGGGATCGTACTTTACTATAGGGCATTATAAATTATGTTCGCTTTCAATTTTAGCTACGACCATCTTAAACCGTATATACATCTAATTCTTGAACGTTCATGTACAACATTGATGTTTTTACTTCTCTAAAACAAGATTTCAACTCAAGCAGTTTGATCGCTGTTTCTAATTCTTTAACCTTTGCAAGGGATGAAAGTCCAGGATAAGTTAAGTTAGCGAGAAAGTCTTTGAGGAAAAATTTAGTTTTAATTTGCTTTCCCAAAGGCTTTCTAAATAGGGGCAATCGGTCTTTCTGTTTATGCTTCCTTGTTCAAGTTCAATTATCTTAATTGACCAAGATAAATACAGCTGCGATTTCTAATAGGTTTTCTGTTATTGCGATGTCATTATTCCAGTTAACTAGGCGTTAAAAAATTATCTGTTTTCTTAAGATTCATTCTCAAGCTCATTTCTTTGATTTTGGCGTTTAGTTTTTCTATCATAGCTTAAAGATCATTGGGATATTTTCATATTTTTTATATGATATCAGTGAATTGGAGGTGGCTGAAATGTTCACCATTAATTTTGATGCACTTTTCCGTTTTCTCTAAATGTTCGAAAGCTTCCTCTAAATTTGTAAAAAATAGTTTTGGAAATTTTCTTTTAATGTGTTCAGTCAAGTTCTCAAGATTGTTGTTTTCTTCCAAGATTTCAAAAGCATTCATTTAGTTCAGTTTGATTTTTTTTTTTTTTTAGAAAGTTTAACTTGATGTTCCCTCTGATCATTCAGTGGTTACTCTATGTTCATAAATTGAATGTTCTGTATGATTTCCAGTCAGTTAGCGAACATATAACTAATTTTATCACTAGTTTTGTGTCTTAGACTCCACCAAATTCACCTTTCTTTTTCTATTTTCTTAAGAATATTATATTAGTATTTTTCAAAATGCTTGCAAGTGCAAATTTGATCAGAATTTTGTCTTTTTTTCATTTCTTGATCCATACCGGAAACATATAAGATGAAAACAATTTCCTCTAAAATCGTTTGCAATGAATTCCCTTATTATGATGTTAAACTGGATATTTTTCTTTGGAGATCGTCGTAAAACTCTTGTAAGGCATCTTGGATGTTCAAAGACAGGAGGTAACAGGAGGTAACAAAGACAGGAGGTATTTACAGGAGGTAAGATGAGAGAAAACGGACGAGTAGTGGATGGGGGTGGATCGTGCGGGAAAGGGTGCGTGGCTTGTCTGGCTACCTTCCTTATAAGGGAGAAGAGGCTCTTGGTATATAAATAGATTCTTATGGCATACTGTTTACCAAGCTTGATGGTTAAAGTGAGTACTCGATCTGATTTGTTATGAAATCATCTGATACGACCAGATCTGTCCGGCGGCCTTAATACCAGATCGTACCGTGGATGGGGCTTACAACCTGTTTCCGACCACCTTCGACCGAAAATCAAGCGATCGGTCGGCGACACAAAACCTATGCAAGGAATTGAAATGGAAAAAGTTAATGTGGTTGATAAGATGAAAATATATGTACTGGGGACTATTCAGTGTGTGTTGTAATATATTTGTCTATCTATCTATCGATCTATCTATTTATCTATCTTATTACCGACTACCAGCGACTTCCAAAGACTACCTGCAACTGGCTGGTGGTCGGAAACAGGTCGTATTCTTGGTGTGACTTGGCCCTTGGAGTCGTCACTTCTTGTAGGTCGAACTTAGAAGTTTCTTATTAACTAGGAAACTGATACCATTATGCTTGATGTCACTCCTAGTTCGATGACAGAAGAAGTGTGATAATATTTAATGTTCCTGAGTAGTTTTCCCGTTCTTTTTTCTTCACTTAGTCCAATTATGCATCATTTGATGTTTTTATTTCTTCCGTAAGGTTTGTCCAATCCGTTTCCTTTGGCAAGGTCACATTGTAATTATGATTCTTTGTTAATTGTTTTTGTTTTTTATGCGTGATACCGTTTGGTGCACTTGATGTCCATGGATTGTAAGCGTTGCGGTTAGACTACGGTTAGAAAAAATAAATAGATAATAAATAAATAAATAAATAGATAAATAAATAAATAAATAGATAAATAAATAAATAAATAAATACATAAATAAATAAATAAATAGATAAATAGATAAATAAATAAATAAATAGATAAATAAATAAATAAATAAATACATAAATAAATAAATAAATAAATAAATAAATGAATAGATAAATAGATAAATAAATAAAGAAATAGGTAACAAAAATAAGATTGATAACGGATACCAAGTCAGGAAGTAGCCTTATGAAAAGGAAAGAAAGAAAAACGCTTATTTGTATACAGTACATTCGTTTGAATGCCGCTAATACAAGCATTATTACGCCTTTTGTCTAGCATCCGCCTGACAGTGCAGAAGTATTCTACTGAACGCAACAGAAACCTTTTAGCAACATCCTGTAAGGTTTACTAATGTAGCCTTAGGGCTTCTGGCGCTCCGGGTTGAGAAACTCCGCCCTTAGCTACATACACCATCCACGATACGATCTGGTCTGGACAGATCTGGTTGGATCAGACCAGATTGGATCGTGTATGTACTGATTTTGGTCTGTTCGACGGCCTTAAGATCAGATCGTATCGTGGATGGGGTCCATTAGGGTCGTTACTTCCTCGAGGTCGACTTTCTTAGAAGTACTTGAATTCTATGGGTAAGGGAGGGGGACGGGGGGACATCGCCCAATCCTCTTTCGTATTCTCAAACTTCAATTCAAATTTGTTCGTAGGGGAGAGACCGTTATCGTTAAATAACGAAGTCAGTAAGAGTAGTCATTGGTTGGTTGTTATGGATTGTGTTTAACCAGCGCTTCTGTCCTTTTGGACAAACTCGCACAGCTTACGTTTTTCATCATCGACTTCGTGTGTTGGTCTAGTTCGTCAAGGTTGTTTGTGAATTGGTTAATAGTCTTGGTTTCTGTGGGAAGATGTGTGGCTTTAGAAGGGGAAGGAAGAAGGAAGAAGGTCAGGAGTCTACGAAAGGAGGTGTTGAGTAGCCTCGGCCGAAGCCGTCACCCTTGCGTTATGTGGTTAAGGTAAGTTACAATCACTGCTGGGAACTGGAGAGGAATGAGGGACTCAAACCCACAACTAAGCTAATGCGAGTCAAACGCGCTTCCGACTATTCCACCAGTGCACTTAGGGTAGAGTGAGGTGCATCCTTATCTAGGGAGGAATTGTGTCAGTTTTGGGGAAAGTTTGGGGAAAGTTTTGGGGGATATAGGGAACTTTCTAGGGAAAGGCGCGTCCCCTGATGAGTACTCGTGACACTTTCGAACGCTAGCATGGACCCGCCCGATGCGGTGGCGCTTGGGGATGCGTTACAGGAAGTTTCGAAAGCTTCGGAACTTCGAAACCCGTTCCTTGTGTCGAAGGCAAAAAACACAAAAGTGAGGTAAAACAAGAGAACTTGATACGGTTTCCGTGGAATTTTAGGGTACGTGAAATCCTATGTTCGTTTCTAGGGGGAACAAGAGAAAGACAACAGGGGAGAGAGAGAGTGGAGACAAAGAAAGAGAGTACGGAATAGATAAAACATGTACGATAATATAGGGGATTTAGCTTTAGCTGAGAAGCGTATATTTTGTAAATATAACTTGGAATACGTGTCTGCACTTCCTTCTTTGTTGATTGTGAAGATCTATGTCGTTATTAAACTGTCGTATATCGCGTTTGCCCCACCGTGACCAAAAGGGCAATTGTGTTAAGCTTGATACACACACAAACTGTCATTTCGCTTGTACCGCCAAACCTGCAAGTCTTCTTTGTCGTCGCGTCCGCTTCCCTGCCATTGACCTACTAAAGACAACCCCGTTGTAACGAACCAAAGGCGTGACCGTGCAAAATACTTGTAACTCACCCTGCCTCTGTCTCTAGCTGAGTCACTTTCTAATATATTTCTAACGAGGCTATGTTAGACAAGCATCCAGGAAATATTAGATTACCCATCACGAAGTGTCTGGACGTTTAAAGTTATCGTAAACATACAGGGTTACCTGTGACGTAGGCTCAGGTAGCGAAGGAGAATATGTTCTGTCAGATGAAAAATGTATTCAAGCGTATTGAGCTGGAGACATTATAACGGGGTTTCTTCTCGCCTCGCCCATCATAAGTGTACACTGCAGCAGAGAAAATGATGATGCACAGATAGATGTCACTGCACACACTCATGATTGCTGTCGCTTCAAATAATCGTTTGTGGTCGATGCCAGGTAGTTTCATTCAATTGTCAGATAATTGTTTTCGTTTGAAACGATCAAACACTTTTTCAAACAACAGGTTCACAAGCGTCAGTGGAGTTTTGTGTATGTATACATATATATATGTGTATATATATATATATATATACATATATATATATATATGTATATGTATATACATACATATATATATACATATATATATATATATATATATATATATATATATATATATATATATATACAGTATATTTAGCAAGGATAAGTAAAACATTTCACACTTTTCACCTTGACATGCTTTTTCTCCTTAACAGTGCTGGCCGGACGTCAATACAACGGCAACAATAACGCATACAACTACAACAACCCCAACAACCACAACAACAACAATGGATACAGAGACAACGGAATAAATAACCGCAGAGGACATCTCAATGCTGCCGACTTGTCTGACGGTCAATTCCAAGATAATGTTCTTTACAACGAAGCCGACTACAATGCCCCTGTCCGAAACTACGCCAAGAATGGTTATTACGACGCCTATAATAACAACAACAATAACGTCGATTACCCGGACATGACGGCTGTTGCGTCGTCTTATGCGTAAGTTATTGTCACCGTTATTTATTGGGTATTTATTCAGTTTATTTATTGTTATTTTCTTTATTATCCGTTATTATCGTTCATATATGTTTATTTATCTGTTTATTCTTTTTCCTGGTTGTAGTATATGTCGGAAGAGCTATGCTAGTGGGGTTCTGTCTCTTTTATCTCCAGTTATTATATTTTAACTTTAATTTCTTTATATTGTTGCCATGGATTATATTTTCTTCTGGCTTATTCCTCAAATTGATATATGTTAGAGAAAGATAAATGTATGTATTTGTGTGTGTGTGTGTGTGTGTGTGTGTGTGTGTGTGTGTGTGTGTGTGTGTGTGTGTGTGTGTGTGTGTGTGTGTGTGTGTGTGTGTGTGTGTGTGCATGTGTGCATGTGTGTGTGTATTTGTGCGTGTGTATTTAATCTACACATTTCAAAATTAGGCTAAAAGGAAAAAAATAGAAGAATATATTCACAAGGCCGTTCCTGAAAAAAAAAAAAATGTGTTAATTCAAACTCCAGTGTCAGTATAGGAAATGTCTCTTAGACTTTACTTTCCCGGGAGTCCAAACAATGGACAGATGGTTTAAGTAGTAGATAGATGGGAAAGTATCAACGGGAATAGAATTTCAGAGCCTCCTATTGGAAGGAAAAACCAGGCGTACTGGATGACTTGCAAAAGATAATTAAACAGAAAACGGGTGAGACTTCTCAGAGAATCTAAGGATGAAAGGCACGCTCTTACCAAGTACAAAAGAATGACCACGAAAATAGCAAGAAAAAGAAAATAAAATAAAAGAAAAGATGCAGTGTCGTGAGGCCCGTTCTTACCAAGTACAAAGGAATGACCATGAAATCAAGAAAAAAAGAAAAAAGAAAAGAAAAGATGCAGTGTCGTCGTTGATAGACAGAAACTGACGATTGTCTGCAGGAAAAGAAGCTTTGATAAGGTGGAAGGTTTTTAAGGTCGACATTCTTCAGGAGTAACGAGGGAAGCGAGTCGACCTAAACGAACGAGGTGTACACCATCCCAGAACGAAGAACTCCCCCGTTAAGATAAGCAGCTGAGGTGGAGTTCTGATATTCTGGAAGTGATATAGAACACCTAAATCCCAGAGCTGGGTGCGTTACCGCCGAACAGGTAGTGCGTTACCGAAAAATCTGGGGTGCATTTCCGTCAATGCGTTACCGACTTTAATTTCCTTAGCGCGGTCCGCGTTACTGCGTATATTTATATATATATATATATATATATATATATATATATATATATATATATATATATATATATATATATATATATGTATATATATATACCGCTCTAAGGAAATTGAAATTAGTAACGCATTGACGGAAATGAAGCCCAGCATTTTTCAGTAACGCACTACCTGTCCGACGGTTACGCGCCCAGCTCTGCTAATTCCACACAAATAGAGTCCTGACATTCTGAAAGAGGCACGAAACACCTAAATTCACGGAAAACCAAAGTACAAATTACTATTACAAGGAGTTCGTCATTTTTACAAATAAAGATTAGATCGAATGTCGCAAGAGGGGGAAAGTTGTGTTTCGTAGAGGAGAGAAAGGAAGCAGCGCTGTCGTCTGCAATGTCAGAGGAAGAGAGAGCGTCCTAGTGACGTTGATGAACACGGAGTTTCCGTCACCCAAGTTAGATACAATAGAAAGGATTGATGTCAGGTGTTTTGCAACAATCTTTCTAGAATAATAGAACCTCATGTTGCAAATGCAATCTTGATAATGACGTAGAAACATATAGAATAGTGCCATTAGTCTAATGGTGTATCAGATTTTTGCAGTTGATTATTTTTTTTTCATAAAGAGGAGATAAAGAGTAGGAGGTAGAACAAGACCCTGTAGGACATCAGAAGTCATAGGCATTACAGACCAACCGTGATTATCTCTTAGAGTAGCTATGGAACGGCAAGGAATAAAATTAGAAACTGGGGTGCAAAGAAAGGAATGAATCGTAGCTTAGAACTGAAATTTTTGTGCCAGACTCCATCAAATGTTTTTGATATACTTAGCGCAACAGAATGAGTCTCGCCAAAATCTCCTAAGGATTACCAAGAATCAGATAGAAATGTTCAAAGATCTCTAATAGAATAACCTTTACGGATGCACTACTTGTGTGTGTGTGTGTGTGTGTGTGTGTGTGTGTGTGTGTGTGTGTGTGTGTGTGTGTGTGTGTGTGTGTGTGTGTGTTTGTTTGTGTGTGTGTTTGTGTGTGTGTGTGTGTGTGTGTGTGTGTGTGTGTGTGTGTGTGTGTGTGTGTGTGTGTGTGTGTGTTTGTGTGTGTGTTTGTGTGTGTGTGTGTGTGTGTGTGTGTGTGTGTGTGTGTGTGTGTGTGTGTGTGTGTGTGTGTGTGTGTGTGTGTGTGTGTGTGTGTGTGTGTGTGCGTGTTTGTATGTGTGTGTGTGTGCGTGTTTGTATGTGTGTGTGTGTGTGTGTATGCGTGTGCGTATGTGTACGTGTGCGTGAGTGTGCGTGTGCGTGTGCGTGTGCGTGGTGTGTGTTTGTGTGCGTGTGTTTGTGTGCGGGTGTGCGGGTGTGTGCGTGTATGCATATGCGTTTACATATGTAATATGTCTTCACAAATATATTAATTCCCTAGCTTATTTTTTATAATACCGAGGTCATATACCAAGACAAATTTAACAGATATAACAATGTAACTATTTACATTACCCCGTGATGTCATGTTACTATTTTCTTTTGTTCTTTTCTTTCCTTTTGGTAAATCCCTTTACACTGAACATTATTGGAACTGAGTGTAGTGTTAGAGAATGAGTTGAAAATAATTGAAACCACGTAATTCTATGTCACTTTTAAACAATTATTCTTTACTCTACTTCACATGAGGACGCGCGATAGTTCAGTGGACAACGTCTTGGACTCATGAACATGTGGTCGTGAGTTCGACTCCCAGGACCCACTGCGAGCTTGATGCGTTAGTTCGTAATAGTCCTGGCCAGGGGGTGAAGCGACACAACGTCGGTCTGACAAAAATAAAGAATAGATAGATAAATAAATCAAATAAATGAATAAAATAGATAAATAAATATATATAAATAAATAAATATACAAATATATGGATATATTATATATAGATATATAAATATATAAGTATATAAATATATAGATATGTATTTATATAAATATACAAATATATAAATATATAAATATATAGATATATAAATATATATTTATATAGATATATGAATATCTAAATATATGAATATATAAATATACAAATATATAAATACATAAATACATAAATATATAAATATATAAATGCATAAATATATAAATATATAAATAAACAGCTGCTTGCAGTAACTGACGGGGCTTTGCCCTACCAGGGGTTTCTCACTTCCCACTGCGTGTGAGTGGGACGCTAATTCTACCTCAACAAAACCGTGATTGATCACCTTCTTACGCAAGAATCCCTTCGCAGATATTTGAAAGTGCCATCTACACTACTATTTCTAATTAATTTTAAAAATACTACTCAAGAATGTTTTCTCATAAAATCTAGTGATTTCTCGGTTGTCGAAAGTTTCCAAGCCAGTCTGAATGGAGGAAAACCTTCATTTATATAATTGGTCGATAATTACAAGCGAGACCTTTTAACGAGTCTTCCCATCCAGAGAAACTATTCCTGTGTAGTGATTTAAAGAAAAAACAAATTAGAGACGAGATGATAGTTGCCAGTATCATTCTAGAAACTACTCAAGTAAATGATGTGACGAGATTTTAGTTAAACAAAGCCTTTGAAATGTTTCATAAGACTGCCAAGTCAGTATAGAGTCGATTATCAGATTAATTGCAGTGTAATATTTTTAATAGTTTATGACCTGCAGAGGTGTCCATTATGGCGGGAAATGCCTATCATTCCACGAATTTGATGGAGCTTTTCATATAGTCTACTTTCCTTGGGGATATCCTAGTTTTGTCCATCGCTAATATGGCGCCTTTGCAAAATTTGTTAACTTAGACAAAAATAAATAGATAAATAAAAATGAATAAAAAAATAGATAGATAAATGAATAAATAATCTGGTGGTAGAACAAAGTCCTGTCAGTTGCAGGAAGCCGCTGAGTCCTTTAGGCCGACGTTGGGTCGCCTCCCCAAGGCTGTCAGGAACCAACGCAGCAAGCCTGCAGCGGGAATTGAACTCATGACCATCTGCTCATGAGATCAAGACGGTATCCACTGAGCTCCCGCGCAAGACGATTTTCTTCAATTTACGTCAGGATCACGAGATGAACGAGTAAAGATCTCTATCACAATGAGAATCCGACAAGAAATAATGGTCTCAAACTTTCAGGAAATAGATTTAATTTGGAAGTGGGTAGAGACAACTTTGTCAACCGTGTAGTTAATGAATGGAATAAACCTCCTGCAGAGGCAGTGCAATGTAGTTCAGTTCGAAGCTTCAGTTCGAAGCTGTAATGACTCCCATTCATTGTATATTATTTATTTATTTCTTTGTTATTATTTGCCTGTTTCTTATTAGCTTGATTTTCGTTTATTATTAGTTATATGTCAAGTTATTACTATTTACTATCTACATGTTTGTTAACTACTTAACTATACCTATGAATTTATTTATCTTATTTATCATAATTTATATTATCATAATTTTTATTCATTTATTCATTCATCATTATTATATATTTTTTTTCGCATCTGACCTAGTTATGGACCAAAAGGTCTCCTGTCGGTATGCTCCGTCTTTGTAATCCGTTATATCTTCTATGACTCCCATCACCCTGTTTCATTCTACCGAGGAAAAGTTTCCGGTGTTTCAAGGTCAATATCCCGGTAAACTAACATTTACGACCTGCAACTCTGTTTCCAGATCGGTAGGATCGAGTTACGCTCCTGCGACGAAGGACAAAGAATCTTCTCCGGCACTCTCCGCCTTGGCACTTCTTGGCTTCCTCTACTTCCTCAACCTCATCCAGGTGGGTCCTGCACTCCCAGTGCCTTAGTCACGTGACACTTGTACTCCCGTACCTTAAGAACAGAAGAATAGAGGGGACTACAAGAGACCATATGGGCTACACTAAGCAGTTCATTATCCATTACCATTTGCCATCACTATCCATAAATTTATAAAATCTTTTCTTAAAACAGCCAATTGATTCAGTGTTCACTATATGGTTATTGAGTCTATTCCATTCGTTAACCACATTGTTGGTAAACCAGTTATTCCCTATTTCCTTCTTAAACCTTAATTTGTCCAATTCAAAACCCTTACAACGAGTCCTGACCTGCTGCCTTAATATGATGACCTTTATCCTTTAGGCTTTGTAGAGTACCAGTTCTTCATTCAGGTGACCTTTATACCAACGTTCCTTCTTCTCTTGGAATTTGTGGGTTCCTGTGTTTCACCCATTCAGGTCCTCTGCATTCTCAGTATCTTCAGGTTAATCCTAACTCTAAGCTTTCCTGGTGGCGTAAACAGAAGCATACTGGTCTCGCATTCGTTTGGTTGTGGGTTCGAATCCCGCACTCCTCTCTGATTCCTAGCAGTGACTGTTCCCTGACCTAAAAGTCCTTGAAGAGTTGGCGCCAGATTAAAAGAGGTCTTCGGTCTGGGGTCTTGTCGTCACTTCAACAAAGATTTATCTGACGTTAGCTAAACCGTTACATATTAGTTGTGTTGTCATCTCTAAGGGGTTCGATAGAGGTAAAGATCTCTTGAGAAAACTGAGAGAGAGAAAGAATTGCGGGTCAGAGACAATGGTGTGGGAGTTAATCAAAGAGAAAAGATGAAGATGGAAAAGAAAGAGAGTGAGGTAAAAAGGGGGAAAAATGCAAACTACGAGAAGGAAGGAACCAGAAATGAAAATTAAAGAAAAGAGGGAAGAAGAAGAAAAGAGTGGGTGAACGAGGAAGAAGGAAAGAGAGAGTACAGCAGAAGCTGAGGACAAGGAAGGAGCGAGAAAAGAAAATTAATGTTGTAAAATAAGTGCCAGGAGAGGGACCCAGGGCAGTGGACAAGGTGCAGGGATGACCCGTCATCCAGGAGGTGCTCAGATAAGAGGGAGGGTGGAGGGGTGTGGAGTGTATTCAGGGATGGAATGGGTGGAAATTATTTTATGCCTTTCCCTTTTTGGCTACCTCCCTTGTAAGGGGGAAAAAGCCTTGGTATATGTATGTATGTAGGAGAGGGAGGAGGAAAATGGAAGAGGCTTGGAAAGAAAACAAGAGACTCTGACGAGAACTCTTTAATGTAACTCTTTACTACTTCTCTTTATCCAAGGACACCCTTCAGAACAACAACGGCAGGAGGAAGAGGAGTGCCGTCGACGAGGGTGAGGTGCAAGATCTGGAGGAAAACGTGTCCAGAATGGCAAGGAGCTTCTCCTACTTGGAGGATTTCTTTGTCGATCTCCCAAAGGCTCTCGGCTTCTCTGAAAGGGTGAGGAATTACAGGAACTTGGGTGTTTATTTGAAATTTCAGAAACAAATTTTGTATATGCATGTATGCAGAGCTGGGCGCGTTACCGCCGAACAGGTAGTGCGTTACCGAAAAATCTGGGGTCCATTTCCGTCAATGCGCATTATATACATGTATATGTATGTGTATATATATATATATATATATATATATATATATGTATGTATATATATGTATATATATATATATATATATTATATATATATATATATATATTTTTTTTTTTTTTTTTTTTTTTTTAACGCCCAGCTCAGCATGTATATGTGTGTGTATCTACCTAATTGTAGCTTACAGGAAAGGAGCAACGCTCGTTAGGTCCCGTCTCCTATTCTCTATTTTTTATCATACACAGGCTCAAATTCATGTACAATTTCAGCTTAATCTCTATCCTTGATTTCCAATTATCATATTTAGATTTAAACTCGTGTATTTTTTTAGCTTGAGCTACATCACCTTCTAAGCTATTCCTCGCGCGCGCGCGCGCGTGTGTGTGTGTGTGTGTGTGTGTGTGTGTGTGTGTGTGTGTGTGTGTGTGTGTGTGTGTGTGTGTGTGTGTGTGTGTGTGTGTGTGTGTGTGTGTGTGTGTGTGTGTGTGTGTGCGTGTGCGCGTGTGTGCGTGTACGTGTGTGCGTGCACGCGTTCAAGACTGCAACTTGACTGTCCTGTTTGTTTATCTATTGTGTGTTTTTCACCTTGCAACATCAGCACTAAAAACATATTTGTGAAGGTAATTCATGTACTTTGTATACTGGTCATTACCATGTACTGTATTGCCAGAAGCACAGACTACCGGCCACAGATTTCTTTCGGAATCTATGTTCACCCTCACGTCGGAAGGTAGACACGGGAAAGGACTCTAAAGTATATACCAGAATGGAAGTGATCCGTGTAGTGGCCATCATCTATTGGGATCATGCGCCGTGGGATGTATGACCCTACTCACACACCGGACCCAGTCCCCACGGTCTCCCCGATCAAGCTCTCATGCAGACACCCTTCCCATTCGCAACAACTCTAGACAGGATCGGTCGATTTGCCCCAGTCATGAGTTCTGTGGACGTCCCCTTCTTCGACTCCTCCGTCGAGGGCTGTCTCTTGTGGAGACAACGCTGAATAGGATCAACATCAGGGAAACATGTCATATACCCAACTAGCCGGAGTTGACGTTCACGAATTATGCTGGTAACAAGCTTACACTGAATCTTGTGGAACGGTCTCTAGTTTGATACAAAGCCATTCTAGAGATGCTCCATGATTCTCCGAAGACACTTGGTACCTAAGACGTCGAGACGCTTCTTTAAGTCGGTATTTATTGCCAATGGCTCTCAGCTGTACAACAAGACAGGAAGCACAAGTGACCTGAAAATTTGGGTCGTAGTCCTCCTGTACTACACTACTAAGGTTTATGAAACTCTCTGAGACCTTATTACACAGACTGAACTGTGGCATCTGGTAAATCTCTAAAAACCTAAACCTAGTCGCAATACACAGGAAAATGTCTGAGACGATGATTTTAAGAACGTAACCGCACCCTTCAAACATCTAAGAATAGATACGTTCTTGTTTTTGTTTTTTCTTCCGGATCGACCAACTGGGTAAGAATTATATAGAAAATAACTGAATCGACATTAGATATCCTGTGGACAACAACAACAAAAAATCATCATCATTATAATCATTTCATCATCATCCTCACCATCATCACCATTATCATTATTATAATTGCCATTGTTATTAATGAAACAGTGAGAGTAAACCAGTTTCGACTGTCTGGGCCTTGCTGTGTAAGTGCTGTGCCTTGCTGCATTGCCCTTGACCCAAGAGGTATGGGGGAGATGAGAGGGGCGATTACGCTCCATTTGTGAGATGTAGAGATGAGAGGGGCAATGAAAAGATTTTAATATGTTATGTAGTATACATGTGCTTTGACTGACCCACCGCCCTTATAAGGGGAAAAAGTCTTTAGGGTTTTTAATGTGTTTATATTATGTTTCCTGCAGAGCGCCATTGACTTTGACGGTCCTTCGGAAGGGACAAGGCGGTCAGGCCTGGACGCCATCGCTGGGTTCTTCACTTCGCGCCTTTCTCTTATTTCCTCCATCATGAGCTTCCTCAAGGATCCCCGACCCTCTAGGGTCCGCAGAGACATCCAGGTGAGTCACAGTACGAAGTCATCGAAAAGTCGATCTCAGATATAGAACCATTTCAACCAATAAGAGCCTTTGTGGCATGCAAGAGTGGTATTTATAGATCCCTGCAGAGTTTTAAACAGTAGTGATGATGATATTCTAGGAAGCAAAGTAAGGGATAATAGTCGATTTCTTTTCCTAGTGTGAAGGTACAAATATATCATATGGAGAAGAACTGAGCTTGCAGCAGTGTACAATAGTCTTCATTTCGGTTTGTTACTGTTACGTCCTCCCTCTAATAAAACACAATCTTGATTGAAGGAGCGATCCTACCTCCAATCATTGACACAAGATTAAGACTAAATGGAAGGGTAACAATTTACTGCATATCAAATGTGGAATAACGATACACAGTAACTTAATTATTGAGTAGGTATCTCAAATTATATGACTTAGGGTGGATAACTAGGAGTGATGTTGAGGTATATATCAAACCAGAGTATAAGAAAATAAACATTACTATTTTAATTAACTCTTACACACAACATGTAGCCTATACCTAACAGGACCACCAATGCCCCTAGGGTCCACTTAATATATTCAACTCATGACTGTGGTTGTCATGGCGACCACAGTTGCCAACTCGCCTTACTATTATTATTTATTCTATTACAATCAGGGGCGAGTGGAATAGCATTCTACATATGCAGACATCATTAACACGATAAGATGCAAATTATAATATGAGTAATATTCTAACTAACTAAGATAAAGAATGGTACAAAGGAATGATACAATAGGAACACAGGAAGCCCTATTTCATACGATCTGTAATCCAGGGAGGCATGATGAAGGGTTTGTTTACAAGCTAAATGAAAACATATGGTTAAATGAAAAGTACATGTTTTACAAAGGAACACATGGGATTGTGGGCACGCAACAGTTACAAGTACAGCACAGCTCGAGTCCTTAGTTAGCACGCCCCTGATTGCAACATTTGATTACTCTCTTAGCTGTTTGTCTCTGACGTTCGTTCTATATCATCATATTTTCAGACAGCAATTTCCTCCCATAAATCTTGTCCGAGAATTTACTTCAATAATTTTTTCAGTCATTTCTCTTGTCAAACACGAGCGAAAAGATTTGTTGGATGTGGTAATAAGAATACATGTAGGCAGTGTACATGCAACCTTCAAAGAAAGTACTACTGTTGGCTTCACAGTACTGTAGATGATAAACCTATTACTTTATGACAGACATTGACTCCCCACTTCTATTCTTTCTTGTAATTTTATTATGTTGAATGTCAGTTCTCATCCAAGCTAGTAATTAAGATATATTTTCATCGATTTATCATTGGACAACACCAATAATTACTTTTTGCTTCTGCCAGTTAAAAGAATGCAGTCACCCCTGCGTAAAGTGCAAGCATATCAAAATACATAGTAATAGAAAACGAAACCAAGAAAGAGAAATGATAGAAAATGATAAAAAGATAGGGGAAATGATAGAAAATAAGAGCAAAAGCGAAATGGGGTGGTGTGAAAAACTCCAGACACATTTGCTATGTGGTCATATGTTCCCATAGATCTAGTCATATAGTATGATTTGCATAGTATTTCCTCCCACATCCCTCCCACTCCTAATATACCTATACTGTTCTCTGTATCCACAGTCGAACGAAGTAGATGGCGATGAATCTGTCGACATTACAAGTTCCCTCGACTTCCTCTCCAAACGAGCTTCCCAATTTCTCAAGTAGGTAGTTCTCAGTGGGAGCCACATTTTATAAACCAAAATAAGTAACTGCCTACAATAATTTTCAAACAAAACAATGAAAAATAAGGATAAATTAAGTAAAAATATTAGAGGTAAATATAATTTTTTCACCACAATGTATCTTCAGATGCTTAAGCTTTGAATTTCAATTACGATAATCTAGCTATTATATGCTTAAATTAGGTACACAAGAAAATCTCTTGCATTGAAATTATGTTAGTAGACCTAAATTTCTTCCATTACGTTTTCCCAGTAATCTTTTAGACTGACTGGACGAAAGTCCATCTAGATTTTTTTTAATTCAATCACGACCTACTTGATCTTTTCTTGGTCCTTTCTCACTATATTCATTTATGAAGTGATCATTCCTATATCCTCCATAGGGAATTGTCTCAAGATCCCTCGGAGGTACTCTGGAGTATATTCAGCCAAACCTTACTCGCAGAGGACTACAGAGAAGAGGAACCGAAGAACGACTTTTCAACTACGACATCAGAGACCGAAAAGGATCCTGATTCTTCTCCTTCTCCCTCTGAAAATGACGAAGACGGTAATGGGCAGAACACAAAGGCCCGACCGAAGCGGTTTACATACGGAATGAACAGCTGGTACGAAGAGATGGAAGGCAGGATATATGACCCGGATAGGCCCAAGCCAGTTGGAGGTTTGATGAAACAGGTATGTCTTGTACCATGTATACAGACACACACACACAAATACGCACACACACACACACACACACACACACACACACACACACACACACACACACACACACACACACACGTTCGCAAGCACACATAACTGTGTGATTCATCACCATGGTCTTAGATCACGTACTGGACTCATGACCGACAGCTATTTCCCACCCGGAAGAGAGCTCAGAGTTCATATATGACCGATCTATGGGTATTGCTATGACCTTACACCCACACACACACACACAACTCCCCGCCCACGAGAGTTGGAGTAACGACTCTTAGCGCAGCGATAGTGAAATTATTTCAGCCCTGGGCGGGATTCGAACCTGGACCTCCGTAGTGGTCGCCGGGAAGTCTAACCACTGCGCCATCGAGTCGTGTGTGTGTTTATGTGTGTGTGTGTCGGCGTGTGTGCAAGCGTGTGTGTGTCTATGTGTGTGTTCACCGATAATTCACGAGTTTTTCTAGCCTTATGGACAATATCGTATTGTTGTTGAGAAATATTTTGGTTTTGCTGTATCGGTTGAGCCAATGGGATGGGAGTGTACGAATATATGTGAGCACTAACCCTAATCTATGGGAACATTGATGTGTCACGGCAGGTGTATATTGTATGGGATAATGATAGTTTGGATAGGGGTCCCTGTCTCTCATAGGGAAAAGTGAAGAAAAATAGAGATATTAATGTTAGTTTTCCTAAGATAAGGTATAATGGGATCGTTGTTTCAGTGTGTGAGGAAGGATTTAGTATAGAATTGGAAGTTGTTATGAGGAGTTGTATTCGTAGTATATTCCAGCAAAATGTATGGTATAGAAAATGGGGCACCACAGAGGCAAACGAGAGGGCTGCCTTTGGTCATAAGATGATTATGGACGAGACGAGAATACTCTGTTCTTGAACGTACAAGTGATTTCTCAAAACGTCGGTCACGCTGATAGAAAGAGGTTTATGATTGTAGATGAGGTTTGACTGTCTTTAAATAGTTTATCAGGTGATCCACCCAACATTTTTTTCATTAGTTTTGTAATGTGAAATGGATGTTTAAAGTAGGGAGCGAGTGAAAGCACCGAAGGGGATTGGTGCTGCATTCCGAGATGCTTTGTCGGCTCGTTCGTTGCCGGGGATACCAACATGAGATGGAACGTAGCAAAAGAATACAGATTTGAAATAGGGATGAGACTCGGACTATCTATGAGTGGGTTTTGTAGATCAATGTGTGGCTGGAAAGGAGGACAATAAGTTCTTCCAAGGCTTTTCATGAGTCAGAGATGGTTATACTCGTATAGGGTGAAGGGGCGGATTTGAATAAGGTGTAAGGCAGCGAAAATAACTAAAAATGCGGTGATAAAGACTGGAGTAAAGAGGGACGAGGATTCTGTGTCTGTAGGAGATATCATTGCATAACCTCCGTGGTGAGGGCGGGAGCCGTCTGTGTAGGTTCTGATGTCAGAGAAACGAGAGGATAATCGGTTAAAAAAAACCTTGTCGGATAAATTTTTTCTGATGGCATGGCGAAGTAATGGGAGGGCGGCTAGTGTTGTTTCTTTTTTTTTTTAACTAGAAGGGCGTTATCACTTATTCCTAGAGTGAACAGCAAGTCTGCTATTCCCATACCATATGGACGGGCACGTTGTAAGTGTCTGTTGAGTACCATTTTTACGACTGTCTTTCGGTGCAATTTTGTTCCCAATGATAGAATCGTTGGCTATTTCAGGCAAACTGCTAAATGCAGTTACTTATAGAGATGGATAATATTGTAAAGGTGTAAATAGGATGTACATGATAAAAAAAAGTACATCATCTGATTTCCAGGGCATTTTCTGGATATCAACCAAAAGCTATTAATTTTAGAGGTTTAATCAAAATGGCATTAGATTTTTTGTTCTAGAAGCTTCCCTTAGGTAAGTAGATATTCGTCTGGCGTAACTAAGAAAAATACATAAAGACACAACATAAATATTCTTATCTTGCAGCTATTGAAACTTCTTGGAGGTGACGAAGATCTGCGGCGGGGCGTGGCTTCGGAAGCTCTTCCACTCTTCGAGGAGATGTCTCTTGGGCTGGACGGCGCTGCCCACCCACACTGCATGCAGAGGGCGCTCTGCCGCGTCAGCCACCTCGCTTCTGGGATGTCAGGCCTCCCTCGGATTTCCCTGCGACTGATTAGGTAAGGAAAGGTGCTGACGTTTGCATTAACACACTAAGAGACGTGACGTCAAAGATCGTTCTCAAGCATTTCTGTTGAGAGATGTATGCGAAAAATGTAAGAAGCGTGAATTGCATGCCTGTGAATAAAGGTCACCAGCGTTTGGGTACATAATGTATTGCGTGCCTTTGGGCTGATGATTATTTTAATGCCCATGGGCACATAAAATTTATGATATATAACATTGCATAATGCTGAAGAGTATTTTGTTACTTTAGAAAATCACACACATATGTGTGATAGAAAAAATCAGTAGAAGCACTACAGCAAATTCCAACTATTTGAATTCATGTAACAAAACATAAGAAATAAAAAAAAATTGGCCAATGTTACTGATCATATATACGAGTTGCTACTTCATACTTCAGAAGAAGAAAATAATTGCTATGAGCAAACTGATGTTTATCATAGTAAATAATATTCATTTTGAGAACAACCTATATCGTACTCTACCTGTTTCAACGAGAGGTGTCCCAGACTGAATTACATCGTTTGGCGGCATCCACAAATAAAGGAGAAAGTGACATCCAATAACGAAGGGGTTAATTGATTTCGTATATAACTTGTTCACCACCGCGGAGGATTACCACAAAATTCACTGAAATATTCCAGCGACAACAGAGATAAAAACAAAAGCGCCACCCGGTATGGAAGTTATGAAAGGATTCATTTTGAAAAGTCTACGGCCGTTAAATACCATATTTCAAACATTCGTACGCGCGAGCGCGTTATTCACCATGGCCTTGGATCACGAGTTGGACTCGTGATCGACAGCCATTTCCCTCCCGGAAGAGAGCTCAGATCTCATATATGACCGATCTATGTGTGTGTGTGTGTGTGTGTGTGTGTGTGTGTGTGTGTGTGTGTGTGTGTGTGTGTGTGTGTGTGTGTGTGTGTGTGTGTGTGTGTGTGTGTGTGTGTGTGTGTGTGTGTGTGTGTGTGTGTGTGTATGTGTGTGTGTGTGTGTTTGTTTTACCAAACATCATTTTGGTCGTCGCCAGTCTCACAGTACAAACCAATGCCGTATTCAATGCCACTTAAGACATTCGTCGTTTTTTTTCAAACACACAAATACATTTTCACTTATATGTATACATATATAATATGTATATATGCATCAATTCAGCACTTCTGGTGCACGACCTCAACGATGTCCAATGATAAAATTTCCAAAATAAATTATGAAAAAATGTGGAATAGATTGGCCACGATAGTGGTCCAAATTACTCCTGGTGATAGCCTGAGTGGGTCCCTATGATAAATAGGGTTAGTCCCAATGATGGGCCGAGTTAGGCAAGTAATAGATTGAGTTGGAAATGGGCTGAGTTGGTCATATATCTTTGGATGTGTGCCCAGGCACCTTGGCCTCAACTATTCATCCTTTGTCAAATAGATCATCATTATATACCTGTTATAAAG
Source organism: Oratosquilla oratoria (assembly GCF_046742065.1). Lineage (NCBI taxonomy): Eukaryota > Metazoa > Arthropoda > Malacostraca > Stomatopoda > Squillidae > Oratosquilla > Oratosquilla oratoria. The sequence continues at coordinate 6,327,324 of NC_134809.1, forward strand.
ATGATCACGATTTAACAGTTCACAAAAAAAATCGTTTGATACTGTTATCTTCCTGGAGTTTGAAAGATATGTTTATGTTAATACAATGCTCGGGTGGTATTTGGTAAGTGTAGCTTTTATAAGTTACCAACAAATACGGGTCTGGACGTGATGGTCAGGACACGCTGGTCTGGGTCTAAAAAGCAATATTATTGGCTCAGTAACTTTCTGAAATATATCAAGGGACAACACCTGAAAGCAGGTTCCATATTTAACCTTGTTTTTTTCTGGTGCAAGTTTTATGATTCATTGAAATAAATACTTGTTTCCATTTCATTGCATTTAATAATATAATTTAGTTTCTTAAAACGTTCCATTAGTCAACACTGTAGAGCTATAATGATGAAAAAGTTGTTGGTTGAGATTTCAAGATAGGATTGGACTGAGGACATCTAGCTAGCCTATGATTCTAAGAACTCTCGGTCTAGATCAGTGGTTCTCAACCTAGGCTCCCTGATCCCTTGGGAGTCCATAGAGTTTCAAAAGTGGGTCCACAATTCGGGAACAAGTGGTTGTTAGTGGATGCACAGCGATTAACTTTAGTGGTGAAGTGGTCTCATGGAGGCTGAGGAACAGCAGTGCATAAGTGTGGAATACACGAAAAAACGTGTTGAGAACCACTAGTCTAGATACACACGAACGCTTATCCAAGCCTGACTTTAATTTTCCCGTTCTCTTTTCCCAGATCTTTGGTATTAATCATATTTCTCCTTTGCAGCAACAACCTTGCTGAGTTGGCGACCACCGAGGATCTGGTCAAGCAAAATAGGAAGGCCATCGTGTCTGGTTCCCGTGGTGAGGACTGCAATGCAGTCTTTGTCGGTTGTGATCGAAATGGCGAAGACAACGCCTCATCTTCTCCTTAATTTACCAAAAAGAAAACAATCCCACTTTAACTTATTTCATTTTAGTCTTAGAATGTAGTTATTATACGATACTTTTTGCGCTTACCGCGTTCTGACGTCACGTCGTTACACCAGCAATGTAGTGCGACTTCCTCGGCTCTCATCCTAAGAACCTTTACTGATTCTGTCCACTTGCCCTACCGGTTTCTGTGTTTTGTCTTTCTTTGCCTCTCCTTTAGCGTTTGCCTGTTTTTTCTTACACAATGGCCCCACTGTTTTTTTTTTCTTACACAATGGTCTCACTGTAATCATCATTCTAATTTCCCCCATGTCTTCCCTGTCCATGACATGTACGGACAGTTACCAAACTTAAAATAGTAATAATAATGAAATAAAATAAAGAAGAACTAGCCCCTAAGAAAAATGAACGATCTAAGAAGTTCTACAAAATATAAGATATAAGAAAACAATCTTCTCACGGTGTGGAACTAATTCCCAGAAGGTTGGGAAAAGTAATATCAGAAGAACAAATTGGGCTGAGGTAATTGGGAGAGGAGCCTGAAAAGTAACATTGCAAATCCCATTCCCATTCAGGTGTTCCTCTACCCAAAGTCAATAAGTTCTTCTTCCCTGTCTCATTCTCGAGGGTCTTCAAGAGCAAAAATGGATCTTCGTGAAAGGGAATATGGCTCAGTGGTTTTAGAACAGGACACTATCAAGGTCACTCTCTCCATGTTGGGGTTTAACTGTGATGAGCATCAGCTCAAGAATTCCTTTACTATGGGTGAGTAGATACCCCTATGCACAAGCACGTGTGTATAGCTACCCAGGTGAGGAGCAAACGCCAGGAGGCGCTGAGTAGCTGTAGCCGAAGCAGTCACATCAACCCTATGCGCTTGAATTGCTGGGGCAGGTAATAGTCACTGATGGGAATCTGAGAGGAGTGCGAGGCTCGAACCTTCAATTAGGAAGATATGAGACCTGCTGCTTACAATTGCACCACCAGCGCACATGACTATCTGATATTTTAGGAAAGAATCAGCCTCGCGAAATCCTGTCTTGATTTACTATATCAGTTAAATTTAGGCAAATTGCTAAATGTCCTAAATACCCCCACACTTTCTCATGTCTCCTCACCACTCAACCCACTACCTCATTTGGTCTCGTATCTTTCCTCATCCCCGTTTTCTGATTGTTTATATTTCTTTAACTAGTCTACTGCCTTCCCCTGAGTTACAATCGTTCCATTTGTTTTACAATATGAATATAGAGTCAACCTTAGTTTGTACTTCACACATCTCTGTTTCATATATTATCCCGGTTGTTAATCTATCATTTGTTCTGGTTCTCTTGCAGACCAGCCATGGCCACCGAATTAGTCTTTAAGTCACTCAGTGAAGAGATTTAGTGATATCTGAAGTGAGTGCAGTACTATGTAATCTATATCCCAAGTGTCTTTTATGTGCTGGTCGCATCTAAGGGACCCCATCCACGATACGATCTGCTATTAAGGCCACAGGACAAATCTGGCCAGATCCGACCAGATTGGATCGTGTATGTACTGATTTTGTTTGTCCGACCGACATACACCAAATTGATCGGATTCGATTTGATCTGTCCAGCAACCTCAAGATCAGATCGTACTGTGGATGGGGTTCCTAAGGCATTTAGTGTCTGTTGCAAGACCGATTTTGGGCTGGTACCGTTAGTTTATGTGTTAGCAAGTTTTATATAGTCTTACTATAAGTTACGGTCTCGATTAATTTCTTGTTTGCCTGTTCTAGCCAACTTGTTGTTTTGACAGACTTTGATATATCATTTGAACCCGTGAAACAAATTTTATAAAAAAAAAAGACAAAATTCTCTAAGTAAAGTATTCCAAAAGTTTTACATAAAGTTTCTTAGTCCTAACATTTCATATATGTTTTCTAATCCTGTCTATACATAAGTTCAGCAGGAAAAAATTAGAAAATTCTGTATTTCAGGTAGTCACTAGTGTTTATGTCCCCTTCCCCACCCCGCCTTTTCCTAGCATGACAGACAAGGAAGTTTGCCTTGCATTTATACAATATAACTCTTAAAATGTCTTTAAGACAGTTTTAAGTATCTACACCAGGATGAAAAAGAAGCAGGTACCCAAAGACTTCTCATGAATAGATACATTAAGTGAAATATCAATGATTAAACTAAATCCATTATGATCATCTAAACTGTTGCATTGGGTCAGACAACCCACAACCGCATGGTACCGCCAGCGGCCATTAGCTCGACACATAGATCACTCAAAAGAAGAAATACTAAACTACTGTCATTGTTGCACTAACATCGAGCAATGTAAGGTTATGTGTTGTCTTTGATGTAATTTATACATCTAAAGGGCAAGAATGGACATAGCTGCTCTCTCTGAGGTGAGGGCTACATGCAGTGGTGAGTTCAGTAGCGAGAGTTACGCCCAGTAGTGGGATTAAAAAAATAACAACAGGTTTTCTCACTAGGCCAGTAGCATGTAGGCACTATTTAGAACTTAGACTGTATTATAGCCTGTATAAGACAATTTTAATAACCAGTTCGCGGATCTCATAAAATTCCAAGAACTGTTTCGTACGAACCGGTAAGAACCGGCTGAATCCCGCCACTGGTTACACCTACTACTATTCGGGTCACAAAAACAATGGAGGTAGCTGTGCGCATCGCCAGCAGACTTAATCAAATCGTCGTAAAGGTTACTTCGGTTGATAAGCATATGATTCCAATGAGGTTGAAGTATACCTTGGGTTTTATCTCTTTTGTAGCAGTATATGCCCCTACTCAGGCCTATGAATTTGCAGAAAAGGAGACTCTAATATTTCAATACGGTTACTGGCACCGGCATAACTGACTATGAGGTATGTGTTTGTCTCCATGGCTCTGGGACTAGAAACACTTATGGTTCTCTCCTGAATTTTGCGAAGTCTAGAAGGTTTAGAATTGCTTGCTCCTGGTCCCTGGAAGTTGTTGTTGTTGTTGTCGTTCCCTAGACTGTCTGTCCGAGCAGTCCCGTCTCCCCAAGGAAGGCCACAGCCGAAACTGGGTTTTCCCACAAATCCTTTATAGAGTGTATGTTGTGTTGTTTGCGTGCATGATTGTGTATAATGCAGTCTTCCATTATGTGTTGTATGGTATGGGGTGAAGTGTTACATCCTGGGCAGCTGTTCACAACACGGTCGTCCAGCCTCTTCTGGTAGCTTAGAAGTGCTGGGTGGTGACCGCATCGCAGTCTGGCCAAGTGGACTCTGTCCTTTCGTGGGAGAGAGGATTCAGAAGGGTGGATATCAGGGGGTCTGGCATGCAGCAGTGTGTTGTCTTTCAGTGTGTTAATGGAGCGGTGAGTGATATGATTATGAATATGTTTCCGGAGGCTGGTATTTGGTGGTTGTGGAGGAAGAGAAGAGAGTATCTGCTCGTAATAAAGGTCTTTGGGTGTAGTTTTAATGTTTCTTGGTGTGTGTGGGTGTTCTGCTATGTAGTGTAGCGGGTGTGATGTGTTTGTGGTGGCTGCAGCAAGTGTTTGTGTGCCTCTCATGTCGAGGTGGTCCTTGACTTTGAGGACTTTTGTTTCATGGTGTAAATGGTCTGTAGGTGTTGTATTTGTGCAGCCTGTAATTGTTTTTAGGGCTTTGTTTTGTATGATTTGAAGGGTGTTGTGGTGTGTCTCACTGAGATTAGGAGCCCATGCAGGACTCGCATAATTCATCACTGAGCGTATGCATTGTTTGTATATTGTTATATTAGTTTCTTTGTTTTGTCCAAATGTTGTTCCAGTGATTGACTTAAGTGCGTTAAGTCTAGGTGTGCATTTGTTTTTTATGTTTGTGATGTGTTGTTTGAAAGACATGGATGTATCGTATGTTACACCAAGAATTTTCAGTGTGTTTGTGTGTGGTATTAGAGTGTTGTTGATGTAGAGATGAGGTATGTATTTGTGTTCTTTTGTCCAGTTGGTGAGAAGTGTTGCTGTAGATTTGGTTGGAGCTATTTTGAGTCTGTTTGTGATGAACCATGTGTTGAGTGTGTCAAGGTAAGGCTGGATTATTTCTGCAGCTTTGTCTGTGTTACGATGTGTGCATGTGATTGTTATGTCATCTGCGTAGGAAGAGATTTGTATTTCTGAGGTGTCTGGTGTGGGTAAGTCATGCATGTATAGATTAAATAATGTGGGGGATAGAACTGAGCCCTGTGGTACTCCGTTCTTAATGTTTCTGATGTGCGATGATTGGCCATTATATGACACATGAGCATTCCTGCCTGCCAGATAATTGGCCAGCCATCTTTTGGTGTTATTGTGCATGTCTGTGTTATATATTTTATTTGTTAGGTTGTGGCGGGGGATAGCATCAAAAGCTTTACTAATGTCCAATGTTATAAGAAGTGTTCTGTGGTGGGGCCTATCTGGTATAGCAATGCCGGAGGCAAGGCAAATCAAATCAATTACATTCTTGTTAGTATTCAGCAAAGGCTGCTACGGACATGCTAGCTTTACAAGAGCGTTGAGTGCTTTGGAATCTGTCATGGACTTATGGTCACAACACACAAATTGCGAGTCAAGTCCAGGAGAATTCCAAGGTGTAATCCAGTAGAATATCATCTGGAGAAGTTTGGGGATACTCCGTGTACACAGGAGTACGAAGTAGCATTCTTCAATACAATCGAAGTGTTTGGTACCCTTGAGCGTTATGTAGAACTGTGGGATACCTTCAAACTTGAAACTGAAAGTTGTTGAGGAGTGCGTTGGAGAGCGTCCAAGGTCAAGGAACGGTGTGGTGTTACAACAATCGTACTGCTGGATCAACTGAGAACCTGGACAAAGGCAGGACCCTCAATCGGCAAGCTGGAGCTCTCTCTCAGGAGGATAAGGAGAGGCATGTCAGGGGAATCGTTGAGGATGTCGAGTACCAATTAGATGCGAATGACTTCAGACCTGTATACCAAACCTCAAAGAAACTGTCCGAACTTTTTAAGCAATTGTATATGGCTGGCCTTCCAAACAGTCATCGTCCCTTGGCTGGTTTTCGGGCGACGATTACCGAGCCACCGATAAACAAAACTCCGCTCCCTCTGACTGTGATTAGAGAGGTTGTGAGTAAATTAAAGGATAAAATAGCGCGGAGTTGCTGAAAGCAAGAGGTAAAGCTATGATTCGTGTGGTTCATGCAATGATGTTTGCTGCTTGATAACCAAGTACTTCCCTTTGAATGGGTGGTGTCCCTGTCTGGAAGGAGAGAGACCAGCAGAACTGTAACAATTGTACGTTATTACGTTTCTCAGTATACAGGGAAAGGTGTTTGCCTTATATCTGTTGCAGGTAGGTTTCACTCCCATCTTTTAGAGTTCCAGAGACCTGAGCTGTCTGGCGTCACGCTCGGTAAGTGCTTTGTGTACTTGTAGAGCACCAACTTGAATTTAAGCGGGTGTTCTTGGGAACCTGTGCTTATCAATTGAAGGAGTTTGAGTCAATGTATCGTATAGTGATCTGGGATCTTCTACGGATCTATGGGATTCCTGTAATGATTATTGACCTAATGCCTGGCATGACCTGGTTCTTTTTTGTTTATTCGGTAATAAGGCAGAAGTGCGTCCTCACCCTGACGCTTTTCAGCATCAGCATGGACTGGGTACTGGACAGAGTTGTCGATCTATCTCATTACGAAGCATCCATTGACAACATAAAGGTGCTTGAAGATGACAACTACCGACAGTTTTGACAGAATAAACAACATTTGAGGATGAAGCCCCTATTGATTGCATAACAAGTAAAACGTTACACAATCAATAAAGGCTTAATCCTCAAATGATGTTTGCTCTGGCAACACAAAGGTCATCGTCATCGTCATTGTTCTTTTTCGATGCTGTTACACTTCTTGTAGAGTCATTGGATGTCCTGGTTGCATACACTTGAATCACTGCACAGGGAAGCTAGACCACTGGGACTACAGATCTCCTGGACCAAAAACCAGGGAGTGTTTACCAAATGATACATTTCAGTTTGTCATGCATCTGCTTGGTGGGTTTTTCTGTGACAAGTCTGATATTTTCTTGTTATGCTTGTGAGATACCTGGACGGTCTTCCTTATTTTCTTTCTTCAATATGGGCATAATATTTAAATATATCCATCTAAAATAAGGCATCTTGCATGTCATGACCTCATGAGTATATCTCATAGAGCTTTACATGTTACTCCCATGCATTTACCTACGCTAGTATTCCATTTGACCCAGTACCTTTTTTTCTGTCTAACTTTTGAATTTTGCTCTTATCTTCTTATTTGTGGTTGTAATTTGCTTAAACTCCTCTGGATCCTTATCTAGTTCCTTTTACTTTATAAAGGTCTCAGAAGGGACGGACGATAGATACCTGCTAGCGGTGGCCCTGCAAGATGAACGTAGGAGGGCATCATTTCCCTGCTCCCCATCTTCAAAATCTGCCAACATACCATATGGAATTGCAATCCTGAGGTGATAGCTCTCCAGACTGGGTGAAGAAATTTATGTCAACTCCGACTGTTTTTCCCTCACTTGTTCACATAAGGAGAACTGACAACCGGAGGCTAGTTCCCTCACCCGCTTCTTCCTCTTCCTCCTTCTCCTTCTCTTCATCCTCCTTCTTCGACTTCTTCCTCCTCTTCTTCCTCCTCCTCCTGCTAGCCGGTGGCACAGAAACAGACCTGCACTAATACATCATAGCCAAGTCCAAAGCTTCCCTCCAGAGAGACCTATGGAAAAGTCGAGGACCGTTGCTAGCTGCTGTGGAAATTCGTGTTTCCAGTCGGTGAAACTGGAAGCAACAGTTGTTACGAAGGCTTCATGGTTTTTTTTTTTTTTTTCAAAAGCCACGCAACGCAGACCTTTGGCAGGGAGCCCTTCTACCACTTTTAAAAAGGGCCCGAAAACCCAAGAAAAAGGAATTTATGAACCAGTTTGCATACCTCTTGACTAGCACCTAGTCATCTAACTTGAAATATTACGATTCATAATTACCCCCTGCAACAGAAGGGAAGTAGGACTGCACCTCGAAAGTAGAGACTCATGCACCCAGAGGAAGAAAGGCCTCTACACATTGGGTTGGACCCCAAAGAGTTGGATCACACACAACTTTCCGACAACCTTACACAATCTAAATAACAATGCATGTGTCCTTTTCCACTAATTGTTTCATTAACCCATTTCGCTATTTTCGTTTCACCACTTCCTGCCTGGAGTTTACTCCCGTAAATTAAATAAAAGCTCCTTGCGTGAGGAAAATACAAAAACTGGTGAAAAGATTAGTGACTGTTGCAATCCCTTCAGTCTAGTCTATAAATTTTGTCATTAAACTGAATATGTATATACCAAATGTACATATCAAAAGTCTTCCCACTTTTAAATATTTCCAACAAGCTCTACTTTTTTAAATCGAATTCTCACCTACGACTGTGGAGCATTTTCTATCGATTGAGCAATACGAGTGTATAACTAAAGCAAAGGTTGAAAAGGATCTTCGTGTAATGCTCGTCAATGATCCTAATGGGACCTTTCGCAGTCAGGCTCGTAGATTCCTATTAGCGCTAGAATTTTCAATTGTCTCGGATTTCACGAGGCAAAGGGGTGACTTAGCTAATTTGGAAACCGATATTCAAAAAAAGATACGACATCAATTGCTGCATAAATGTATCTAAAATTAAAAACATGACTCTTAATGTTATCATTTTTACTTACTGGTGTGTGATAAGGCTTTGTTAATTTAATTATAAGGTAAAACTAAAAATAGGTAATTATTTTTACTGAAGTATGAGCAGTAAAAATAAGAGGATGTTGATTTCGGTTTGTGCATTTTATCTTAGAGTATTGAAAAATAATGGATATCACTGTCACGTCCTGTATATGAAGATAATCAGTGAGATAAAAGATAACAACAGTGGTGGCGGACATACGAAGATAGCGACGTTTGTGTAAAGAATAGCCTCTTAGATCTGCTGGGAGCTATTTTCAAACAAATATGACTAATTTTACGTGTGCCGTGGCAGACTGCACGTCAGAGTCAAGAAAAGTAAGAGAAAGACCAATGTTAATCGTACCGGAAAAATTAAGTCTTCGATGCAAAATTATGTTTTCTATACATTACATGGATTTGCCTATTGCTTGGTGCATTCAAATGAAAGTATATATCAGTATACGTCCATTGAAGTCGGTAGAAAATGACTAATTGCTTGACTTGATACAATTATAGGCTGTTTTACGAATATCATTCGTAATTATAAATAGAGGCTCAAACAATGCTATATGCCGTTTGCAATCATGAAATTAATTGACTTAAATTTCAGACACAATAATGCACAACGATACACCTCTGTAAGCTTATAAAACTTGCCTAAAAAAGTATTTATTTTCCGGCAAGAATTACAAAATCTGGCGGTGTCTGGTATCAAATCGCTCACTGCGAAAGGTCCCATTATAATCAAGCCGGCATAACATATATGCCACAGAAAATGCAATAATATTTAGGAATAATTTAATTATCTTTTTACTTAAAAAATCGAACTACAGTCAATCTATAGTAACCTGTTTGTTTATGGTCACGACCTGAGCTAATAGAGTCAAAGAGTGATAACGAGTATAAGAAAAATTACTATGACTTGAAAATTAAGTGAAGCATACAACTTTTCTTATCTGATAGAAAAAAAAAAGAATATCAGTAATACAGTCCTCCAAGATTTCTAAGGAAATTGATAACATGTGGACTTTTTTTTTTTTTTTCATGCTGAGGATTAAACAGAAGAGAAACCAATATGGCGGCCTCAAGTGTAAAGTGTGCTTAATTAAATTTCAAAAGTCTTCGCAGTCTGACCAGTGGAATTTATTTGTTTTAAAGATGTCTTCCAAGATGGACGCAAGTTACCAAAATGCCCATTACCTCTCTTATGTACCTTCTACTCAAATATTTCTAGTGTCTAAACAGCCGACATGTTATGAAAATAACCGTTATAAAAATACCCGTAAATGTTATGTTTGTGAAGTAAATACATAACTGAAATCCAAGATGGCGAACAAGTATGGTAGCACAAAGGTCACGGCACATTGGGCATTTCTCGAGTTACTTGCCGTTGCTACTTCGTTTGAGTAAAAACGACTTCGGTTGAGATTTTTTTTTCAAATTTCCAAATGTCAGATTACTCTTGCGTCATAGAGAAGTTAAATAAAGAATTAAGAGAGGTTAAACCTATACGAATGTTAGACACATCGTTGAGATGTTCTTACGGAAGTCTAGAATATTGTAACCGAATTCGTTATCTACTCAAAGTAACACAAGCAAATCGCATGCTATTCTAGTGTGGCGCCATCTTAAGGGTGAAGGTATACAGTCATGGGCAAAAGTTTTGATTCGCGCAGTATTTCTCTCGATACCTGACAACTATTTTAATCAGTTGGAGAAAACTCCTAATTGTAAGCTGAATACTACATAGCAAAATACATCACGTACTCGACAAAAAAAATCATATTGACGTTGTAAGGAATGGAGTTTTAGTAAAAAAAAAATGCATGTGACAGCACATGGCGTTAATCATTGTGGCTAATTAACCCTTGCGTAATTAAATTCATATTTTGTGGATCTGATTTCTACCAAACAGAACCGCCATCATTTCATACCCAAGGTTCACCCATCCATGTCTTTACTTGCTGGTTTGCTTTGGGAACAGAAATACGTTTGATTGGGCTGTTGAGATGGTGGAAAGACCTGTGGCCTTTTGAAGCACTCTCATTTTTTTCTGATGAGTCATGATTCGCATTATTTTCTGACAGTGGAAGAGTGTGGGTCTGGAGACTATGTAGTCAAGAGTTTGACCTCAAAAGACTGCAGCCAATAGTAAAACATGGGGGCATTTCTTGTGGTTCTATCTAGGTTATGTTTCTCTTCCATTCCCAATATAATTATACATTTCTTTTTATTTGCTAAGTCTCTTACTATATTCTCCTTCTGTCTCATCACTTTGATAACTGGGTCTTCAGTTTGTTCTTTCATTTGCTGTTTATGTTTAATTATGTCAGTAAATGCAACTTCACTGTTTTCTTGGATTTTTTTCCAACCCTGTGCTTCTTTTGCTATGGCCTCCTTATTGTCTTTATTATTCCTCTTTAATTCCTCATTCTCATCTTTTACTTCTTTTAACTGTCTTTTTGATTATTCTATTTCATTAGTTAAATTTCTGTTCCCCTTCTCTAGTTCTCCCAATTTTTCAACTCTCTGCGCAATGTTGGTTACGTTACCGAACCTGTCTTCCCAATGTTCGATCATCTTATCAAGTTTCTCCTCTAGTCTTGCTAATCGGGGGAGGTTGGTATCCCCCCCACCCTCATTAAATCCCTGGAAATTATTATCCTCTCCCAATTTTTCAACTCTCTGCGCAATGTTGGTTACGTTACCGAACCTGTCTTCCCAATGTTCGATCATCTTATCAAGTTTCTCCTCTAGTCTTGCTAATCGGGGGAGGTTGGTATCCCCCCCACCCTCATTAAATCCCTGGAAATTATTATCCTCTCCCAATTTTTCAACTCTCTGCGCAATGTTGGTTACGTTACCGAACCTGTCTTCCCAATGTTCGATCATCTTATCAAGTTTCTCCTCTAGTCTTGCTAATCGGGGGAGGTTGGTATCCCCCCCACCCTCATTAAATCCCTGGAAATTATTATCCTCACCTTCCATTGTGCTGCTCTTATCTATATTTCTAATCTTTACAATTTTGTTAATCCCATCACCAGAATCATCAGTCCTTCGTTTGTTTACAAGACGTCTGGCCTCCTGGACCAAGTCCTCCCCTTCCTCATTTCCTTCCATTTTCCTCAGTAATCCCTCCCCTTCTCCTTTTTCCTCACTTTCCCACGACACCACGAGCTATCCTCTTCCCTGTAAATACAATAGGTACTTCCTTTGCGTTGAGGTCCACGAAAATTTCACTTTTTCTTCAGAACTCTAATCCTCGCCGTCCATCCGACAAAAGTGTGTGTATTTACCTAGTTGTATTTACCTAGTTGTATTTTACGGGAAGGGGAGCTATGCTCGTGGGGTCCCGTCTTCATATCTCATTTTATCTAAACTATTTTTAAATTCATGTATTGTTTTTGCACACACCACTTTCTCATCTAACTTGTTCCAACTGTCTATTGCTCTGTGAGGAAAGCTGTTCTTTTTAAAATCTCTTCTATAGCTGTCTTTTTTTATTTTCTTTCCGTGTCCTCTTGTATTTCTGTCATCCCATTTTATCAGATTCTCTCTATCAGTAATTTCTATGCCTTTCATGATTCTGTAAATAGCTATCAAATCTCCTCTCTCTCTTCTTTGCTCTAGTGTCTGTAGTTTAAGTTTTTGTAGTCTCTCTTCATATGATAGTTTTGAGAGTGTTGGTGCCAGTTTTGTAATTGCTCTTTGTATTCTTTCAAGTTTTTTTATACATTTTTTTGTACTTGGTGACCATATCGTTGCTGCATATTCCAATCTTGGTCTTATCAGGGTGATTAGGATTTTCCTCACCATTTCTTCATCCAGGTATGTAAATGCCACTTTGATTGTTCTTATTAAATTATAAGTTTCTCCAAAAATCTTATTTATATGTTTCTCAGGTGACATATTATTCATAACAATGACTCCCAGGTCCTTCTCATTTTCTACTTTTTTTATTCCTTCTTCTCCCAATTTATATGCTCCTGTTATTCTGTTTTTGCTTTTTCCAAATTCCATTATACTACACTTTTTTGTATTGAACTCCATCTCCCACTTCCTACTCCATTCTTGTACTTTATTTAGATCTCTCTGTAGTGATTCACAATCTTCTTCAGTTTTCACTCTTTTCAGTAATTTTGCATCATCTGCAAAGAAGCTCATATAGCTTTCAATTCCTTCATCCATATCATTAATATATATAGCAAACATTATTGGGGCCAGAACTGTTCCCTGCGGGACACCGCTTATTACTTCATTCCATTTTGAGTGCTGATCTCTTATCACTACTCTCATTTTTCTTTCTTGCAAAAAGTCTTCCATCCAATTTAGCAATTTACCTTGTATTCCTCCTTCATATTCTAATTTCTTAAGCAACTTCTTATGTGGTACTTTGTCAAAAGCTTTTTTTAGGTCTAGAAATGCACAATCAGCCCATCCATCTCTTTCTTGTATTATATCTATTAGCCTTGAATAGAAACATATTAAATTGGTGACGCATGATCGTCCTTGTCTGAATCCAAATTGCCTTGGATTTAGTACGTTGTTTTTTTCCAAGTATTTTACCCATCTACTTTTGATAATTCTTTCACATATTTTTGCTATTGTACTTGTTAGAGAGACTGGTCTATAGTTGGTAGGTTCTTCTTTATTTCCTCCTTTATATATAGGTACTATATTTGCTTTTTTCCAATCTTCTGGAACTTTTCCTTCTTTTAAGGAACTGCTTATTATGCTATGTATTTTGTCTGCCAGTTCATTCCTGCATTCTTTCAGAATCCAGTTTGCTATTTCATCTGGCCCATGCGATTTTCTGACATCAAAATTACCCAAGTGTGTCAATATTTCATTCTTTGTTACTTCTATTTCTTCCATAGGGGGGACTTTTTCCTTCCACTCAATCTCTTCAGGTTGTATATTTTCCCTTGTAAACACTGATTTAAAATGTTTGTTCATAATTTCTGCCATTTCCATTTCCTCAGTGTATTCAACTCCTCCTTGTCTTAATTTCTCTAAGTCTTGTTTGTTTTTCAGTTTATTGTTTACAAATCTGTAGAATAGTTTTGGTTGATCTTTACACTTTTCTATAACATCTTTTTCATATTTTCTTTTTTCCTCTCTGCACTTTTGTACATATTCATTTCTATAACCAGTATATATTTTCCATTTTTCAGGTCTTCTGTCTTTTTTCCATCTGGTCCAGGCTTTGTCTCTTTTGTCCTTTAACTCCCTACAACTTTTGTTGTACCAGCATTTTACATATTCTTTTTCTTGTTTTTGTCTTGGGACATACTTTTCCACTCCTTTTTTGTAAATTTTTGTCAAAATATTCCATTTCTCTTCCACTGTTGTTTCTTCTTTGTATATTTCTTCCCAGTTTTCTTGTTGGAAGAATTCTCTTATTTTATCAAAGTTTGTTTTTTCATACATCATTCTTCCTTTTCTATATTGTTCATTTCTTTTCATATATTTTTCTTCATTAAGTTCCAGTTCAATCAATATGTGGTCACTTTTACCTATTGGTGTTTTATATTCAATCTTGTCCACTATTCTAGGTTCAGATGTAATTGTTAAGTCTAGCCTCGATGGTTCTTCTTCATTTCTATACCTAGTGTTCTCTTGTATCCATTGTGTCATTGAATGGTCAGTAATCATCTCAAGTAGAGCATTTCCCCATGAGTCATCACCACTCTTTACTGTCATTTCTTCCCAGCAGATTTCTTTGCAATTAAAGTCGCCCATCATAACTATTCTTCCTCCGTCTTCCATTATTTTAGTTAATGCTATCCTTGTGTCCTCTAACATACTTTTATGTTCACTCTCCTCCCATGAGGCTGTTTTCGGAGGCACATAATTGATCACAAATTTTCTGCTCTTCTTATCTCGGTCTTCCACTTCTATCATAATCATCTCTACTGTATTCTTTCCATATATGACACCTTTCACGTTTATATCCTTCTTAGTCAGGAACATAACTCCACCCCCTTGTTTTTTCTCTCTGTTTCTAATCCAATAATTGTATGTATCATGTCCTACACTGTTGGGTGGTAGTGGGCCTTTTAATTTTGTTTCTACAATTCCCATTATGTCCGGTTCTTTTTCTTTCAAATAATCATTCAGTTCATTCAATCCTGTTATCAATCCATCTATATTTGTGTAAGACACTCTTAGTTTTCTGCCACTTCCATTGTATTCTCTGTTTCCCTTATGTTTTTCTTTAGTATGTCGAACTGCTTTATTTTCATGTTCACTACTCTCCAATAGAATCTCTCTTTCTCTGACTCCGTTCTTTCCTCGTTTTTTGCCTTAGCTTCAATTCTTTTCTGCTTTTCTGCCTCTCTTTCCTCCTTATCCATTTCTCTTTTTATCCATACCTTTTTATATTGATCATTTGTTGCTAGTTTCCCTGTCTTGGATAGAATTTTCTCTGCCGTTGTTTGTGACCTGAATTTAATCTTAATTGGTCTGTTCTTATCTGTACTATATTTTCCGAGTCTGAATTTTTCCTCAATTTCCTTTATAATTTCTGGTTCATCTTCCTGGACTAATTTTAATAAACTGCTTACTCTTTCATTTTCCTCCTTGATTCTTGCGGTTCTATCTGGGTTATGTTTCTCTTCCATTCCTAATATAATTATACATTTCTTTTTGTCAGCTAATTCTCTTACTATATTCTCCTTCTGTCTCATCACTTTAATAACTGAGTCTTCATTATGTTCTTTCAATTGCTGTTTGACTATGTCAGTGAATGAAACCTTATTCCCTTCTTGAGTTATTCTCCAATTTTTAGCTTCTGTAGCTATTTTCTCTCTGTTTTCATTACTATTCTTCTTCAATTTCTCATTCTCCTCCTTTACATTTCCTAACTGTCTTTTTAGGTCCTCTATTTCTTCAGTTAAGTTTCTGTTAGCCTTCTCTAGTTGTTCCAACCTTTCAATTCTCTGGAAAATGGAGTCTACGTTACCTAACTTACGCTCCAAGTCCTCGATCACCTTATCAACTCTCTCCTCTAGTCTTATCAGTCGGGGGGGGGGGTTGTGTCCCCCCCACCCTCTTTAACTCCCTGGAACATATTCTCGTCACTTTCTTCTGTATTGCTCCTCTCTATACTTCTAATCTTTACATTTTTATTAGACATGTCATCCTCACTCAGTCTTTTGTTTACCTTCCGCTTGTCTGGCTGGGCCAAGTCTACTCCCTCCTCATTTCCTTCCATTTCCCTCAGTAATCCCTCCCCTTTTCCTCTTTCCCTACTTTCCCACTACTCCACGAGCAATTTCCCCCCCACCCTGCAAAAACACTAGGCACTTCTCTTTGCGTTGGGATCCACAGACTTCAGTTTTCTTCAGAACGTCATCCAAGCCGTCCATTCGCTGAAGTGTGTGTGTGTGTGTGTGTGTGTGTGTGTGTGTGTGTGTGTGTGTGTGTGTGTGTGTGTGTGTGTGTGTGTGTGTGTGTGTGTGTGTGTGTGTGTGTGTGTGTGTGTGTGTGTGTGTGTTTTGTGGGTGTAGATTATGATAATGGAAGAGAAGGCAGTAAGAGGAACGTGGGCAGAGTATTTTAGGGAGTTGCTAGATGTGAAGGAGGATAGGGAAGGAAAGGTAGTTACAGTGGGAAGTGCTAAGAAAATGAGAGTGATGAGTGAGGAAAATTAGAGGAGAAATAAGGAAGGATGAAGTGAAGGCAGTTGTTAAGATGATGAGAGCAGGTAAGGCACCTGATCTGGATGGATGTCATGCAGAATGTCTGAATAAGGAGGTACAGTGATGGTGAACTGGCTGGTGAAGTTATTTAATGTTTGTTTATGAGAGGGTAGGGTGCCGGAGGACTGGAGGAGTGTCTGTATAGTTACACTTTACGAGGGAAAAGGGGACAAGTATAAGTGTAGTAGTTTCAGAGGGATTAGCTTCTTAAGTGTAGTTGGGAAGGCATATGGGAGGGTCTTGATTGAAAGGATTAGGAGAAGAACAGAGGGAGTAATTGGTGAGGAACAGTGTGGGTTTAGGACAGGTAGAGGTTGCATAGATCAGATTTTTGTGGTAAGACAGATATGTGATAAAGCTATAGGAAAAGGTAAAGATGTTTTTTGGGGCTTTTATGGATCTGGAAAAGGCTTATGACAGGGTAGACAGGAAGGCACTGTGGGAGGTATTGCAGATGTACGGGATAGGAGGAAAGCTTTTAGGAGCTGCCAGGAGATTTTACAAAAGTAGTAGAGCGTGTGTTAGGATTACAAATGGAGAGAATGAGTGGTTTGAAGTAAAGGTGGGACTTCGTCAGGGATGTGTTATGTCACCCTGGCTGTTCAATTTATACACGGGTGGGGTGGTGCGAGAGGTAAATGCAAGGGTGGTGGGTCAGGGATTGGAGATGGGTAAAGAAAATGGAGAAAAGTTGGAGATAAGCCAGTTGTGGTTTGCGGACGACATTGCGCTTGTAGCAGGATCAGAGGAGGGATTGAGGAAGTTAGTGACCGAGTTTGGGAAAGTGTGAAAGAAGGAAGTTGAAGATGAATGTGGATAAAAGGTGATGAGATGTACAAGGTGTGAAAGTGGCAGCAGACTGGAAGTGAGTGCCAAGGGAGAGAGACTGGGGGAAGTGGATAGTTTTAAATACTTGGGTACGAATGTGGCAGGAAAGAGAGGAGTGGAGGTAGAATGTAGATTGAGAGAAGCAAGTAAATGCCTTGGTGGATTAAAAATTGTAATGAGAAATAGACATTTGGAAATGGATGCTAAGAAGAGATTATATGAAGGAATCATTGTGCCGACAGCACTGTATGGGGCAGAAACATGGAACATAAGAGAGGGAGAGAGAAGGAGTTTGAATGTGTTTGAGATGGGGTGTCTGAGAAGTATGATGGGGGTTACTAGGCTGGATAGAGTGAGAAATGGTGAGGTGAGGAGGAGAACGGGGGTGGAAAGGGAGATGGGAGATAGGGTGGATGAAAGAGTATTGGGATGGTTTGGACACATGGAAAGAATGAGTGAAGAAAGACTAATAAAAGAGGTGTGGAAGGTAGATGTGGAAGGAGTGAACATAAGGGGGTGACCTAGGATAAGAGGGATGGATGGGGTAAAAGGGGCTTTGGGGAAGAGGGGAATATCTGTTGAGGAAGGACGGGAGAGGACAGAAGACAGGGGTGAATGGAGAATGGTTGTATATGGATGATGTTGTGATACATGAGGTGGAATGGGTGGGGGATGGGGGTGAGGGAGTATGTATGAGAAAAATTTGACGCAGCCCGAAAGGATTTCTCCCCGTCTTCTCCATTTCTGCATGAGGGGACGGAGATGGGGTCGCCGATTTAATGAAGCGGCCTTGCTGTGGAGGTGCTGTGTCTTGCGACACTGCTTCTAACCCAGGGCAGTGGACAAGATGCAAGGATGATCCGTCATCCAGGAGGTGCCAAGATAAGAGGGAGGGAAGATGGTGGGGGGAAGTAAAGTGTGACTGGGATGAAATGGGTGGGAGTAGTATTTATGCCTTTGTCTTTTTGGCTACCTTCCTTATAAGAGGGGAAAACCTTTGGTATATGTATGTATGTATGTATGTATGTATGTATGTATGTATGTATGTATGTATGTATGTATGTATGTATGTATGTATGTATGTATGTATGTATGTATGTATGTATAATGTATGTATGTATGTATGTATATATGTATGTATGTATGTATGTATGTATGTATGTATGTATGTATGTATGTATGTATGTATGTATGTATGCATGTAGATTCTTATGAATACAAACTGAGTTGAATACAGCAGCATTCTCATCTTATTAATCTTCTTTCAGATGTTCTCAGTTGTTCTGGCAGTAGGTCTTGATTCGGGGGGATGGGCAAAGACGAGCCGTCCAAAGTTTTCTATTTTTAATTAACGTTTCGACTACAATGGGTTATCTTCAGAATTGTGCAGCTTTACGGTTACACAATAACAATTATACACAGGAAACCTGCTGTAGGTTTAAATATACACATATTTGAAATGCGTTTATACATTTGCGCCCAGAAAAATCTAGTATATTTGAATGAATATAACATATCTCAAAAGCCCCATTAGTGGACTTGCTTACTTAATAAGATAACTCACGTAGTTTAGAGAAAAAGGGCATGGTAAAGGGTGAAAGTGAGTTTGAAAGTGTTACTCAGAGAATTATATAATGATTATGAATATGTCCTGTTCTTGATGCATCAACATTTTTTTCCTGGCATTTATTTTAAATTATTTTTTATATTGTTGATTGACAGACGTAGTACTACTTCAAAAGTTTGGATGATGCGCTATCGTCAACGTCTAACCCGTTTCTCTAATTACTGAGATTCCTCAGAATGTGTTCTATGTACAGTTTAATTTGTGCCCAGGACTTTCAGAAATAAATAGATTGGTTTAATTCTATTGTATTTGAAAAAAAAATTAAATTGATTTTTAGTGTGTAGCTAAGTAAGCAAAGCTACATGAAATATTGATAAACAAGCTGTAATCATACAGTGTCACACTGAAAACGTCAGTGTCAGCTCCGTCGATGACACCGAAGTGATCCATGTAGGTGAAAAAAGTTGAAACTGTATAAATGTAACTACCGTTTACTTACGTAGTTTACTTAGTCGAATTTAGAGGGTCTTCCTCATAGCTGTGGTAGTCCACTACTACTTCCAGCCCTATTTATATATAATATTATGATTATCATAATATAAATAGGGCTGGAAGTAGTAGTGGACTACCACAGCTATGAGGAAGACCCTCTAAATTCTAAATACCTGATAGATCTCCGGAGAGAAGATATCATAATGATATCTTCTCTCCGGAGATCTATCAGGTATGGTATGAGACCCTTCATGTCACAGCCTTAATGAAATAAAGATATATTAACCAGAATACCTTCAGTAATTTCTCTGACTGTTCTATTTGTCTCATGCCCTAACTGCATCTGTAGTGTAGTCTAAGTCTAAGAGTACATTTCTTCAAGGCCAGAAAATATATATTTATATATATATATATATATGTATTTGTTTGTATATGTTATAAATATACATACTGATGACTTCCTTGCTTCACAAGTATTACATATGCATGAGTCGCTGAATAATCTCAATTACTCTGGTTTCATGATCTAACATTTTTCACTTCCTTTTTTAGTTTCACCCAACCATAGAATTTGATATGTGGCTTATGTGTTTCTGGTAAGAAATGTTGTGATTTGAACGATGGTGTACATCATTTCCGTCGCAAAACTTTTGAAGTAATTCAGTACTAAAGTTATGCACTTATGCCTATGTATGCTGAGCGATCTTGGGGGGGGATGTGTGGGAAATCGGGGTTTTTGGGTGAGGAAGACTAATAAATGGAGTAATGTGCATTGCCAAACGTGTGTAAAATGAAGAAGACTAAAGAACCCCCCTCCCCCCCAAAAAAAAATCCATATCGGCGGTACCGCACGCGGCACCATGTTTGTTTACTAACGATTGTAAGTGTGAGTAGAAGCGCTAGATTTAGGGAAGACGCTCATGGAAGACTTGGTAACCGTAAACTAACCTAACCTAACCTAATAGAGGTAACGTTAGTTTACAGTTAGGAAGTCTTGCACGGCTGGAGTGGACTTCGTTAAATGTAACAGATCTAGCGAGACTTTTTTCGAATCATTGGGAAAAACAAACATGGCTACCGATGGCGTGAGGCGGGACTCCGGCCCTAAAATGTGATTTTTGATATTTTTAAAAATATTTTTTAAGTGTTTTTGTTTATTTTATACCTGTTTTGCAATGCACATTACTCCATTTATTAGTCTTCCCCACCCAAAAACCCCGATTTCCCACACGTCCCCCCAGATCATTCAGGAGATGTAGGCATAAGTGCATAAATTCAATACTTAATTACTTCAAAAGTACGCATTTGCGACGGAAATGATGTACACCATTGTTCATATCACAACATTTCTCACCAGAAACACAAATGCCACATATCATATTCTATGGTTGGGTGAAACTATAAATTGTCCCTATTTTTTTCTGTGGAATGGCTAGGTTAGGAGTTGTACCATGTAAGTTTTGTGTTAGGTATCCATGTTTACACAAATCTGGAATTTTACATGGTTTACTATAGTTCTCTATTTGCAATAAATCAGTGCCTTAATAATTTGATTAGAAATAATGCAGTGATGTCACTTCTGCAGTGAAGTACCCTTGATCACCTCACTGGTTCTTTTTGTAATATTCAGAAGTTTCCTCAGCTGATAGTAGATCAAGTTACAATGACTTAATCTGCTCAGGACTTAGCTGTGTAGATAAACAATGCCAGTGCCCATTTATTTAGATATATTCTAGTAAAACTAATGTTTCTCTGATGATATCCCCAAATCTTTTACAGTTCTTGTCATGGAAACCAAGCTGTCATTGGTTCTTATGGGTCTCACTATTTACTGACACAACCGACAACACCGTCAAAAATCTGAGAAAACCGACAAAAAAAACCCGACAAAACCCAAACAAGGATGGTTTTTGCTCAAATGCACAATTCTAAATATATGGTTGCAGTATTTGACATATTTTCTTTGAAATGTGTGACTTACATGTAATTTGATCAAAGAAAAGTCACGTTTCTAGCCTCTGCAAAATTACCCACCACAGCTATGTATACCGTCCGACTCACTAAATACCGACAAAACCCGAACAAGGACGATTTTTGCTCAAATGCACAATTTTATATAAAAAAAATTAGCATATGGTTGCATTATTTTGTCAGTAATTAGTGACACCAGGTTCTTATGGTTGTAGACCACAATGGAAATAAGCATACATGCTTTTTTGAGTTATCGTCGGCATTTGTAGTTATTGTTTCGAACTATGTATTCTTTTCATTATCTGCACTTCATGTATATTGATTCAATGCCAAATAAAATTATTATTATTATTATTATGGTTATGAACTAAATATTACAAAGACTTCTTAATTCCTTGTTCTTTATTTTTATTAGACATTCCCTTTTTATTTCATTTAGTACAGATTGACCTCTCATTAATGAACTAAAAGGGGGGTAACGGAGTCCGTTGATGTGAATAATCCGTTGATTTGGAGTGGTTTTTGGGTGGCATAGTGATTGCACAGCACTAAACAACAGCACCGAAAATACAACAAAAACACCACAAACACAGCTGATTAATGTCCGTCAATGAGAGGTCAATCTGTATTAATAGGTTGCTATTCATCCATGTAATGGTTTATATCTATACAGTGAGACCGCTCATTAATGGACATTAATTAGCTGTGTTTGCAGTGTTTTTGGTGTTTAGTGCGTGCAATCACTATGCCACCCAAAAACCACTCCAAATCAACAGATTATTCACATCAACAGACACCGTTACCCCCCTTTTAGTGCATTAATGAGAGGTAGTACTGTATACCAAAAGGGACCAATGATGGGTACCTTTATGAGGTGGTCCTGGAAGATAGCCAGCAAAGCTACCCTCTTTTCGAAACCCATCACCCCCCTCGCCAAGAAACAGTACCACGTTAATATATCACAGAAAGCAGTCCAAAGGTTCTTCCCAAAGAGATTTATAGGTTTCAAAGACTGTTGGAAGTCACTATGGGGCTGTAGGTTTTCTACCTAATGAAACTTTAGAAAAAATAGAATGAGTAGTGAAGAAAATACTGTCTGGGGAAAAAAATTTGGTAAATTTTTAGAAGTGCACACCTATGCAATATAGCAATAGAAAATTAAATAATTTTGTGAATTATAATACATCACTGTAATATACATTATTCTTGGCAGAAATCAATAATAGAAAAAGTTGTTAAAAGCTATAAATACATAACATAGCTGCTTCAGTTGCTAGACACACCATCTGTTTTGGTAGAGGAGGAGGTCAAAGAAATTAAAGTATGATGAATTTGTCCATTCTAAACCTAACCTGCCCAACCTAGCCTACCTAATCTGACCTACCTAACCTAACCTACCTAACCAAACCTAACTACCTACTACCTAAACTAGTCTGTATTTAGTGATGCGGTACCTGTAATTCTAGATTTCATCAGGGTTGTCATCATCGTCTTTGACCTCCAAATCTATCAAAACAAAGATGGTGTCTGAAGGAGTCGATTTTAACTGTTTGTCAATAGGTTTTAGCAATGTTTTCTGATTGATTTTTGCCAAGAAAAATATTTATTACAGTGATGTATTATTATTTACAAAATTAATATTTAATTTTCTAATGCTATAGCACATAGGTATGCACTTCTAAATAAAAAAAAATTACTGTTGTTTGCACTGTATTGTGTAATTCACCATGGTCTTGTATCACGTGCTGGACTTGTGATCAACAGCTACTACCCTCCCAGATGAGAGCTCATGTATGACCCATCTATGGGTAATGCTGTGACCTGACACACACACCCAACTCCCCACCTATGAGTATTGGAGTAATGGCTCACAGCACAGTGATTCTGAAATTATTTCAGCCCTGGGCAGGATTCGAACTTGGACCGCTGAGTTAGCAGTTGCAAATGCTACCACTGCGCCATTGAGCCATATGTATGTTATTGGCTGAAAGCAGTTGGAGGGGAGTAATTGCCAGTTATCAGGTTACCATATGTGAAAAGGTGTAAGAAATACAGTTGAAATTGCTGGTGAAAGATCTTGGACCTATTCCAGAGATTGAGTGTCAACCCCTTAGAGCTACCTCCTTTTGGAAGTGAGGGGGTTTACAGTTTTCATAAATGGGCCTTTCCTCTGACCATCTTTCAGGACCCAGTGAAAAGGAAGATTATTCGTCAGTAAAAGCATGAAGCTAACAAATTAAAGAGCTTGGCTTAAGTGAATTACTTCCTTTGCATGCTTTGTGCTATTTCAGCCTTGCAAGACGCACCTAAGGTGGATCTCCACTACTTCCAGTCATCTTGTCTCTTCTCAGTTCATATTGGATATTTGGAAATGTTTTTGTATGTCCTTGGATAGGAGGATTATCAGCCACTTGTATGGTTAGTGCTTGAATGTAACTTTTGATACCACAGATAGGTTTGGGGAATGCATTTGACAACCTAGCTCCATTGTTTGAAAAATTATTATGGACAGTTGTCAGTAAACTTTGGATAGTGGCTTCTGCTCTTAACACAACTACCCTCTTCTTGGATTTATGGATGGCAGGTAGGTCTGTTTGGTACAAGTCCTCGTTATCTTTTCCAGTATGTTCATCTGCATACCCTCTTTATGATAGACCAGAGCCCTTACAAGCCTAAGTGCTACCCTGGGGCAGAGTTCTCAGTGATACCCCCCCCCCCTCCTTATATGATAATAATAATAATAATAATTTTATTTGGCATCGAATCAATATACATGAAGTGCAGATAAAGAAAAGAACACATAGTTCAAAATAACAGTTACAAATGCAGAGGATACCAGTAACACAAAAAAGCATGTAAGCTTATTTCCATTGTGGTCTTTACCCCAACATCACTTCCCATTTCCACCATTCCATACTGCCTATTACGATTGGCTTGTAGAATAATTAAACAGATTTTAAAAATTGTATTTAATGACCCTATTACAGATTTAGGGAAAATATTTCATGATCTGTTGATTCTAAACCAAAATTTGTAAATTACAGTAAAATATTCAGGGCTCCAATGGCCTTTTTTTATTATAATTATTTTGTCAGCCTTGTGGACAGCATGTCCAGACTAGAATTGCCGCCCCCCCTAAATGTGCCGCCCCAGGGCAGATGCCTCCCCACCCTCCATGTAAGGGCCCTGAATAGACACTGTGGTCTCTCAGTTATTGTGCCTAATGAATATTCTCCATTGGTCTCTGTCCTCTAATGCATTTGTTCTTTTGACTTCTTCCAAAGTGGTACCTCTCTTCTTAATTGCCTATTCAATATTTGTCTGCCACCTCATTCACAGACTTCCTGTGGGACCCTCTCCGTTTGGTATCCATTCATGATACATTCTTGGGTATCTACCTTCGTCTATCCTCTTCATGTGCCCAAGCCATCTCAACTGGGCTCATTCCATGAAATCTTTAGTCCAAGTTCTTCAAGTATCTTTATGTTTCTTATATAGTCTTAAACATAAGCATCTTCTAATAACTCTAAGTGGTTTCATTTTAACAGGCTGGATTTTGTTTATTGTTTTTTATGTCAATTTCCAAGCCTCATATCCATAAGTAAGTATTGGCCAAAGTTTGGGGATGGAAGTGGGGGGGTCGCCAGTTAAATGAAGCAGCCATGCTGTGGATGTGCTGTGTCTTGTTACATTGCTTCTGACCCAGGGGAGTGGGCGAGATACAGGAATGACCTATCATCCAGGAGGAGCTGAGAAAACAGGGAGGGAGGGATGGTGGTGAATGGGAGTGGAGTATGGGTTGAAATGGGTGGGAGTGGATTTATGCTTTTGACTTTGGCTACTTTCCTGGTAAGGGGGAAAAGCCATTGGTATAAGTATGTATGTATTTATTGTGGTATGAATAGTTTTCTTTACATAAGATGGTACTGCATTATCTTTAAGAAGTGGATATAGAGCATAAAGTTCTTTATAATATTTAACAATAGTGTTTTTTCAACATTCATTTGACCTTGTTAACATCTACTCCAAGATACTTAAAGTTGATGTTAACTTGCTTTATATTTATCCAAATCTCATGGTCATGTTCTCTGCTAATGGCCATTAATTTGCACATTTCCACATTCAGTTCCTTTATCATCAATGTCAATTGAACCAACCACCTACTCACTGCTTCGTACAGAGATTCAATGCTTTCTGATATCTTTTCTTGGGCAATATTTTTTATGATGAAAAACATGTATAGAATAGATAAAAATAGCAACCTGGTAGTCCTATATTGGTTCTTCTGTGAATTGTTGTTATTGTTCCTTCTTTTAGTGAATGAGGAATTCGGTCCAAATCAGATTTACAGTTCTTTAAAAGTTACATGAAAACCATCAGAGCCTAGTTCATCTACAGTGGAGTTAATGTCTCTCTCAGTAATTTCTAAATCTTCTAGTGTAGGGCCTGATTTACCTAGTTGTATTTTACGGAACGGGAGCTATGCTCGTTGTGACCCGTTTTTGTATCTCTCCACATCCAGTTTATTCTTGAACTTGTGTCAGCCTCCTTGCTTAAACAGTTGGCTGGGTTGTTTACTACCCTCTCCTCATAGGTAGTAAGGATATGTTTGCACTGTGCCCTCAGCATTCGCTGGTGGTGTAATCAGTAGCAAGCTGGTCTTGCAATCGCTTAGTTGTGAAATCCTGCATTTCTCTCTGATTTCCAGCGGTGATGGTCACTTGCCAACAGTCCAAAGGATTTCCAAAGGATTCCAAAGGAAGAGCATGCCAACAGGAGACCTTTTGGTCCATAACTATGTCGAATGTGAAAAAAATTAATGTATAAACAAATGAATAAGTAAAGAAATAAAATAAATAAATCATAAATAATAAACAGATAAATAATAGTAATAAATTAATAAATAAAATAGAATATAATAAATGGCAAGCATTACAGCATATTGCTTAGATGTTTATCTAAATGAATCTTAAAATTTCGAATTTTACTACATTGCACTGCATCTGCAGGAGGTTTATTCCGTTAATTTACTACACAGTTGATGAAGTTGTTTCTACCCACTTTCAAATTAAATCTACTTCCTGACAGTTTGAGACCATTATTTCTTGTCTGATTCGCGTTTGAAAATTTTGTCACTTTTGATATTGTCAGTTCCCTTTAGAATCTTAAAGATCTTAACAAATCACCCTTCAGTCTATGCTTTTTTAAGGAAAATAGATTAATATTTTTTAGTCCATTCTTGTATGATTTATTTCTAATATTTAGAATCAGTTTTGTGGCTCACCGCTGTACTTTTCCCAATCTGTCAATGTCTTTAATGAGATTCGGTGACCATATGGATACGGCATATTCCAAATGTGGAAGAACTAACAATTTATATAACTTGTTAATGACAGATGGACTTTTAAAATCAAAAGATCGTGCAATCAGTCCTAGAATTTTATTTGCTTTCTGTGAAGCAGAAATACACTGCTTAGATGATTATATAATTACTGATAATTATGCCAAGATCCTTTTCACTATCCACTTATGTTAATGAATTTCCAAATAACTTGCAATCGTACTTATTATTATTTTTACCTACATGTATAACCTTACATTTACTTGTGTTAAATTTCATTTGAAGGTTTGAAAAATAGAATACTGCAATTGAAATCACTCTCACCCAAACGGACTCTCAACTGTCGGAGCTGGGGAAGCCCATGGAAGCCCAGTGTGATAACCCCTTTAATCTAGTTTGATAAGGCATGAGGAGCATGCGAGGTTCCAGGCACATGTGAATGTAGTCTGAACCCAATGTATTCAGCTCGACCATAATAATTAGGTGATCGTCCTGCATGCGACACTGGTTTAATGCACCTCTTATGTCCACCGCTATACAGAAGGGTTAGGAAGCCATGAAAGTGTGATTTGAATGATTGAATATTTAAGGGGCATTTAGATGGCCAAACGGTTTGTCAAACAAGTGTTTGAAGTGATGTTTGACTGTGTGAATAGGGTATTTGGTTGTCAAACACATTCAACAAACGTGTTTGATGACCAAATACCCCATTCACATGGTCAAACTTTATTTCAAACACTTGTCTGACAAACCAAGTTTGTCAAACTGTTTGACCGTGTAAATGGCCCTTTACACCCCCCGGGGATCGAAGCTAGGTCTCCTGCACGCAAGACAGGAATGCTACCCACTGCTCCACACAGGCTCATTGCATTGGAGTTAAAGTATAAACTCACCATATCATTCCCACGCAATGGAAATTAAGAAACCCCTTTTTTAGGCCGATGTTAGCCTGCCTCCCCATTTGGCCACCTGTTCATGAGATCAAGACGGTATCCACTGGGCTATCACGTGGCCCTAATCAGCACAGTATAACAGATGTTATTTCCTAGTCAGTTTTTAAGTTAAAGAAAAGTGAGCTTAGAAGAAAATATAGCTATTGTAACAGGATAAGATAGTATGTAGACTTACTACAGATCAGGTTGGCCATGGTGCCTGACGGAACAAAGAGGGCAGCATCCTTCTCCAGTAGGTCAGCAACTTTTACCTGCAAAGTTAAAACAGTTGGGTCCTCCCCAAATACGTCATCGCCCAAAGGTGCCCTCATCATAGCCTCCTTCATGGCCACACTAGGCTGTGTCACTGCACAAATCCATGATGTGACATGATGAGTTTGCTGCCGACCAATCTCCTTGCCTCAACAGTCCAAGCACAAGACAAGAATGACAGCTTCATTCGCAGCATCCTGGTGTAGGTTTCTGACCTTCTTCCTCAGCATTTGTAACATCTAAAGATCATTGTCCAGCATAGTACCATAGGCCCTACTGATATATTCTTAAGATTTTTTGTTAGTGTAAAAGGAAAATGTATGGATGAAGGAACTATGTAACCAAAAAGGATATTCATATCTGCTCCATAACTTTTTTGAGTCAATGAAATAAGAAGTGAGGGTACCATAAAATGAATGAGTTGGGGCACACCAACTAGTTGTTAGGCCATGCTATAGATAAACTGGCTTGCTGCACTGCCTTATACTCCAACAGTGTTGCAAGGAACAGGGATGACCCTAATCCATGAGGTACTGAAATAGGAAAAGTGACAAATGGGTTTTTGATGTGTGTGGGATGTGTATGTGGTTTGACTCGACTACACCTTATAAAGGGGAAAAGGGCCTGAATAAATGGCAGCTATTGCCACAAGTGTGGGATGTGTATGTGGTTTGATTCAACTACACCTTATAAAGGGGAAAAGGCCCTGAATAAATGACAGCTATTGCCACAAGTCCCACTAATTAAAAAATCTGCAACCCCACAGCAATGGTCCTCATATCTTTCCACAGGTCTCTCTGGGAAGAAACTTCTTGAAAACACAAAGTAAAGCAATTATAAACGATGGTGAAAGTCCTGCTTAAGGTAGAGAGTTATTTGGGCCAGATGTTGAAACTGACTACAGATCATGAAAATGAAATAAAAAGGAATATCACAATTAGTTGGAAAAAGTTTGGTAAATATAAGAAAATGAGAGGCTCTATATGTCTGGAATGCTAAATGTACAATCAGTGTATGTGCAAGTGGTCACTAGAGGCAACCATAGTGTAATTGGTAAGCATGCCTGCCCGGACAGTAGATCTCGGGTTCCATTCCCTGGTGGTGCCAGCTTTTCAGTGAAGCTCCCTATCAAACATAGCAGAGTGAGAAGGATCCCTGTAGTGGTGCACATTCCCATACTTGCAGAGGCCCAGGAAAGGGAGATGTGCGAGTGGTCACTAGAGGCAACTGTGGTGTAATCAGTAAGCATGCTTGTCTGGACAGTGGGAGGTCTTGGGTTCGATTCCTGGGCAGTGCCAACTTTTCAGTGACACTTCCTGTCATTCAGTGTATAATGCCAGTTATAATGTGAGACTTGGAAATTCATAAGGTAATGGAGACAGCTAAGAAGTGCACTGAAGGGAATAGATCAGTGCCAGGAATAACACTGAAAGACAGGAATAGGGTTAGTTACGTGAGAGAGCAGACTGGAGTAAAAGATATTGTGGAGGTGGTAAAGGAGAGAAAATGAGCAAGGAAATTAGAGTGAAAGAATGGTAGAAAATAAAGTACAGTAGGTGTGTTACTGACAGGATGCTGTAAGATTGGAAGCATGGAAGAGGGAGATCAGACAGAAGGTGGAAAGATGAGATAGAGAAGTTTGCAGGAGTGATGTGACAAGTTGATGCAGTCTTGAGAAATTGGAGTGGTCTGGGAGAGGCTGTTATTTGGCATTGGATTTGAAATGATCTGTTGATGATTGGTTTTGAGGTGCAGCAATATCACCCACCTCACTCCTAATTTCGTATTCCTGTCTTCAAGATTTTATCTTCTCTGTTGAAGAAAAGGTATTGTATGTTAAGTATTCACATGGAAAGCTTAGTTTGAGTGGAAGCCTAGGGAGTAGCACAATTTTTAAATGACTCTACCTGCTGCAGGCTGGTAGATACATTCAATTACGTCCTTCAATTTCAGGTGCAAGTGTGTAAAAATTTGGCACATTCAGAATGGTTGGACTGCATTTTGAATTCATCAGGGTAAGGCCATGCTACTACTACATCATTCATTATATTTGTACCATAGAATACTTAGAACGCATACTTCATTTGTCATAAATCCTCTTTTTCAATGCTCACATATTTACTCCTGTAAAAACGTTAAATAAGTACCCCATCCTACAGGACAATTATCTCTCTCATCTCTCTCTCTCTCTCTCTCTCTCTCTCTCTCTCTCTCTCTCTCTCTCTCTCTCTCTCTCTCTCTCTCTCTCTCTCTCTCTCTCTCTCTCTCTCTCTCTCTCTCTCTCTCTCTCTCTCTCTCTCTCTCTCTCTCTCTGAATCCTTGTACTGAACTGATTCCATATTTATTTTTATTTATTTATTTCCTCTGGTCATTTAATAGAGCCTGACATGTAATTGTGTGAATGTAAGACAGGACTCTTGCATGGAACCGTGCCTACCATTTCTGTATACTGGTTTATTGGAAGGGTTTTAGTTTCAGCTTGTAGATATTCTATTGAGGTGGTCTTGTTGCATCCTGTTATTATTTCTAATGGTTTGTTTTGTGCAGCTTTTTAGGTTGTCTAGTTTTATTTTATGGACTTTTGGGAAACATGCTGTGGTTATTGGTTCTTATTAGTAATCTGTGATTAGAGTTTCCTTCTGACCAAAACCTATGTTTGCTACTGATCTTAATATGTTTATTTTCTAGTTGATTTTCATTATGTCCTTGATGTATGGACTGAAGGACATATGATTATCTAAAGTGAGGCCCTAGATTTCAGGGCTCTTAGCTTGTGGCCTTTCTGTTTTATTATTGGATTATTTTTTTAACAAAGCCTTTATTTGAGTTTACATGTATATATGGATGTTCTTGGGAGCTAGTCTGTAGTTGATGTGCTTGGATATTATCCTATTCTACCTTCATCAGCTTGATATAATCTGCCCATCTTCCCCTCACCACCTTCACTTGCATTAAGATTAATCTGCACCCTTCATCCTCTCCTCTCTAGATGCTTCATTTCACATCACTTTCTTAACTTCCTTTCGAGAATTTTGCATCAAACATCTCCTCTGCTTGATATCTGCTCTCCTCTCAGCCTCCTTCACCTTGCATTCTGCTTCCACCCTCTTTTCATCATACCTTGCCTGTGCTTCCTTATTTCTTATATTCCTCAAATATTATGTTTTTTTTTTGTTTTTTTTACACCATCTCCCCTCACCTCTTCATACCACAATTCACTGCCTTTCCTTCTGTAGAAGTAGTATTGATAGACTCTTGGTAGTATTGTAATGAAATGCATAATATTCAAGGACATTTCCCTTTGCTTTCCTTCACAGTATTCCAAAGGAACAAAACTCATGCTCATCTGAAGGGTACTATCAAAGCAAGCATAATTAGTCTCACCTCCAGTAGATAATTATTATAGAGTCATAGATATCACTTTACTTGTGTCATCCGGGAGGTGCCAAGATAAGAGGGAAGGAAGAGGGTAGAGGGGAGTGGAGTATGTAGGGGATGGAGTAGGTGGGAGTGGTTTCTATGCCTTTGTCTTTTGGGTACCTCCCATGTAAAGGGGAAAAAGCCTTTGTTATATGTATGTATAGATATCACACCTTGGAGGATAGTGATCATTGATTACCCCCTGAAACTGAATTCTGTTGGTAGAATCACCACAATCACCCACCAGAATTATTTTGTCACCTTATTCAGTCAGTTTCTATAGATAAATAGTCATGTATGACAGTATTTCATATTCACTTCCATTCTATGCCTGTGCTTATGTGCTGCCAGTGCTTTGTAGTCGATGAAAGTATATTTATCAGTACATGTGACACTCTGGCTGTGTGGACATGTCATCTTTTTGTGATGCCCAACCAATGCATGTCCTGAGTACTGTGTGATGACCATGGTAAGATCTGCTGAAGTATGTTCTGTTCTGTTTAGTTGGAGCTTTAATTTTTATACAGTTCATGGAGGATGGGCAAGGATCCTAGTTGGCTTCATGAGATACAGGTTTATGAATGTGAACAGATATTGAGATACTCAGATCCATATAGGTTTTAATCCAGAAAATGTTATTCATCACCTCATTGGTCACACAGTGGGATAAAAGACACATTATAATGACTATTTTATGATTTTTATTCATCCATCTTGCTTTACTTTTTTCAGGTCACTGAGGGAAAAGTACTGATGACAGAAATAAAACCTTTAAAATGTCAAATGAATACACCTAAAGGTTTCAGAAAAACTTCAAAATGGATGCAGTACCATCATTGGAAGGTACTGATATTTTCTGCAGATATATTTCTTTATTGACTTCATGTAAGTATTTGTACCATAGGGCCACATTGGAAGGTACTGATATTTTCTGCAGATATATTTCTTTATAGACCTCATGTAAGTATTTGTACTGTAGGGTCACAGAGAGCAGGATGCCTAGTCTCATCCTCCATCCCATTTTAGTCACCTTTTATGATCTGACTGGGGAAACTCGGTGGCAGTATTCTTTCCTCCCCTACCACAGGGGTAGGTGAAAATGGAAATTATATATTCAAAGAAGTGGTACAGGACAGTATTAAGAGTAGAGAGATAACATAACAAAGGAGCAGTCACAGTACAATAAAATAGCATAATTTCCTTATGAGTAGATATTTCCTCTAACACAGACAAAATGAGGTGTAGCTCTGGTCCATAGGGGCACCCCATATGGACTCTAAAGCATCAGCTGCATGCTACTGATCTGGTTTTTACCATACAATAACATGCAGCCAATACCCCAGACATGAGGAAAGGTTAAAGAGGTGAGAGACAGAGGTAGATGGAGTGAACATGAGGGGACAACAAAGGATGAGATGGATGGATGGGGTGAAAGGGGTATTGAGTAAGAGGGGGATGTCTGTTGAGCAAGTAAGGAAGAAGGCTGGAGAGAGGGGTGAGTGGAGAATGACTGTGTATAGGTGATACTGTAATGCAAGGAAGGGGATGGGGGAGTTAGGGAATGGTTATGTGTGAAATATTTTTTGATGCAGCCCAATGGGATTTCTCCCCGTTTTCTATTTTTCTGTATGAGGGGACAGAGAGGAGGGGTCGTCACTTAAGTGAAGTGGCCTTGTTGCGGATGTGCTGTGTCTTACTGCATTGCTTCGGACCCAGGGAAGTGGGTGGGATGCAGGGGTGACCGTCATCTATGAGGAGCTAAGATAAGAAGGAGGAAAGGGTAGTGCATGGGAGTAGAATGGGTGGCTACCTCCCTGGTAAGGGGGGAAAAAGTCCTTGGTGTATGGATGGATATTTCTATGTAAGGTTCTTTTACAAAGTTGGATAGAAAGAGGAATGAGGAGGAGAGCAGGGGTGGAAATGGAGCTGGCAAATAGGGTTGATGAAAATTTGGAATGGTTTGGACACAAGGAAAGAATAAGTGAAGAAAAATTAGCAAAAGAGGTGTGGAAGGTAGAGGTGAATGGAGTGAACTTGAAGAAGCTACCAAGGATGAGATGGATGACTGGGGTGAAAGGGCTTTGAGCAAGAGGGGAATGTTTGTTGAGCAAGGAAGTAAGAAGGCAGGGTATAGGGATGAGTGGAGAATTGTTGTTGACGTAGTTCAAAGGGATTTTCTCCCCATTTTCTCCCTTTTCTATGTCTGTTGAACAAGTAAGGGAGAAGGCAGGGGATGGAGGGGCTAGTGGGGAGTGGTTGTGTGTGGACAATATTTTGATGCAGCCCAAAGGAATTTCTCTCCATCTTCTCTATTTTCCACATGAGGTGATGGAGAGGTGGGGTTCTCCATGTAAGTGAAGCAGCCTTGCTATGGATGAGCTGTGTTGCTCCTGACCCAGGCAGTGGGCTGGAGAGAGGGATGACCCTTCATCCTCAAGGAGCTAAGATGAGAGGGAAACAAAAATGGTGGATGGGAGTGGGTGTATTTACCTATTTGTATTTACCAAATTGTAGTGCACAGGAAAAGAGCAATGTTCATTGGGTCCCATCTCCTATTCTCTAATTTTCTAACATACCTAGACTTAAATTCATATACAGTTCCAACTCAATATATATACTGTATATATATATATATATATACATACATACATATATACATGCATACATACATACATACATACATACATACATATACCAAAAGCTTTTTTCCCCCTTACATGGGAGGTAGCCAAAAGACAAGGCATAGAAACCACTCCCACCCATTCCATCCTATACATACTCCACTCCCCAGTACCCTCTTCCCTCCCTCTTATTTTTATTTATTTATTTATTTGTTTATTTTTATTTTATATATTTACTGTATTTTTATTTATTTATTTATTTATTTTCTATTTTTTTATTCTTATTTATATATATATATATATATTTATATATGTATAAATATATATATACACATATGTATATATATATATGTGTATATTTATATATGTATATATATATACATATATGTATATATATATATGTGTATATATATATATATATGTATATATATATATATATATATATATATACAGGTAAACGTCGACTTACGATGGCATTAGGTTTCGATAGAGCCATCGTAAGACGATCTCATCGTAAGTCGATCCCCACTCTGTTCCGTGGTCACTGTACCTAGCCTACCTGTATATTAACCACCAGAGATACTGAATATAGCCTATTAAACATGTACAGTAGTTTATTTAATTATTATTATCCTTTTTACCATATTCAAACACTATAATATGTATTTTCAGTACGGAACTTAAATATCGCGGGCAGCAGCCAATGCCAGCCGTACGACGTGACGTAATAATACTCGCATCATAAAATATAGTCACCGCTTATATCGATCGTTCTCTCTTTCACCCGCGAATTTTGAAAACTACAGAGAATGGGATTTAGGGCACATTTGAGAGAATGTAAAAACACAGGGGCGACTACAATAAATATAATCAAGACGCCGATATGGCAGCGTCGCGAATCCACTTGCTCCTCATGACGCCTACGTGTGCGGCACCGTATGGAAGGGGTTAAATTATCATATCGCCGTCGTCGTCGTCGTCATCGTAAAGTCGAACAATCGTAAGTCGCGGCCATCGTAAGTCGACGTTTACCTGTATATATATATACAGTCGTACCTCGGTACTCGACCGCCTCTATACTCGACCAAATCGGTGCTCGACCAAAAAATTCGAGTAGAAAATGCATCGGACCTCGAACAGATTTTCGGTACTCGACTAGCTCGAACAGCGGGTAAGCGTCAGTTCGACTCAGACCGCCAGCGGAGTAAGACGTACGCAGTTTGTTCGAGTATTTCTTCCCAGATTTAAACTTTTTCGTGTTGCTCTAGCCCTTAACCCCTTCCATACGGTGCCGCACACGTAGGCGTCATGAGGAGCAAGTGGATTCGCGACGCTGCCATATCGGCGTCTTGATTATATTTATTGTAGTCGCCCCTGTGTTTTTACATTCTCCCAAATGCGCCCTAAATCCCATTCTCTGTGGTTTTCAAAATTCGCGGGTGAAAGAGAGAACGATCGATATAAGCGGCGACTATATTTTATGACGCGAATATTATTTCGTTACGTCGTACGGCTGGCATTGGCTGCTGCCCGCGAGATTTAAGTCCCGTATTGAAGTGGTTAATAATGGGTCCAAAGAAAGACAGTGATAAGGGGAAAATTGGTTTCGGTGTTCGAACAAATCGGTGCTCGACCACCACCTCAGAACGGATTATGTTCGAGTACCGAGGTACGACTGTGTATATATATATGTATATATATATATATATATATATATATATATTTTTTTTTTTTTTTTTTTTTTTTTTTTTACCCTACACAATCATTCTTTTTTGAGTTGATGAGAGTGGGTTGGGGATTGCCAAATAATGAAGCAGTTGAAGTAAGTCAGCTCCAGCTGTCAAGTCTTTCTGTGGAAGTGTTGCCTCTCACTGTAGTGCCTGAGACCCAAGCAGTGTGTATTTACCAAGTTGTATCTTACGGGAAGGGGAGTTAAGCTTCTGGTGTCCCGTCTTTGTATCTCTCTATATCCATTTTGCTTTTAAATTCTTGTATTATTTTGCACACGTGTTATTTCATCCAATGTGTTCCAAACAAACAAGAATAAGAATTTCTATATAGTGAATGAATATAGATTTTCATGGTAAACTCTTATTTAAAGTGTTTGCTATTGTAC
The DNA here is from genome assembly GCF_046742065.1 of Oratosquilla oratoria. Classification (NCBI taxonomy): domain Eukaryota; kingdom Metazoa; phylum Arthropoda; class Malacostraca; order Stomatopoda; family Squillidae; genus Oratosquilla; species Oratosquilla oratoria. The sequence continues at coordinate 6,363,198 of NC_134809.1, forward strand.
ATTGTATAGCTCTTTCTTAAGTTTACATAACTCCTAAACTTTTACAGGAGTTGAAGGAACTTCTGTCTGTTGTCATTGAAGACTATCAGCACAAAAAAGACGAATTAGGGAACTTCAATGAATTGGAAGGAAACACAATAGTGATTTGGTGAGTTTGCTTCTTCAGTTATTTTATTTTGGCTACCTCCCTTGTAAGGGGGAAAAAGTCTTTGGTATATGTATGAGTGCTTCTTTATGCTAAGTATATTTCATAGCAGGGCCCTGACATGGGTAAGTGCCACCTCAGGGCAAGTCAAAAAGTGCCCCCCCCCCCATACACACCACCATTACTACCGCCACCTTCCGCATATGATGGTCACTAGCACGATTCACATGTAACATTCATCCACAAAACAACGTTTATACACACATTCATACACACAACTCATGATAAATAAATCATGCATTAAAAGTACATTAGGGGGAACTTGCTCTACCTCCTTTTCACCAAAAGTGCCCCCCCCCCCAAAAAAAAAAAAAAAAAAATGCTACCCAGGGGCATTGCCCCGCCCCTCCCCTTGTCGGGGTCCTATTTCATAATATAGTATAGAGTTATTGAGGGGTGGTGAATGGGAGTGGAATTATGCCTTTTGACTTTGGCTACATCCCTTGTGAGGGGGAAAAAAAGCCTTTGGTGTATGTATGTGTATTTTATAGTAATCCCATATTTTGTTGGGGCTATGTTCCTTGAATTACTGCATAGTGACCAACAGTGAATACATACAAGTGTTGTCCTTGCAATGTGGACGTCAGAATCATCTTCCTCCCAATTGTCTTAAAAACCCATCAACACCGTTGGTTGTTCTCTTTCTCCATTTTCCCAAGCAACATCTTTGGCATTTTTAGTGAACTTATTCCTCTTATTAAACACATTTTGTGTCAGGAATGTAGGGGATATGGGCCTGGCTGAAGGTAAACTCTGGAAAAATTTTAAGTTTTTTAACCCTTTCAACTCCGATGACAAGATGTCTTGTCATTTGGTCAAACAAAACAAAAAATCATAAAACACCAAAATGTTTGATCAAACACCAGAAAAATATGACGTCAGTCCTCGCTTCGCTGCGAGCGAAGCGAGGATTGACGTCATATTTTTCTGGTGTTTGATCAAACATTTTGGTGTTTTATGATTTTTTGTTTTGTTTGACCAAATGACAAGGAATCTTGTCATTGGAGTTTAATGGGTTAAGTTGGCACCTTAGAAAGGGTAAAAGTTCACTTCTGGTCACGAGAGGTGCGGGGAGGGGAGTAGAAGGAGGAGGAGCAGTCAGCAGTAAAAGGCTGCAGTATTTGTCAAGTGGTCCTCCAAGACAGTCTGTCCCTGATGGGTGAACTCCCGGTGGGTGATGCACAGCCTGAGGCCTTGAGAGGTAGTGCGGGAGGTAGAGAGTGTCATAGCATGGGAGGTGTTGAGAGATTGCTTCTTCAGTTCCTGAGGCCATCTGTCAGACGACAACAGAATTGATGCTTGTAGCATGGTGCTCCGAGGTAGTACATCAATTGATGCATGACCTGGGTTCTTGACAGGTAGTGTGGGAGGTGGAGAGATGTTCGTCAAGGATGCTTCAGAAGCCATCAGTGTCTCAGTTTGGGAGGTGGTGAGAGATTGTTCCATCAGTTCCTGAGCCCATCTGTCACCAGTGAACTCCCAGTGACCCCTTATATTCACTGGGCTCAGGTCATAACCCTCGCTTTAACTGTCACTGGAAAACATCAGCACAGCTGGGGGCAGGCATTTAAATCGGAGTTCCGATTTTTTTTCTTTTCCTGACAATGATCTTGATTTTTTGTCATTAATTCCCAATTGTCATTAATTCTCAATTGTAATAAGCGATCCTGTTAAAAAAAAACGATTTTGTTGTGGTCAAATAGTTTTTGGTTGATGTGAAGTTTTGGGCAATTTGTATGTTGGCTATACCTGTGTGTAAGCGGTTTATTTTGTGCTGGCCCGCAAGTGATTAATTTTGTGTAGCATTGCGTGGTGTGGTGCGCACGTGTATGTATAGCAAAGTGCTGACTGGGTTACATTTTATTTTGGCCGAATTATATTGATAGCAACATCAATGGAACAGCTTGCATACGTTTGTTTACTAGCGATTCAGCCCAGGGACTCTGCCTGGGCCTGTGGCCCCCTGACCCCCACCGAGGGCTCTGCCCAGGACCCCCAGCCAATGTAGATTTGTTTTGGTTACCCACTATCATGCCTGTGGGGGCTGCAGGTGCATTCTGAGAGATTTACTTTGTCCAATTTCACACAGCCGAGTCTTGACTTCAGGGCAGCTGGTGACTACCAAGTGTTTGGTCCCTGGGTACCCTATGAGGCACTGACATGTCAATACAGATGGGTTGGAACATACGCGTCACCAAGGAAGGCAACTTCCTCACATTTTGTTTCCTCTTCTTCCTTCTATAAATTCTTGGCCCATTGTTTACCCCCACTTTGAAGAAAAAAAAATCCCATTTTCTCATATTTTAGGGGGTAATTCATGAATTCCTTACAGCCTGCTTCTTTAAAGAATTTCTTTAAGCCTAAAAAGTTTTCCCTCCCAAATTGAGTTTACCTTGCCTAAGCAATTTATTTCTTGGTTATTTTCCCCATCTGCCAACCAAAATTCACTTGTTATGTGGTTACTTTTTCCTATAGGGTAAAAGTATTTGAAAGGGCCAATAATGTCTGGCTTTTTCATGAATAACAGGTCCAACTTCATGGAGGTGTCCTCCATTCTTACTTAACCTCTTCACTCCGGGGTACATTGCATGTGTGGCAGCATTAGCTGCCCGACGTGCGATGTTGCGTCATAACAATCGCATTATAAAAAATAAAGTCAGTGCTCAATCGTTCGTTCTCTTTCACCCGTGAATTTTGATAACCATAGAAAATATGATGAAGCCAGTTTAGAGAGAATGGAGGTTACGTAGGTACGACTACAATAAATATAATCAAGATGCCGACGTCGGCATCATCGTGCACCTACTTGCTCCTCATGATGCCTCCGTAGGTGTCACCGTATGGAAGTGGTTAAGTCACTTCCTTTACCCATTTGGTCATTGTATTCCCCATCGCTATATTTAACCAAATAATAGTCCAGGAATATGCCTCACCACTGGCTTCTTACTCCTCCCAATTGACTTAATTACAATTTAAGTTTCTTACAAGAACTGTATTGTTACTTAGTTTTATTAAGGAGAGTTGTGCCTGACGACATTTCTTGATACTCTGATTCATTCCAAGAATAGGATTAGTGGTAGGAAGAAATGTAAACAAGACTAGTTCACTAAAAGGTGTGAGATAGCGAAAAATACCAGGGATGTGGCCTAAGGGAAAGGAGAAATAGAAGAACCAATAGAACAAAAGAAGCTTACAAATGAGCTAGAAATGACTATACAAGAATCCACAAGGAGGAAATATTTGAAAGAAGTATTGTAGATTAATGCAAAGATAAGTCAAAACTATTGTACAAGTTTATCAGTGGTAAATTGATCAATTGGAAGTGAGTATTAAGGGAAAGAGAATGGAGGAAGTGGATAGCTTTAGATACATGGATGTGAATGTGGCAGGAAAGGGAGGAGTGGAGGTGGAGCTAGAATGTAGATTGAGAGAAGCAAATAAATGCCTTAGGGGATCAAAAAGAATAATGAGAAATAGACATTTGGGAATAAATGTTAAGAAGAGATAGTATTTACCTAGTTGTATTATATAGGAAAGGAGCTATGCTCATAGTGACCCATCTTTGTATCTTTCAGCATCAAGTTTATTCTTAAATTCTTGAATAGTATTTGCACACACTGTTGCCTCATCTAATTTATTCCAGATATCCACCACTCTGTGTGGGAAGCTATTCTTTTTCAGATCTCTTCTATAACTATCCTTTTTGAGTTTCTTTTCATGTCCTCTTGTTTTTCTCTTGTCCCACTTTAATAAATCATCTCTAGGACTTCCATTCCTTTCATAATTCTGTAAATAGTCAGTAGATCTCCTCTTTCTCTTCTTTGTTCCAGGGTTGGTAGTTCCAATTTGGACAATCTTTGTATGTCAATTTGGAGAGTGTTGGTGCCATCTTTGTCATTGCTCTTTGTATTCTTTCTAATTTCTTTATATTCTTTTTAGTACTGGGTGTCCATAGTGTCACAGCATACTCCAATCTTGGTCTTATCAGTGTAACTAATATTTTCTTTACCATTTCCTCATCCAAATAGTCAAAAGGCACTTTCATCAACCTTAGTAAATTGAAGGTTTCTCCAACTATTGTATTGATATGCTTGTTTGATGATGTCTTTGTTGATAATTACTCCTAGGTCCCTTTTTGAGCTCACTTTTTTTACTTCTTCACCAATTTTATATTTCCTTGATATTCTATTTTTACTTTTTCCAAACTCCATTATACTACATTTCTTGATGTTAAAGTTCACTTCCCACTTTTTACTCCAGATCCAGATTTTATCTAGGTCTTTCTATAGTGATTCACAATCTTCCTCTGTACTTACTTTCTTTAGTATTTTTGCATCATCTGCAAATAAGTTCAAATAACATTCTACACCTTCATCCATGTCATTTATGAAGGAGTGATTGTGCTGACAGCACTGTATGGGGCAGAAACATGGAACATAAGAGAGGAAGAGTTTAAATGTGTTCGAGATTGAATGCCTGAGAACTATGGTAGGGGTTACTAAGCTGGATAAAGTGAGAAACAAGGAGGTGATGAGGAAAGCAGAGGTGGAAAGGGAATTGGGAGATAGGGTTAATGAAAGAGTATTGGGATGGTTTGGACACATGGAAAGAATGTGTGAAGAAAAATTAGTAAAAGGTGTGGAAGGCAAAGGTGGAGGAAGTGAACATGAGGGGGCAAACAAGGATGAGGTGGATGGATGGGGTAAATGGGGTGTTGGGAAAGAGAGGGATGTCTGTTGAGAAAGGAAGGGAGAAGACAGAAGATAGGGGTGAATGGAGAATGGTTGTGTATGGATGATGCTGTGATGCATGAAAGGGATTTCTCCCCATCTCTTTATTTTACTGAGATTATTCTTAACATGAGCTAGTGTTATAAAGAATATAAATCATTCTTTAATCCTATAGGACTGAACTTTACAACTGATTTCATTATTTGTGTGATGGAATTTTTTCCATTATTATATTCATATATTTAGGACGGGTAGAGGTTGTGTAGATCAGATTTTTGTGGTAAGACAGATATGTGAGAAAGCTATAGGAAAGGGGAAGGATGTTTTTTTGGCTTTTATGGATCTGGAAAAGGCTTACGACAGTGTAGACAGAAAGGCACTGTCGGAGGTTTTGCGGATTTACAGGATAGGAGGAAAGCTTCTAGGAGCTGTCAGGAGTTTTTATGAGGGTAGTAGAGCTTGTGTCAGGATTAGAAATGGAGAGAGTGAGTGGTTTGAGGTAAAGGTGGGACTTCGTCAAGGATGCCTTATGTCGCCCTGGCTGTTCAACTTATACATGGATGGGGTAGTGCGAGAGGTAAATGCAATGGTAGTGGGTCAGGGATTGGAGATGGTTAAAGAAAATGGAGAAAAGTGGGAGGTGAGCCAGCTGTTGTTTGCGGACGACACTGCGCTTGTGGCAGGATCGGAGGAGGGATTGAGGAAGTTGGTGACAGAGTTTGGGAGAGTGTGTGATAGAAGAAAGCTGAAGAAAAATGTGGGTAAAAGTAAGGTGATGAGATGTACAAGGGGTGAAAGTGGCAGTAGACTGGAAGTGAGCATTAAGGGAGAGTGACTGGAGGAAGTGGATAGTTTTAGATACTTGGGTGCAAATGTGACAGGAAAAGGTGGAGTGAAGGTGGAGGTAGAATGTAGATTGAGAGAAGCGAGTAAATGCCTTGGTGGGGACAAAGAGGGGGGGTCACCGATTTAATGAAGCGGCCTTGCTGTGGATGTGCTGTGTCTTGCGACACTGCTTCTGACCCAGGGCAGTGGACAAGGTGCAGGGATGACCTGTCATCCGGGAGGTGCTAAGATAAGAGGGAGGGTGGAGGGGTGTGGAGTGTATTCAGGGATGGAATGGGTGGGAATGATTTTATGCCTTTTCCTTTTTGGCTACCTCCCTTGTAAGGGGGAAAAAGCCTTGGTATATGTATGTGTATTCATACTGAGTGTAGGTTTTTTTAGCTCTGCTGAATTTCAGTTATGTTTTAATGCATATTAATTTCTGTGAAATAAATAGTGGTATTTTTATAGCCATCAGCTAATTAGTGATTTAATCATTGATATTTATGTAGGTACAAGTATAAACCATACAACAACTGTTCCTGCCTCAACCTGCCACCCTTGGAAGATGAAGTTTGGACCGATGATGATGAGGATTATGAACAGAAAGATGATGAATCATTTGATCTGAAAGACAAAGGTAATAATAATAGTAATAATACCCATCCCTTGATTTATGCAACAAAAAAGGGGAACATTTGCCTGATAGGTAGAATAAGTTTGCATTTATGGTAATTTGATATCAGATTTACCAAGGATTGTGAAAATGGGTTCCCAATATTCCATGGTCACATGGTGGGGGGACTTGGAAATTTATTCTGAGTCACTGGAAGCTCGCTGGGTTAGGGCATCATTACTTGTGGCGAAGGTCGAGGGGATGGTGGTTCGAATCCTGCCACCAGCAAAGTTGAACCAAGGGCATGGTTCATTAAATTCTATGCTACAAAGTCCTTTGAAAGGGGCACCATCCTAGCCTTCCAATGGGAGGTGTTTGTGATGTTAAACCATATCAATCATCAATCATCATCTATTGAATGGGATCCATTAAATTGAGGGTTGAGTGTATTGTTTTGATGTTCAATGACTGGAAACGTGCAACCTCACTGTGGATGGTATTTGTCTTCAGACCATGACACTCTCAAGGAAGAAACTTTGGACTGTCTGTGTTGTATTAATACGAGACCGTCACCAGCTTTTAGTAGGAAGATGGGGACAGTTGTCAGTTATCAGCTATCCTTGTGAAAAGCTGGAGAAAAGGCAGTTAAATTTGATAAGTGACCCCCGGGCCTGATTAACCTCTTCAATACGAGTCAAATTCTCGTGTGCAACATCGGATGCCTGTTGCATAATGAGACATCACAATACAGTACTACCTCTCATTAACGGACTAAAAAGGGGTAACGGTGTCCGTTGATGTGAATAATCCGTTGCTTTGGAGTGGTTTTTGGGTGGCAGTGATTGCACACACTAAACAACAGCACCAAAAACACCGAAAACACAGCTAATTAACATCCGTTAATGAGAAGTCTCACTGTACTCGCGTTATAAAATATAAAGTCACGGCTGATTTACTCATTCTTTTTCACTCTGAGTAATAATAAACACAGAAATTGCAATCAAGCCACTTCAGAGAATTCGGGGGTCACTCAGCTACAACTACAAAATAAACACAATCAGGAAACCAATGCCAGTATCCTCATATACCAATTTGCACTTCATGACACCTACATAGGCCTCATTATATGGAAGAGGTTAAGAGACCAGCTCCTTGGGTCTTCACCAAAAGGTGAGGGTGCTGATGGCTTTTAAAAATGGATGACAAGGATGACTATACCACACAGAAGACACAGAATACCTCATAATACTGTGCCCCACAATAACAATCCTCAGACAACAACTAGGGAGCTGTTGCCAGTATCTTGGAGGCAGCAGGTCTTTTACAAGCGAGACCAGGGGAACAGATTAATTGATTGGTTGATTGATTTTCATAAGAACCCTAAGTCCTGTCACTGTATCCCACATAGTTGTCTTTGATGACACATGTTCCACAAAGTCAAGGGGAAGTCAAATATTATTTATTTGATTAACTGTTGCTTTAAGGGGATTGAGAGGGGAGGAGGGAGTTGCTGATTAAGTAAAGTGGCCCTGCTGTGGATGTACTGTGTTTTGCTGCATTGTTTGTGACCTAACCAGTGGGCAGGAGAAAGGGAAGACCCTTCATCCATGAGGAGGTAAGACTAGAGGGAAACTAGGGTGGTGGATAAAAGTGGAATGGGTGGGAGTCGCTGTATGCCTTGGGTACCTCCCTTATAAGGGAGAAGACCTTAGTATCCAGACAGATATTTTGGTCATCATAAGAGTGACAGACTGAGTGACCTCTTCTTTTTCTTTCGTTTCAGGTGGCAGATATAATGAATTGACACCTTATGATGAAATCCTCATGGTTAATGTTTCATGCAAGGAGTCGCAAGAAAAAATAAGCCAAACCACCATTGTTAAATCAGAATACAATTTTGAGAAGTCACTGGATCCTTTAAAAAGCACATCACCGACCTTGTCTGAACATATCCAGTCTCCGTATTCATCCCCCTTAAAGTTAAGTCCTAACGAAGCAGATGCAAAAATGGTACGCAACAGGAGGAAAGCGTAAGTATTTTCATGCAAGTGAAATTAGAGATAAAATCTTGAAGTTCTTGTTCTGAAATATACATAAAAAAATTCCTATCTATCCTTATCTACTAAAGGTTTCTTTCCCCAGTAAGGAAAATAGTCAACCAAAACATACACCCACCACCCATCCCACACCCATTTGTCACACATTTGTTTCACATTCATCTTAGCTCCTTATGAATGAAGGGTCATACCTGATTCCCACACTCTGCACAGGCCTTATGCCATCCAGCAAGGTACAGCACATCCACAGCAGGGCTAATCATTTCATTTAAACAGTGACATTCCCTCCTCATCCCCTCATGTGAATATGGAGAAGACAAGGAGAAATCCCTTTGTGCCATGTCATTTTATCATCTATTCACAACCATTCTCCACACACCTATATCCTGCCTTCTCCCTTCCTTGTTCAACAGACATTCCTCTTTCACTCAATGCCCCCTTCACCCTATCTATTCATCTCATTCTCAGGCTTCCTCTCAAGTTCACTCCATCCACCTCTGCCTTCCACATTATTTTTATTAATTTTTCTTCACTCATTCTTTTCTCAGATGAGAGGGAGGGTGGGAGGGATGTGGAGTGTATTTAGGGATGTGTATTTAGGGATGAAATGGGTGGGAGTGTTTTTATGCCTTTTATGCCTTTCCCTTTTTGGCTACCTCCCTTGGAAGGGGGAAAAAGCCTTGGTATATGTATGTATGTACTCATTCTTTATATTTGCACAGACCATCCCAGTATTCTTTCATCTGCCAGCTCCCTTTCCACCTCTACTCTCATCCTCACCTCCTCATTTCTCATTCTATCCATCCTCATTGCCTCCAGCATATTTCTCGAACATTTTATCTAATGGGTGACTTTAACTCAAAGGGAATATGTTGGGAAGAAATTACAGTAAAAGGTGAAGAGGAACTTTGGGGAAATATTGTACTGGATATGACCATTGAATACACATTGACTCAATGGGTGAAGGAAAATACCAGATATAGAAACAATGAAGAACCATCAAGACTAGATTTAATATATACATCAGAGCCTAAAACTGTGGATAAAAATGGAATACAAGACACCAATTGGCAAGAGTGACCACATACTAATAGAGTTAGAACTAAAAGAATAAATTTATTTGAGAAGAAATGAGAAACATAGAAATAGAAGACTAATGTACAACAAAACAGATTTTGAAAAACTTAGAAGAAAAAAAATTGAAATGCTAACTGGGAAAAAAAATTAAATAAAGAAACAAAGATGGAAGAGAAATGGAACATATTAAAAGAAAATTACAAGGAGGGAATAGATAAATATGTACCAAAGAAGAAACGGGTATATAATGTGTTGGTATAGACATTTGGGAATGGATGCTAAGAGGAGACTATATGAAGGAGTGATTGTGCCAACAGCACTGTATGGGGCAGAAACATGGAACATAAGAGAGGAAGAGAGAAGGAGTTTGAATGTGTTTGAGATGAGGTGTCTGAGAAGTATGATGGGGGTTACTAGGCTGGATAGAGTGAGAAATGAGGAGGTGAGGAGGAGAACAGGGGTGGAAAGGGGGTTGGGAGATAGGGTTGATGAAAGAGTATTAGGATGGTTTGGACACCTCGAAAGAATGAGTGAAGAAAGACTAGTAAAAGAGGTATGGAAGGCAGATGTGGAGGGAGTGAACATGAAGGGACGTCCTAGGATGAGGTGGATGGATGGGGTGAAGGGGGCTTTGGGGAAGAGGGGAATGTCTGTTGAGGAAGGACGGGAGAGGACAGAAGACGGGTGAATGGAGAATGGTTGTATATGGATGATGTTGTGATGCAAGAGGTGGAATGGGCGGGGTGATGGGGGGGTGAGGTAATATGTGTGAGCAAATTTTGACGCAGCCCGAAGGGATTTCTCCCCGTCTTCTCCTATATGCATGGAGGGATGGAGAGGGGAGTCGCCGATTTAATGAAGCGGCCTTGCTGTGGATGTGCTGTGTCTTGCGACACTGCCTCTGACCCAGGGCAGTGGACAAGGTGCAGGGATGACCCGTCATCCAGGAGGTGCTAAAATGCAAGGGAGGTGTGGAAGGGTGTGGAGTGTATTCAGGAATGGAATGGGTGGGAATGATTTTATGCCTTTTCCTTTTTGGCTACCTCCCTTGTACGGGGGAAAAAGCCTTGGTATATGTATGTATGTATAACAAAAAGTGTAGTGAGGCTAAAGATAGAAGAGGCAAAGCCTGGAAAAGATGAAAAAAAGACAAAAAAATGACCAGATGGCAAATATACATCAAACTAAGAAACAAATATGTAAAAATATGCAGGGAAGAAAAAAGAAACTATGAAGAAGATATAATAGACAAATGTAAAGATCAACCTAAATTATTCTATAGATATGTAAATGGTAAACTAAAACATAAACAGAAAATAGTGAAACTATGTCAAGAGAACATGGAATATACAAAGGATATAGAAATGGCAGACATTATGAACAAACATTTCAAATCTGTATTCACAAAAGAAAACATACACAATTGGGATGAAGGAAGGGGAGAAAGATCCCCCCCATAAGAGAAATGATTGTGACATAAAAAGAAATAAGGGACCAAATAATGAACCTTGATGTCAGAAAATCATACGTCCTGGACGGAATTGCAAACTGAATACTTAAAGAATGTGTGATGAACTAACGGACAAAATATGTAAGATAATAGATTACTCACTCAAAGAAGGAGAGGTACCACAAGACTGGAATTATGCTGATATCATGCCAGTATTTAAAGGGGAGACAAGGAAGACCCAACAAACTATAGACTGGTCTCCCTTACAAGTACAATAGCTAAAATTTGTGAAAAAGTCATCAAAAGTAGATGGACTAAACATCTGGAGGAGAACAATATACTAAATCTGAAACTATCAGTTTTAGACAAGGAAGATCATGTGCCACAAATTTGATCAGTTTCTATTCAAGGTTAATAGATATAATGCAAGAAAGGGACAGATGGGCAGACTGTGCATTCCTGGACTTACAAAAGGCATTTGATAAAGTATCACACAAAAAGTTATAAAGAAAACTCAAAACAACAGGAGGTATACACAGAAAACTAATGAAATAGATGGAAGATTTTTTGCATGGAAGAAAAATGAGAGTGGTGCTCAGAGACAAAAACTCTACTTGGGAAGAAAAGATAAGTGGAGTCCCTCAGGGTTTAGTACTGGCTCCAATAATGTTTGCTATATATGTAAATGACATGGATGAAAGTGTAGAATGTTACATGAACTTCTCTGCAGACAATGCAAAACTACTAAAGAAAGATAGTATAGAAAAAGATTGTGAATTGCTAAAGAGAGACCTGGATAAGGTCTGGGAATGAAGTCGAAAATGGGAAGTGAACTTCAACATTAAGAAACGTATAATAGAATTTGGAAAAAGTAAAAAAAAAAAAAAGAATATCAGGACTATATAAAAATGGTGCAAAGGAAGTAAAGAAAGTTGGTTCCGAAAAGTACCTAGGAGTAATCATTACCAAAGACATCCCCAGGCAAGCAAATAAACAAAATAGTCGGAGAAACCTACAATTTACTAAGGTCAATAAAGATGACTTTTAATTACTTGGATGAGGTAATGGTAAAGAAAATACTAGTCACACTTATAAGATCATGATTGGAGTACACTGCAACTCTATGGACACCCAGTATAAAATAGAATATAAGGAAAATAGGAAGAATCCAAAGAGCAACAACACAGATGGGCCTCAACACTTTCAAAATTGACATACGAGCAAAGATTGTCTAAACTGGAACTACCAACCCTGGAACAAAGAAGAGAAATAGACAATCTATTGGCCATTTACAGAATCATGAAAGGCATGGAAGTCCTTGACAGAGAAGACTTATTAAAGTTGTATAGAAGAAAAACAAGGGGACATGAAAAGAAACTAAAAAAGGATAGTTATAGAAGAGAGTGGGTGGGTGTCTGGAACAAATTGGATGAAACAATAGTGTGTGTAAACACCATACAAAAATTTAAGAACAAACTAGATATTGGGAGATACAAAGACGGGTCACCATGAGCATAGCTCCCTTTCCCGTATAATACAACTAGGTAAATACAACTGCGTAATTACACACACACACACACACAACTAGGTAAATACATGCATTGATAGAAGAGATCTCCTGATTAAAGATGGGAGGGCTTTAAGAGGTCCAGGAGTAAATTAAGAAAGACCATATGTCAAAAGGATGTGAAGAAATACAGTTTTCCAATGAGATGTATAGATATATGGAATAGCTTAGAAGATGATATAGCCCAAGCTCAAACAGTACATGAGTTCAAATCAAAATGTGATAATTGGAAATCAAAGATACAGATTAATTTGGAACCGTACATGAATTTGAGTCTAGATATGTTAGAAAATTAGAGAATAGGAGCCAGGATCCAGCGAACATTGCTCCTTTCCTGTATACTACAATTAGGTAAATACATACACACACCAAGGGCTTCTTCCCCCTTATTAGAGAGGTAGCCAAGTCAAGGGCATGCACCCACTCCCACCCATTCCACTCCCATCCACCACCCTTGTTTCTCTCTCTCATCTTAGCTCCTCATGGATGAAGGGTCATCCCTGTCTCCTGCCCACCGCCTGGGTGTGAAGCAATGCTGCAAGACACAGCACATGCACAGCAGAGCCACTTCACTTGTATGGTGACCCCCCCCCTTCCTTCCTCTCTCCCTTATGCAAAAAATAGAGTAGAGGGGGAGAAATCCCTTCAGGCTGTGTCAAAATAACATCCATACACAACCATCCTCCACTCACCCCTATCCCCTTTCTTTTTCCCTCTTTGTTTAACAGAATAGGAGACATGACCCAACGAGACGTTCCCCACTTGCTCAAAGACCCTTTCTTGCCATCCTTCCAACTCGCCTTCAGTCATCCCCTCAAGTTCACTCCATCCACCTCTGCTTTCCACACCTCTTTTATTAATCTTTCTTCACTCATTCTTTCCATGTGTCCAAATCATCCCAATAATCTTTCATTAGTCCTATCTGCCAGCTCCCGTTCCACCCTCAATCTTCTCCTCACTTCCTCATTTCTCAATCTATCCAACACTGTAACCCCTACCACACTTCCCAGACACTTCATCTCAAACCCATTTAATATCCTTTCTGCCCTTCTTAAGTTCCAACTCTCTACCCATACAGTGTCATAGGCATAATCACCCCTTCATATAATCTTCTGTTTGCATCAGTTCCCAAATGTCTGTTTCTCATGACACTTTTCAGTCCCCAAAGATATTTACTTGCTTCTCACAATCTACAGTTTACTTCCATGTATTAGAGCCACACATTGTTTTATCTAAGTTAAAGTAAAATCTCTAATCCTAGAAGAATGATATTACTTTTGTACTACATCCCTCCATTATACTGTTTCCTCTTAAAAATGTCCTATGCCACTTCTTTGAGTATACTTTCTCTTTTTATCCCTGTCCCCTGTAGTAGAGGGAAGAAAGAATTATGCTACTGTGTTTCCCATGCAAGTCATAAAAGACACAAAGTGATGGGACTAGGTATTTAGCTCTGTAAGATTATCCTATGAGAACTCGAGGTATAAGAGGGTCTGGGAGGAGATTTTCAACTATACATACTAACTTTCTGGTTTATCTTGAAAGCTATAGCTTTTTCAGTCCTAATTGAAATGCTGTTAATACTTATGATGAGCTTTAGAAATTGCTGTAGTAAAGGTTGGTAGGTCTTTTGACTGGTAATTTAATTCATGAAATTTTAAGAAATGTATTTTCCTTTCCAGATGCTTGTCAAGCAAATTAAGCAACAAAGTTAAAAAAGATACTGTTCACAACTTTGACAGTCAAGAATTAGAATTTGAAAACTTGGATTCATCCACAAATGATTTATTTGGGTCAAATAATGGAAATTCTGAATGTGATACAAGTTATGAGAACAAAGTTGAAGAAGAGAATTGCCTGAGGTATCTGACTAGGTCAAAAAAGAAGGAAGTAAGTAAAACATTGATACCATCAGTCAGTGATAGTTTTTCTATACCTAGTAATTTGAGCACAGACACCATTGACTCACAAGATTTAAAAGAAGTAATGAATTCTTTAAATGAAGGTTTCATGGAAACAAATGAAGCACAAGAGGTTTCACACAGAAATCAAGGAAAACAAAAAAATCAGTATTGGCCATGTAAGAAAAATGTAGGAATTCACACAAGCAAAACAGAACGGAGGAAAAGGAAAACATCAGAACAGAAAACAGTTGAGTGCTCTTCATTTCCTGAGTTTAAATCAAGCAATACATCAGAATCATCTGATGATATAAATATTCCTGTAGCTAAGGTGAATATGGTTTCTAAAAATAGCAAAGAAAAGACGAAAAATATTTCAAGAACGAGAAAAAGTACTGCTAAAAGAAAAAACACTGCTGGAAGTATAGATAAATTCATAGTAAGAAGAGAAAGTGGCACTGGAATGACAGAAAGTCAGAAACAAACACCAGGAACACCAGAAACAGAAAGAATCACTGGAAATGCACAAGATACAAGAAAAAGATCTCCAAAAAAAGTGAAAAATGAGTCGAGAGGTTTGACCAGTGGATCAGATTATCCAAAACATTTTAGGCATCCAAGGAGAGCTCATAATAAAGGATCCCCCAATAAAGACTTCGATCCCAAAAGTCAGAAAAGTTATTTGTCTAACCTCAGTAATGATGATGAAGATAAACTTAGTTATATGCCACATTCAGAAAATACAACAGAAAGGAATGAAGGTACTTCTTGTGAAAGATCCCCAAACAATTCTAAAAATGGTGATTTAGAATCCCAGTGTCATTTGTCTTTTATGTCTCATTTTAATGATGGTGATCATGATGATGATGATGAACTTCCTGACCTTAGTTGTTTACCACATTTGAAAAGTAGAACAGAGAGTGATGAAGAAGCTCATTGTGAAGGATTCCCAAATTGTTCAGAAGAAAACAAGACTGTTACTCCTTCGGACAAAGAGAATATGAAACTTTTGAAAGTAGACCACAGTGAAAATTCTGGAGAAAATATTGATACTAGTAATACTGATGCAATGCATAGTGCAAAATCAAACACAGGTCAGTCTTTTTTCAATGTTAGTAAGAATATCAGACAAATGAGGACTAAAACTGGTTATTCTTTTCTAATTTACAGCTTTTGAATTATATATGTATATATGTGTGTGTGTGTGTGTATATATTATATATATATATATATCATTTTTTTTTTTTTTTTTTTTTTTTTTTCTTCTTCCTGTATTTACCTCCGTTATATTTTCAGAAGTGAAACATCCTCTTGATGAAGACATTAATAGGTTTCTAGGATTTGAAAATGCTTATAAACCAGGAAAGTCTCTGAAGGATGTATCATCATTTCTAGAAAGTCTAACAGAAGAGGATTTGACAGCAAGAATAGAGGGATATGATAGATATCTAATAGGTATTTGTAAAGGAAAAATACCTAATGAAAGGCATACGGTAATGATGATATTTTCTCTGGTATAACTTATGTGCTCTGAGTCTGAAGATGGATGTTTGCCAGTAGAGAACATGCAGTAGTGAAAGAATGATATTCTAGAAAGCATTCCAATACAGATGGAATGACCATCATCCACAAGGATCTAAGATGATGGGGAATGACACATTGCTGATGAATGGGAAGTCGGTACATGTCTTGGCTTGCTACCTGTGTAATGACAAGGAAGAAGCTTCCTGGCTTATAGTGCTGCTGGTGTAGTTTTTCTGATACATTCTATTTGTGGTGCTTGGTTGACATAGTGTGATGGATAGGACTATACTGCGAGATGTAGTGTCATAGTTGGAACTATGGCATACAGCAAAATATCTGCATCCCAGTGGAAGTCCTTGATGATATTGCTTACTCGTGACTACCATGAGGCAAAGAATCACCCAATTCTCAGATTTGTCTGCCTCTCTCATTGGACAAAAATCTTGATAGATTCGTTGGAAAAATAGAGCAAGGAATTTGATAGATATTTCTCTCAATATTTATAAAAGAGAGGATAGATATGGTACCTGACTGCAATTTGATCTTCAGTGGGGATGAGGGAAGTAGAATAACTGACATCAGCATTAACAAGGAAAAAGTAGTCAAATAGATTGGTAGACTTACATACATATACCAAAGGCTTTTTCCCCCTTACATGGGGGGTAGTCAAAAAGAAAAAGGCATAGAAACCACTCCCACCCATTCCATCCCCTACATAGTCCACTTCCCTCCACCCTCCTCCCTCCCTCTCATTTTGGCACCTCCTGGATGATGGGTCATCCCTGCATTCTGTCCACTGGCCTGGGTCAGAATCAGTGTCACAAGACACAGCACATCCACAGCAAGGCTGCTTCATTAATCCCCCCCCCCCCCTCCCTCTTAGTCTTTGGTAGACTTAAAGCTACAAAACCCCTGGGCCCAGACAAAAATTTTCTAAGAGTGCTCAGAGTGTAAATTTGAAATCTGTGCAATAACAAAGGATAACAAAGGTGGCACATGCCAACGGGAGACCTTTTGGTCCATATCTAGGTCAGATATGAAGAAAAAAAAAGTAATAATAATAATGATAAATGAATAAATAAAAACTATAATAATGTAAATAACAGATAAGATACATAAATAAATGCATAGGTATAGTTAAATAATAAACAAACAGGTGAATAGTAAATAATAATGAATTTACATATAACTATTAATAAATGAGAATCAAATAGACAAATGATAACAAAATAAAAATAATATGAAATAAACGATAATCATTACAGCATCTTGCGTAGGTGTTTATCTAAATGGTTCTTAAAGCTTTGAACTGCCTCTGCAGGAAGTTTATTCCATTCATTAACTACATGGTTGGCAAAGCTGTTTCTACCCACTTCCAAAATGAATCTGTTTCTGGACAGTTTGAGACCATTGTTTCTTGTCTGATTCTCATTCAGTGTGAAAATTTTGTCACTTTTGATGTTGTCAATTCCCTTTAGAATTTTAAAGACCTGTATCAAGTCACCTCTGAGTCTACGCTTAATGGAAGTATTTAGTAAGTCATTTGACTGGATTTATGCGTATTTCTTGGCAGGCAAATGTTCCTGTTCATGAAAAAGGTGATAGTCTTCTATGCACAACTATAGGCCAGTCAGTTTGAAATATGTTTTAGGTAAATGCTGCAATTGTTAATAGTAAGTAGTATCAGGGATCATATCAGGAAGCATAAATTGATTTGTGACTCAGAGCATGAGTTCACCAAGGGAAGGTAATGTGTAACTAATCTTTTTTTCCTTTTACACTAATGTTTTGGAAGATGTTTTAGAAGGAAATTAAGAGAGGAAGGGGAGGCAAATCAAGTAGAGTAGAAAAGGTAAAAGGTGCATATAAGGAGATGATAATGGAAAAGAGCAGTATAAGGAAGATGGGCAGATTATTTTAGGGAATTGTTAAATGTGAAGGAGAATAGAGAAGGAAAGGTAGTTGCAATGTGAAGCACTAAGAAAATGACAGTGATGAATGAGAAAAATGGAGGAGAATTAAGAAAAGATAAAGTGAAAGTAGTTATTAGAATGATGAGTGAGGCACCTGTGTTAGATGAGTGTCGTGCAGAGTGTCTAAAGAAAGGGAGGTACAGTGATGATGGACTGGCTGGTAAGGTTGTTTAACGTTTGTCTAAAAAAGGGTAAAGTGCTGTAGGACTGGAGGAGTGCCTGTATAGTTCCACTTTCCAAAGGAAAAGGGGACAGGTGTGAGTGTAGTAGTTTCAGAGGAATCAGTTTGTTGAGTGTAATTGTGAAGGTTTATGGGAGGGGTTTGATTGAAAGGATTAGGAGAGAAAGCAAGGGAGTAATTTGTCAAGAATGATATGGGTTTAGGATAAGTAGGAGTTGTGTGGATCAGATTTTTGTGGTAAGGCAGATATGTGAGAAAGCTTTAGGAAAAGTTAAGGATGTTTTTTGTCAATTTTAATTTCTAATATGTTTATATCATAAACTGTTGTCTTTCATTGCTATATCTACAATAATAGTGAATGATTTTGAAGGCCTCACACCTAAAAAGGTAAGTCCATTGAAAAAATTAGTATAGTACAGAAAATTAATTTGAATAAGAAGATAAGTCTCAAATTGGAATTTAGAGAATTTCCTCACATTATGCTAGATGACATAAACTGGAGAAAAAAAACCTGAGCAGGAAAAGAAAACAAACCTGACTCAAAAAATGGAGATTGATAAATTGAGAAGGGAAAATGAAACTTTGATAAATGAGAGAAAAAATCTTTACACCATGGTGGAAAAAGAGGATAGGCCAACAACAAATGAGGATAGGAGCAACAGGAAAGAGATAGCTTGGAAGAAGGAATACATACATACATATACCAAGGCTTTTTCCCCCTTCCAAGGGAGGTAGCCAAAAAGGGAAAGGCATAAAAACACTCCCACCCATTTCATCCCTAAATACACTCCACTCCCCTCCACCCTCCCTCTTATCTTGGCACCTCCTGGATGACGGGTCATCCCTGCGAAGATAATAAGAAAAAGATAATCTCTCATCAGAGATGTAGACAAGTCTAGATGCGTCTTACTCTTTGGATGCCAAGAAGAATACAACATCTTATGCAAGTTACGTCAAGAAAAAGAAATGCAAATGGCTAGAGAAATTACATCAACAACCCTAAGGAAGAATTTAGATGTAACAGACCAAATTGGTAACATGTATAGGTTAGGCAAATATAAGAGAAATTTTGCACATCCATCATACATATACCAAAGGCTTTTTGCCCCCTTACATGGGGGGTAGCCAAAAAGAAAAAGGCATAGAAACCACTCCCACCCAAATACATGCCCTGCATATTCCACTCCCCTCCACTCTCCTCCCTCCCTCTCATCTTGGCACCTCCAGGATGACGGGACATCCCTGCATCCTGTCCACTGCCCTGGGTCATTTTTCCTATGAAGTCAAGCTTACAGTTATTTGGTTTCTTTTTGTCACCCTTTTTTGAATATTGGAATAATGTTAGCTAGCTTCCATTATCTTGGGACACCTCCATATATGATAGATTTTTTTTTAATAATTTGTAATGGAACAACAACCTCATTTTCCATTTCCTATAAGATTCTTGGATGCCAATCATCAGGCCCTGGTGTTTTATTAACTTTGGGTTTCTCTATACACCTTTTAATTCATATATATATATATATATATATATATATACCGTATTTTTCGGACCATAAGGCGCAGGAAAATTCCTTAAAATCGGCCAAAATCGGGTGGTGCGCCATATCGTGCGGTGCGCCTTATGTGTGGCTTCAGTGCAAAAAAATGCCTCTGATAGTGACGTACTATTTTGACACATTTCGTAGCTAGCCTGCCAACGGCGACAGTACATGATAGGCCTAGCAAAAGTTACAACCAAGTTATAACCAATATGCATGTATCTTGACAAGAAAATTGTGAAAACTTCGACAGTTTTCGGGTCCATGCCTCAGCATTCATTCACGCTATCATGGCTATGACATGATAGCGTCCACAACACAGACAGCCATTTTGCATTGGTATAGTCTCGCTCCACTCAGACTGTAGTCATTTGGGTATTTTTTTTAGTTTCGATCATGGGCGCAATATAGCAATATAAAATTAATTATTAATTTTGTAAATTAAAATGTATTAACTTAATATGCAATTTTGTGGGCGGAAATGAAAATAAAAAATACCTTGTTACAAGCAAATATGCTAATGAACGAAGTCAGTAGCATAGGATCAGGACGCCAACGTCTCTCACGACGACGACAACAAGGACGAGCTGGATGACATTTAATTTGCAGGTAATGATTTAAATACAGGTTAGGTTAGGTTAGACGAATTTATCACCCTTTCATATCTTAGACGTCGGCATCTATCAAAACAAACATGGCGTACCATTCGTTCGACACGACTTCGTTACTTACGAAATCTGTTTCAGCACATTTTTTGTTTTTTATTTCGGCTCACAAAATTGCATATTACGTTGATACATTATAATTGACAAAATTAATAATTAATTTTTTATTGCTATATTGCGCCCATGGTCGAAACTAAAAATTTACCTTCATTTGTAATCTCGTGTTTTTAAGTGAATAGAGAATTCCGGGAATAAAACTGCTGATGTTGGTTTTATTCCCCACAATTCCCGTAACGTGTTTGTTGTTTTTTAGGAGTATTGGCAGGGCAGACCGTCCATGGAGGTGGTCTGATTTCACTGACCCAAATAAAAATATATATCATTTATTTTTGTAATTTTGCTAAATCCCAACCAATTTTTCTCTTTCAACAACTAAAATGTTGTTCTGAATGCACTCACATATGTATGATTATCCGATGACGAGACCAGGTGCGCCTTATGCTCAGGTGCGCCTTATGTAAGGACAGGGAATAGCAAATTACAGGTGCGCCTTATGGTACGAAGCGCCTTATGGTCCGAAAAATACAGTATATATATATATGTACACATATATATATATATATATATATATATATGTTTGCTGTAGTAAGTTCACCCTAGCCTTTTCACAGGTTTCAGTTTGAAGTTCACTTTGAGGTGTTTCGTTTACAAATATTGAACTAAAATAATTGTTTAAAGTATCACGCTTTCCTTCGTTTGAATACTCAAGCTGTTGACTGCTAGCAGATAATAGTGGGCCAATGTGACTCCTAACAACCTTTTTATCTCTAATATAACTACATTATAGAATTCTTTGGGATTCTCTTTGGATTTATCAGCGATATTCATTTTGTATTGTCATTTTCGTTTTTTATTGTCTTTTTTAAATTTCTTTTAGTCATTAGGTGCACCCAAGCACTTGTATTTCTTATAAGCCTGTCTCTTGTTAGCAATACATTTTTCAGTTTCTTTGTCAAGCCATTTTAGGCGAGCCTGATTTGGGGGGGCATCTGTCCTTAAACAAGATGTAAGTATGAATCATTAAGTGTATTTTGAAATATTTCCCACAACTGATCTACAGGTCTTTCACTTAATTTTGCCTCCCAATCTGTAAGCTGAAGCTCCTGACGTAATCCTATGAACTAAGCTTTACTAAAATCAGGTATTTTAGATACACAAGTATCTATTCTATAATTTTGTAGCAGTTTGAATCTAAGTTGTGATCACTATTTGCAATAGTTTCACCAACTTCTACATCGGCTATCATGCTTTCACAGCTAGTAATCAATAGATCAAGTAATTTTCCATGTCTTGTGGGCTCTTTTACATGCTGAACTAAGTAATTGTCACCTAGAAAATGTATCAAGTGACTACCTATTTGGCCATGTTCAAGGGTCATCCAATCAATGTCAGTAAAATTGAAATCACCCATTATCAATAAGTCTCTGTTGCAGAAACTAAACAGTTCTTGAAATAACAGTTGTTGTCTGTTAATGATAATGTTTGTGGCCTATACAGTATATTACACTTACATTCATTTTTTTTCCATTTGTTTTGGTTAATTCTACCCACAAACTATCATATTCATCCTGTTTTACTTTCTCTAAAACACAGGCATGGACATTGCTTTTAACCCCTTCCATACGGTGCCGCACACGTAGGCGTCATGGGGAGCGAGTGTATTCGCGAGGCTGCCATATCGGCGTCTTGATTATATTTATTGTAGTCGCCCCTCCATAATGACATTCTTTCTAATTCTTTTGTAATCGCATTTTCTATGGTTATCAAATTTCACGGGTGAAGAGAGAACGATCGATATAAGCGGTGACTATATTTTATGATGCGAGTATTATTACGACACGTCGTACGGCTGGCATTGGTTGCTGCCACCGAGGTCTAAGTCCATGACGCCTACGTGTGCGGCACCGTATGGAAGGGGTTAATGTACAACAGAACACCCCCACCTTTCTTGTGGTTTCTATCCTGGTGAAAGTGTTTAAATCCTGCAATATTAAATTCAGCTTCAAACTCTACCATTTAGCCATGTCTTGTTTATTCCTATCATATTGAGATTTTCACTTTTGACATATTATTAAGAAATATTATTAATTATTAAGAACTATGGTGAGGTCAACTGGTAGGATTAGGAAGCAAAGAGCAAAGCAGATTCCTGAGGAGCTACCCTGTTGTGTATAATGTCAATAGATGTTAACAGGTACAGCTCATTTTGTAAAGAAAAATATTGAACAAAGTAGTAACATAGTCCTTATTAGATATTTTAATCGTGGTGAGGTCAACCGGGAGGATAAGGAAGCAGACAGCAAAGCAGATTCCTGAGGAGCTACCCTGTTGTGTGTTACAATGGAGAACACAATGACACAGTGGGTAAAGGAAGTGACCCAGGTAAGATATGACACTTCCACAAGATTAGATCTGTTACTAACCAAAGAGCCAGATATTATCAGCTCTTTGAACCACTTTTGCCCAGTAAGAAAAAAGTGATCATGTTACAATTGAATTTTAACAGGAGGATGAAGAAATAGAGCCAAGGAATGAATCACACAGGCAAGAGAGACTCAAATTTAGGAAAACATATTACTTTGAGCTTCAAAAAATTCTTTGAAGAAACAAACTGGGAGGAATTCATGAATACTGCAGTAATAAGGAGGAAATGGGAAATCTTTACACATACAATGTAGGAGTGAACAAACATGTGTCAAAGACTAGAGAAAGGAAAAAGAAAAAAACAGGACTGGTGTAACAAAAAGTGTGAGATTGTGAAAAAGGTGAGGGATGTGGCTTGGGAAAAATGAAAAAAAAAAAAACAATAAAACAAAAGAAGCTTACAAAGAAGCTAGGAATGACCATACCAGAATTTGCAGGGAGGAAGAAAGTAATTTTGAAAGAGATGTGGTAGAAAAATGCAAAGATGAACCAAAACTGTTTTACAAGTTCATAAATGGTAAATTGAAACACAGGGCAAAAATCACCAAGTTAATAGTAGATGGTGAGGTCTTTGAAGAGGCCTCAGTTCAGGCAGAAATAATGAATGAAAGTTTCCAATCAGTCTTCACAAAAGAGCACAACTTTTTGGAGAAAAACGAGGGGAGCAAAAAACCAGGTTTAGTGGATATAAATGTAGAAGTGAGGGAAGTCCTCAATCTCCTGGAATCATTAGATGTGACAAAAGCTTCAGGACCTGACGGGATCTCAGACTGGATACTTAAAGAATGTAGGGAACAACTAGCTGACATGATCCATAATCTTATTACATGTTCATTGAAAGAGGGTATTGTACCACATGATCGGAAAAAAGTAAACGTGGTGCCAATTCACAAAGGTGGAAACAAGGAAACACCACTAAATTATAAGCCAGTATCACTAACCAGCACATTAGTGAAATTATGTGAAAGGATTCTGAAAGGTCAGTGGACTGAATATCTTGAAAATGTGAACATTGCGACAATCAGTTTGCCTTGAGATCTGGAAAGTCATGAGTATCAAACCTTTTAAGCATTTACTCAAAAGTGATTGATGTGCTGCAAGAAGGGGGTGGACAGACTGCTTGTACCTGGACCTAGAGCAGGCATTTGATAAAGTACCTCACAGTTGATTTATGTATAAATTGGACCATGTTTGGAGGACTGAGATGCAAACCACTAGAAGGGAGCTTTTTGAAGGAAAAATACATGAAGACAGTACTAAAGGACAAGATATCAAGCTGAAGAACAGTAACAAGTGGAGTACCACAAGGTTCAGTGCTTGCATCAATAATGTTACTTGTTTATGTTAGTGACATAATGGAAGGAACAACAAGCTGTGTCAACATGTTTGAAGATGATGCAAAAATCATGAGAAGAGTGCAAAATGAGGACAGAATATTGCAAGAAGATCTAGATACCATTTTTGCATGAAGCCAAGAATGGGAAATTAATTACATTACCAAAAAATGCAAAGCACTGGAAATTGGCAATAGCAGCAAAGGGTCAACCTTAAACTATTCCTTGGGAAGTGAACCCATTACGAAAGCAAAAAAGGAGAAAGACTTGGGAGTGTTGATAAAAGACAACCTGTCACTTGACAGCAGGATTGTGAGAGAGACATATGGACTACTGCAGAAGATTAAAGTGGCATTCCAGTATATGGATGAAGAGATGATGAAAAAAAGCTCATTGAAACCCTGTGGCTGAGGACCATAATGGAAATAAGCATACATGCTTTTTGTGTTATCCTTGGCAATTTGCAGTTATTATTCTGAACTATGTGTTCTTGTCATTATTTGCACTTCATGTACTTTGATTCATAGCCAAATAAAGTCTATCTATCTATCGACATGTCCTTGACTGGGATATGCATCAGTAGTATGTCCCCACACAGAGTTAAGAATATAAGCAAGATTGAGAGAATACAAAGGACAGCAACCACACTGGTCCCCAGCCTGGTAGATAAACCATATGAGGAGAGACTAAATGTAATGGGTCTGCCAACTTTGAAAGATCGAAGAGAAAGAGGTGACATGACCATATTGCTTAGATCGCTAAAGGGGATAGATTGCATTGATAGAAGAGATCTGATTAAAGATGGGAGGACTTTAAGAGGTCATGGAAGTATATTAAGGACCATGGGTAGAAAGGATGTGAAGAAATACAGTTTTCCATATATATGTATAAATTTGTGGAATAGCTTAGAAGGTGATATAGCCCAAGCTCAAACAATACGTGAGTGCAAATCTAAATATAATATTTGGAAATCAAAGATATAGATTAAGTTGGAACCTAGCATCAATTTGAGTCCAGGTATGTTAGAAAATTAGAGAATAGAAGACAAGGCCCAACAAGCCTTTCCTGTATACTACAATTAGGTAAATACAGTACAGACAACAGCCCAAAGTGCCTTCTTAGAGAGACATGTGGGAAGTTCTGAGGACCATTGCCAGTCATTATGGGGCTTAGTGAAACTTCACGGAACAATTGAATATACATATGTACCAGATTACCACAGAACAGGTTAATTTCATAAACTATGAGCCTGTGGTGTGGAAGGAGTGAGCATGAGGGGGCAATCAAGGATGAGATGGATGGATGGCGTAAATTGGGCAATGGGAAAGAGGGGAATGTCTGCTGAGGAAGGAAGGGAAAAGACAGATAGGGGTAAATGGAGAATGGTTGTGTATGAATGATGCTGTGATGCATGGAAGGGAATGGATGGGGGGTGAGGGAGTACGTGTGAATGATATTTTGACGCAGCCCATCTTCTCTTTTTTTTTTTGCATGAGGGATCGGAGAGGGAGGTTCGCTGATTAAGTGAAGCGGCCTTGCTGTGGGTGTGCTATATCTTGCTGCACTGCTTCTGACCCAGGGCAGTGGGCAAGGTGCAGGGATGACCTGTCATCCAGGAGAAGCCAAGATAAGAGGGACGGAGGGGGGTGAATGGGAGTGGAGTATGTGGGGATGAAATGGGTGGGAGTGGATTTTATGCCTTTGTTTTTTAGCTACCTCCCTTGTAAGAGGGAAATAGCCATTGATATATGTGGTATATATATAAGGGCCTGTATACCCTGCAATGTGGATTTCAAACATGGGATTTTTTATTTCTTACAATAATCTGTTTATTTTTTAGTTCATACTTGTAATTACAGTTATATTTTCTCTTGTTTCAGATGTTCAATGGAGAAAAACGATGGTCAAATAATATTAATCATGAATTAGTTTCTGGTGCATATACTGATGATCAACATGAGTTTGTTGCGAATGAACTGCACAAAAGATTTAGCTCTGTCATTGAGAAAGCAACAGATGCATACACGGTAAGAACCAGGCAATTACCAGTGATATTAGAGCCCTCCCAAGAATATTACCAGGGAGGAACATTAGATTTTTTGTTTCAGTGGAGTTCCTCAGGGTTCCATTTTTGGACCACTTCTATTCGTAGTGTATATAAGCAATATAGACCATGGACAATCTCCTGTCTCCAATTTTGCTAATCATACAAACCTGTGTGAACTAGCTAATGATCTTTTGAATCAAGTAAATATTCAAGAAGATTTAGGTAAAGTACAGCAATCATCCAG
Organism: Oratosquilla oratoria; assembly: GCF_046742065.1. NCBI lineage: Eukaryota > Metazoa > Arthropoda > Malacostraca > Stomatopoda > Squillidae > Oratosquilla > Oratosquilla oratoria. The sequence goes on from NC_134809.1 coordinate 6,389,619, forward strand.
GAGGTGCTCAGATGAGAGGGAGGGTGGGAGGGGTGTGGAGTGTATTTAGGGATGAAATGGGTGGGAGTGTTTTTATGCCTTTCCCTTTTTGGCTACCTCCCTTGAAAGGGGGGAAAAAGCCTTGGTATATGTATGTATGTACAGCAATGGTCTGAAAAGCGGGTAATGAAATTTAACCCAAGTAAATGTAAAGTTATGTACATAAGTGAAAATAACACCAAGTATGACTACAAGTTATATAGAATAAAGTTAACAAAAAGTGGAAAGATCTGGGCAAAATTATCAGTAACAATCTCAATTCATCTAAGCAGTGTAAGCCTTAGAGAAAGCCGAAAAGATTCTACGAGTGATTGGTTAATCTTTTGATCTCAAAAGTCCATCCGTCATCAACCAACAATATAGAACATTAGTCGGTCCACATTTGAAATGTGCTGTGTTCCTGTGGTTGCCAAAACTCGTTAAAAAACAATGACAGATTGGAAAAAGTACAGAGGGGAGCCATGAAACAATCCTAGTATCAGAAATAAATAACATGAAAACTGCATATAACTTATGAATCTATTTTTCCTAAAAAAAAAAAAAAAAAAAGCATAGAATTGGGAGTGACTTGTTAGAGGTCTTCAAAATTTTAAAAGGAACTGACATCAGAAATAATGAAATATTCACACTGAATATGAATCAAATTAGAAATAACAGTCTCAAGCTGTCAAGCCACAGATTTAATTAGGAAGTGGGTAGAAACAATCTGCCAACTATGTAGTCAATGAATGGAATAAACTTCCTACAGAGGCAGTGCAATGTAGTACAGATCAGATTTTTAAAATTCGTTCAGATAAACACATACGCAATATGCTGTAATGCCTACCAATTGTTTGGTTCCTAAATTAATTTCTTTGTTTAACAATATATTTTTAGTGTCTGACCTAGTTATAGACCATAAGGTCTTCCGTCAATGTGCTCTTCTTTTGTAAACTATATCTCTATCTCTCCACTGGCTAGTAGAAAGTCATTGTCAGCTGTACTTAGGTCAAATTGTATTTAAAATATCTATATACCAAGGGCTTTTTCCCCCTTATAAGTGAGGTAGCCAATATATAGTGGTATTATTTAGAAATATGAAGGACCAGTCCAGAGACAGCTAAAACAAAGTTTTGAAGCTGTTTAGATAGGTTTTTCAATTCCCTGCCCAACTTTCACTGAAAAAAAAAAAAGCATAATTTAAAGTACACATTGCATTGGTCAAACGTGTAAGTAGTTTTCAACTTGGAAAATTACCACCAGGGACAGAAAGGGGGGATCACTGATTTAATGAAGTGGCCTTGCTGTGGATGTGCTGTGTCTTTAGACACTGCTTCGGACCCAGGACAGTGGGCAAGATGCAGGGATGATCTGTCATCCAGGAGGTGCCAAGATAAGGAGGGATGGGTATGGAATGGGTGGGAGTGGTTTTTAAGTCTTTTTTTTGGCTACCTCCCTTGCAAGGGGGAAAAGCCTTTGGTATATGTATGTATGTATTTATAAATGTTCTTTCAACCTCTATGTTATTACTTCTATCATGCTTGTCTTTTTCCCTCCTTCCTATAACTTTGTGAAAATTGAAACTTGTTTCTTCCCAAATAATATTGTCATTTCATCCATGGAGCACCCCAGTCCTGGAACCTTAGTTTATATATTCATCAGTACTAACTTACTCTGTCACCCACAAATATTTTCTCTTGATCTACTTCCTCTCCAGTGGATCACAAATTTATGAATCTTTTGAGGATGTGCACTGTCATTCTCATAACAAGGCCAGACCACCTCAGGCTTGCCTATTTTACATGGCTGAGTGGGTTACAGCATTGCTACTTATGGTATTGGTTGATGTGACAGCAGTTCAAACCCTGCCATAAGTGAGTTGGACCAAGGGTATGTTTCATTAAATTCTGCACAACAAAGTCCTCTGTAAGGAGCACCATTGTAGCCTCCTGATATGGAGTTTGTGACAATAAACTGAATCATAATCATCTACTTCATAAGATTCAAATATCCTCTCAGTCACTTCTTTGCATGATTAGTAATTAGGGAAGGTATTACAGGAACATGTAAGTATCAGGAGGCTAGGACAATGCCCCTTACAGAGGACTTTGTAGTGTGGAATTTAATGAAACATGCCCTTGGTTCAACTCGCCTGTAGCAGGGTTCAAACTGCCATCAACTCAACCATCATTGCAAGTAGCAACACTTTAGCCCACTCAGCCAGAGAGCACCCTGATTAAAAATTGATCTCACCCTCCACTTATAAGACAGTTCAGACAACCCTAGGTACATGACCAAAACAAAGAATGTAACATCATCAATAATCAGTTCTAAACAAGTTTCAAACACACAACTGCAAATAATAAGAAAACAGATATAGAGATAAAAAAAAAAAGACACAAATGTCAGTGATACATAATGTTATGTAATATGCAGTACTTCACACTCATTTTGCTGTCATTTTATTGTATATCTTGTTTTCATCACAGCATGTCTGTGGATCACTTCACTGCACTGCCAATGCCTTGTCACTTTACTGTCACTTAGTACATGCTTTCAAAAAACTTTTCAAAAGAATACTTGACCTTTTTTAAACTGTTGCAAAATTTTATATCACCCACTATATTACCATTGGCATACTTGGGCATCATGTGATGACACCCTTGGTTAAGGAATTAAGTATCTCCTTTATTGCCTGTGTGACTCCACTTCTTCAGTGTAATATTCCCATCAAGGATAGAAACACTTGTTGTTGCTGAAGAAATATTAAATACTTAACTAAATTGTAAGCTGTAATACTATACTATATAAGCTGGAGGTAAGTTTTAAAGGAGAGAGATTAGAAGAAGTAGATAGTTTTAAATATTTAGGGTCATGTATCGTAAGGAATGAAGGTAATCTGTAGAGTGAGGGAAGCAAGTAAATATCTGAAGGAAATGAAAAGGGTCATGAGAGGTAGGTATCTGAGGATGGATGTGAAGAGAAGATTGTATGAATTGGTGAATGTGTCTAGGGCACTGAATGGGGCAGAGACCTTGAATTTAAGGGAGGCAGAAAGGAGAAATTTAAATGTGTTTAAAATGAGGTGTCTGAGAATTGAGGTGGGTGTTATGATAATGGATAGAGTGGGAGTGGAAAGGAAGTTGGCAGATAGGGCTGATAAAAGAATACTAGGATGGTTTGGGCATATGGAAAGAATGAATGTCTGGCTGCTTTCCCCTATAAGTATGAAGAAGCCTCTTAGTGTAAAGATAGACTACACTGAATAACCATGTGATAGTTGATATGAGAAATTCAATGCTGTAGACATACACAGAGAAATTATTTTCAGAAATGCAGATTGATATTTTAAATCTTTATTTTCTTTAAAAAAAAAAAGGAGGGCAAACATTTGATCTGTATTTCTATTTTCCAGGCAGCGCAGTATATATGGAAAGTATTGGTGCCAGCGTTCCTACTTAAAATTGTGATGGATACTTGGAATCTCTCAAACACAGAGGCAGAATGTCTACTTCAGAGAGTCTCTCTTCGTGGCCCCAATGATTTTTAATTTATTATGAATTAAACTATTTAATATCCTGTCTTCTCCCTCCTTTTATGCATGGGGGGACGAAGAGGGGGGGTCGCCGATTTAATGAAGCGGCCTTGCTGTAGATGTGCTGTGTCTTGCAACACTGCTTCTGACCCAGGGCAGTGGACAAGGTGCAGCGATGACCCGTCATCCAGGAGGTGCTAAGATAAGAGGGAGGGTGGAGGGGTGTGGAGTGTATTCAGGGATGGAATGGGTGGGAATGATTTTATGCCTTTTCCTTTTTGGCTACCTCCCTTGTAAGGGGGAAAAAAGCCTTGGTATATGTATGTATGTCTTCCATTCTCTCTCTCTCTCTTTCTCTATTTTTTTCTCACCAACCAATTACCACTTTCCTCTTACCCACAGAGTGAACAGGTTAGGTATGGAAAAGGAAATCTTACTCCTTTCATTCTCTTTACACTTACCCCTTTTCACTCCTTCCTGCTTATATCATGTGAAACTTCCACCTCATTTCTTTCCCCAGCTGTATTGTCATTTCATCCTCAATGCATTCTTTTTGTGGAATAATTGCTTTAGTCTATACACTTGTTTGTTAGACAACTTGACTACGTGCTTTTATTGCTTCATTCACCTACTATTCTTGGTCTATACTATGCTCTTACTTGGTACCACTGATTCCTACAGTATATCCTCCAAGGTTTTTACTATCATCCATTCTCAAAATATGACCAAACACCCTCAGTTTGGCCTGTTCTCTTCTGTCTCTGTCATATTTGTACTCCAGTCATTCTTGAACTTTGTGATTCATTTGTCATGGTCAGTAATGCTACAAGTACCTCAATTCTACTGCTTACACAAAACACTCAACTATTCTCCCATGCATATATCATCCAGGCCCTCATTCCCATACATAACAGTGCTACTATTGCTTTATACATTCCTTTCATTATTTCCGGTGACATCCATTTACCTCTCCATAACACTCTTAACCACTTCAGCATGATGACATGGAACAAACTGAAAGAGGAAACAGTGAGTGCTAAAACTATACATGATTTTAAGAAAGAACTGGATGCCAAAAGATACAACTGCGGGTCACTATAAGCATAGCTCTCCTCCCGCAAAATACAACCGGATAATTAGGCATCATAAGGCACAAGTTGATACACAGGGATGCCACCATCAGCATCTTGATTTTATATATTTTTTTGTAGTTGTACATGAATTAGCCCTGGATTCTGTGAACTGGTTTGATCATGCTTTCTGTGCTTATTATTACTCAGAGTAAAAGAGAACAAGTAATACAGCAATGACTTTGTATTTTATAATGTGAGTAGTGTGATGCATTGTACATATGGCAGCCAATACTACACACTATCTCCTTTGCTGTCTCTCCATCTAGTCCTTCATTTTCATGTACAGGCATATCTCATTATACAATTATTTCCTTCATTCTTTCTATAGGCTCAAACCACCTCAGTTACTTTTTTATCTGCTCAATATCACAGCTCTTTCTACTCCTTGGCTGTACCTCGCCACATATCTCATATTACCTATACTTCTCAAATGCTTCATCTCAAATGGATTCAGATTCTTTCCTGTAAATTCAAAGTTTCTATTCTATATATTGTAATGGATGCAATCATTCTCTCATTAACCCTCTCTATCCATTCATCCCAGGTACTTAACCCCTTCCATACGGTGCCGCACACATAGGCGGCATGAGGAGCAAGTGGATATGCGAGGCTGCCATATCGGTGTCTTGATTATATTTATTGTAGTTGCCCCTGCATAATGACATACTCTCTAAACTGTCTTCATTACATTCTCTATGGTTATCAAAATTCACAGGTAAAAGAGAGAACGATCGATATAAGCGGTGACTATATTTTATGATGCGAGTATTATTACGACACATCGTACGTCTGACAGCTAATGCTGCCCACGAGATTTTGAACCGTACTGAAGAGGTTAAAAACTTATCATTCCACCCAAACTTATAATACCTTTATTTTATAATTCATCTGTGGGCAAGGTAAAAGAGGTTTGGTTTTACCCTTTTATTCTTTATCCTAGTCTGATACAAAAACTGCCGACAAGCCCAGAGGAAAATTCCAGAGGTTGCCAGACTTCCCTAGCTAAAAGTTACAGAAAGCAAAAGGGGTGTTCCCCATGTAAGGGTGGCCAAAAAGAAACATGGTCATTTATGAAAAGGTGGTACTCTTGAGGGTTGCCAAAAAGGTGTATCAATGTGAAGATCGTTGGGTCTGGTCTCATGGCATGAGCCTCCAGAAATGACCTTTGACTGTGTTCACCTCGCGTTGACTTCAAGTTTATTTAGAGTCTGTCCTGTTCCTTGGCCCCTCTCTGACATATGGGGTACCTAACTGAAAGGATTCTTGTCTCTTCATACCCGAGATGAAAGAAATCTCCTGACATCTCTCACAGGGTATATCATAAGTCATCAGTCAGTCATTTATGATATGGTTAATAGTCATGCTTTCAGTCCAAAAATATGATTAAGATTATCCATAACAATAACAAGAACTGGAAAGTCAGCCTTATTGCAAGAAGATACATACAGTATACCAAAGGCTTTCCCCCTTACAAGGGAGGTAGACGAAAAACAAAGGCATGAAAACCACTCCCACCCATTCCATCCCTACATAGTCCACTCCCATCTACCCCCTTCACTCCCTCTTATCTTGGCACCTCCTGGATGACTAGGTCATACCTACATCTCACCCACTGCCCTGGGTGTCGCAAGACACAACACATCCACAGCAAGGGAGAAATCCCTTCGGGCTGCATCATTTTATTTTTCACACATACTCCCTCATCCCCCACCCACTCCCCCTCATGCATCACAGTATCATCCATACACAACCATTCTCCATTCACCCCTATCTTCTGTCCTCTCCCATCCTTCCTCAACATCACCTCTTTCCCAATGCCCCTTTTACCCCATCCATCCATCTCATCCTTGGTTGCCCCCATCTGGGGTATTGGCTGCATGTTATGGTGGGGTAAAAGCTGCTAAGTAGCATGCAGCTGATACTTTAGGGTCAATATGAGGTGCCCCTACAGACCAGAGCCACACATCATTTCATCTGTGCAACTGTCCCTCCATCATGCTCTACCCCAACTCTTGTTACTGTCCTGTACCATTTCTCTGAATATTCATTTTCTCATTTTGCCAAACCCTGTGGTGGGGAATAAGAATAATGCCACCAATTCTTTCCACTTGAGTTATACAAGGCAACAAAAACAGGATGGGAATAGGACTAGCCATACTTCTCCCTGTATCCCCAAAGGGGACATTCCTAAATAAAGTAAATCAAAGTAGTTTACAAACACTGCAGAATGGAACACAAAACCACCATTATAGGACATTCACATGTAGAAACCAGAATCCTTCCAATAGAACATCATATGAAAATGACAGGAACAGAATTCTATGATAGAACCTTTGACTACATACACTCTTTACACTGGAACAAATTGGCCAAAATAATAGTGTGTGCAAAAACTATACAAGAATTTAAGAACAAAGTAGATGCTGGGAAATACAAAGACAGGTCACTACGATCATAGCTCCCCTTCCTGTATAATACAACTAGGTAAATACATCTTGGAAGCACCACCAACAAAGCACAACAACAACAAAAAGCAACAGCAGCATACCACTCAAACATGTACCACAACCTACCACTCAAACCACACAAGAAAGACCACCAAATTCAATACAAGTACAACAATTCCCAAATATGGTTTCAATGTATTTGTCTTTTGGCTACCTCCCATGTAAGGGGAAAAAAAGGAGCCTTTGGTATATATATTTACCTAGTTGTATTTTGTGGGAGAAGAGCTTTGCTTGTAGTGACCTGCAGTTGCATCTCTCAGCATCCAGTTCTTTCTTAAAATCATGTATAGTTTTAGCACTCACTGTTTTCTCTTTCAATTTGTTCCATGTATCTCTGTGTGGAAAGCTGTTCTTTTTCAGATCTCTTCTGTAACTGTCTTTCCTAAGTTTCTTCTCGTGTCCTCTTGTATTTCTTCTGTCCCATTTAAGTAGGTCATCCCTATTAAGGATTTCCATCCCTTGCATAATTCTGTAGATGGTTATCAAATCGCCTCTTTCTCTTTTTTGTATGTATGTAGCAGTGTCAGAGCTTTTTGAACTGGTTTGATTTAGCTTTCATATTCCTCTTTCACCTTTTTTCTGTCTCCCAACACTTATTATAACCCTTTTCCTTTCTTATGTGCAAGGAGCTAAGATGAAAGGGAAATGATTGATGCTTAAGAGTGGGATGGAGGGGAGGTAGGTGCATGCCTAGACTGCTTACCTCTTGTAAGGGAAAAGAAATCTATTAGTGTACAAAGTATGGCCATGCTCAAATGTTTTTCTATTTGTCATTTTCATTTTTATCAGTATAGAAATGATTATAACCTGTTGCCTCAATTTTTACCGATGGGAAATCCTCAGCTCAATAGGTATCAAGCAATGATTCTTGAGCTTTCTCACAGATTATTCTGGGAAGAAATGTTGGACTTAGATGTGTTATATAGCATAGGTGTGTTTTTATGCTGCCACCTAGCAGAAGGGAGCAGTTGCTGGGTATCAGCTCTTTGTATGAAAAAGCTGATTTGAGGGTTGAATTTGATAGAGGACTTGGGTCAATTCCAAATACCAAATGCTATTTCCTAAGGGCTGCACATTCAAATGGTGAAAATGAAGGTATTCATTAATTTTACTATATTTTTTATTTGCAATAAGACACAGATATAAAAATACAATGTATAGAATTGAAAGGATGACATGAAAAGCATTTGAAACTTATTTCCATTGTAGTTCTCTGAAATATCAAATACCCCAGACACATTTAAACAAGAAGTAATATAATTAAGAACAGAACATGTTGAATCATAGTATGTACCTAAAATAATAATCATTGACATTACTCAATATGCAGAGAAAGAAAACACTAATGTATATAGCTAAGATCAGAATATGTTAAACATAATAAATGTTCACAAAATTCTATAAAGTACTGACTGCATATAAGTTATGCAGTCAATAACCTATATGATGAACATGTACAGTATTTATATTTGTATACATATTTTAATATGCATCATAATGGATTCCTTACTCCATAAGTGGGGTTCACTATTCCTGTGTTTTATACAGTTTTTAATAAATTATCCAGATTGAATTTTGTTTCTTTAAATGTTGAAATGTTTAGAACAATAAAAGAATAAGTTGAAACTTTAAAAACTACTTTGAAATGAAATGGATAAGATGCCATACCACATAATGCTTTAGTAATCTAGAAATGTCTACAGAGTTTTGTATGTAGTGTTGCAGGTAGTTGCATATCTATAATACCTGATTTCTGAAAACCTCATTTTATTAGCTTTTCACAAAGAGCTTTAGGTTACACAATAGGAGAAAAGTATTAAGTGATAAAACCAATGGATCACATATAGAAAGTAATTCAAAATGTATTGAGATCATTCAGAATCCCATTCCATTAACTGAAAGATGTTCTCCAAATCAATCTTTCAAAACTACTTGACAAGGAAACAGAAAATGATAATGAAAAGGCAGGCATATAGGAGCTAAATGAATTTTGACTGCTAATGATTCTCTAACGTGAGAGATTTGAAAAAGATAATCAGGAAAAAAAAATACAATTCAATAGGAGAATTGCCGATGAATTTAAAGGAAATGAGAAATTTCAGTTACTTCAGAGTTGAAGAGATTTTTAGGAATTATATAAGTCCACATAGGATAGGGTGATGGATAGGCCTTTATGGACTATATAGTTGAAGCCAGGAGAAGAGTAGAGTTTTGGATGTAATTTACATGTTCTTAGGGTAGAGAGTAGGGGAATATCAGATCATTTTTTGCTAGAAGGTAAGTTGAGAGTGGAGGATAGATGGAGAAAGAGGAAAAGAACAGAAGGTTAGGAGGTACTTAGAGTAAACTGTTTAAATGAGAAGAAGCAGAGAGAAGAGTGGAAGGGAATGAAAGAGAAGAAATAGGAATGGGGATGTTTCAAGGAGGGAGTTGTAAGGTGTGGAACAAGGAGGAAATAAAAGGAAGGGTAGTGTGTGGTGGGAGGATGAAGCAAAGAAGGTTGCAGAAGAGAAGAAAGGAGGATACACAGGTTGGCTGCAAAATAGGATGAGTGAATCACATGAGAGGTACAAAGAAAAGAGAAGTAAAGCATAAGATGAAGGAGGCAAAAAGGAGAACAGATGTGAAATGAGGTAAAAGTATGACAGAAAATTTTGAAAGTAATAAAAAGATGTTTTGGAAGGAAATTAGAGAGGAAAGGGAGGCGAATCAAGTGAAGAAAAGGTAAAAGGTGCAAATGGAGAAATGATAATGAAAGAGACAGAAGTAAGAGGAAGATGGGCAGATTATTTTAGGGAATTGTTTAATGTGAAGGAAAATAGGGAGGGAAAGGTAGTTGCAGTGGGAAGCTGTAAGAAAATGACAGTGATGTATGAGGAAAATGGAGGAGAAATAAGAAAAGATAAGGTGAAAGCCATTATTAAAGTGATGAGAGCAGGTAAGGCACCTGGGTTAGATGAATGTCATGTGGAGTGTCTAAAAAAATAGAGGTACAGTGATGATGGACTGGCTGGTGAGGTTGTTTAATGTTTGTGTAAGGGGAGTGCCTGTATAGTTTCCACTTTACAAGGGGACGAGTGTGAGTGTAGTAGTTTCAGGGGAATCAGTTTGTTGAGTGTAGTTGGGAAGGCTTATGGGAGAGTTTTGATTGAGAGGATTAGGAGAGGAACAGGGAGTAATTGGTGAGGAACAATGTGGGTTTAGGACAGGTAGAGGTTGCATGGCATGGATCAGGTTTTTGTGGTAAGGCAGATATGTGAGAAAGCTTTAGGAAAAAGTAAGGATGTTTTTTGGGCCTTCATGGATTTGGAAAAGGCTTATGAAAGGAAGGCACTGTGGGAGGTATTGCAGATATATGGGATAGGAGGAAAGCTGTTAAAAATGGTCAAAAGTTTTTAGAAGAGTAGTATAGCCTGTGTTAGAATTAGAAATTGAGAGAGTGGTTTGAGGTAAAGGTGGGACTTCCCCAGGGATGTGTCATGTTGCCCTGGCTGTTCAATTCATACATGGATGGGGTGGTGTGAGAGGTAAATGCAAGGATAATGGGCCAGTGATTGGAGGTGGTTAAAGAAAATAGAGAAAAATAGGCGATAAGCAAATTGTTGTTTGCTGACAACACTGTGCTTGTAGCAGAATCAGAGGGATTAAGGGTGCAAATGTGGCAGGAAAGGGAGGAGTGGAGGTGGAGGTAAAAGGTAGATTGAGAGAAGCAAGTAAATGCCTTGGGGAATTAAAAAGTGTAATGAGAAATAGACATTTGGGAATGGATGCAAAAAGAAGATTGTATGAAGGGGTGATTGTGCTGACAGCACTGTATGGGGCAGAAACATGGAACATAAGAGGAGTTTAAATGTGTTTGAAATGAAATGCCTGAGAAGCATGGCAGGGGTTACTAGGCTATATAGAGTGAGAAATGAAGAGAGCAGGGGTGGAAAGGGAGTTGGGAGATAGGGTTGATGAAAGAGTATTGGGATGGTTTAAACACATGGAAAAAGGAGTAAAGAAGGATTAGTAAAAGACGTGTGGAAGGCAGAGGTGGAGGAAGTGAACATGAGGGGATGAACATGGATGAGGTGGATGGATGGAGTAAAAGTGGCAATGGGAAAGAGGGAGATGTCTGTTGAGGAAGAAAGGGAGAAGACAGAAGATAGGGGTGAATGGAGAATGGTTGTGTATGGATGATGCTGTGATGCATTGAAGGGAGTGGATGGGGGGGAGTGAGGGAGTATGTGTAAATTTTATTTTGACACCCCAAAGGGATTTCTCCCCGTCTTCTCTTTTTCTGCATAAGGGGACGGGGTGGGGTGGGAAGGTTGCCGATTAAATGAAGCGGCCTTGCTGTGGATATGCTGTGTTTTACTGCTTTGTTTCTGACCCAGGGCAGTGGGCTAGATGTAAGGATGATCCATCATCCATGAGGAGCCAAGAAAAGAGGGAGGAAGGGGTGGTGAATGGGAGTGGAGTATGTGGTAGTGGATTTATGCCTTTGACTTTGGCTACCTCCCTTGTAAGGGGAAAAAAGCCCTTGGTATATGTATGTATGTTAGCCCACTTATGTTTACCAACAATTAACTTGGACATTCAAACAAAAGTATATTCACGAACACAAAATAACTCAGAGGGCTCATCTGATCTATGCGATAATTAAATGGAAACTTATGAAATAGACCAAAGAAAATGAAAGGTATATATAAAAAATGGACAGCAACCAAGAATTCTGAAGGAAGTTTCAGCACAATTATCAATCTCAAAAACTTCATGTACATCACTACACATTCCCTGACGGAATCCAGTCTGCCACACCCTACAGAACAAAGGAAATAGCCTTCCAGTTAGAATAAATAGAAAGAAATAAGATCAAATAAATATAATAGATAAAAGAGATGACATGATATGAAACAACTTCAAATGAGTTAATACGACAATGCCATCTGGGACAGGTAAAGGACGTGACGACAAGGTCGATTGCCATTAAGCTTTGGCAGAATGTGGGAAGGCAATTCACTCACTGTAATGGAAGATCAGTATCCCAGAAAGTGCCCACTGTTACTCCCACAACTCACTTACGTTTGATGTCAACAGGAGCAAGAATGGGCAGCATTTAGACTAGATTGTTAGGGAATTAGACATCAGGTTAGATATAGATAAATCAATAAATTGATAAAATCTATCTTATTTTGTAAAAATAGTATTCTATTTTACTGTGTTCAATTCTGTTCTATTCTCTCTTACTCAAGTTTTTCTCCTGTCTAGTAACAATAGTCTGAGGTTAAGGTTCATATTAGTAAATCGGCACAGAAGGATGAAGGAAAAATATTTAGTCATTTAGCAATATTTTATTGAGTCACTGCAAAGGTTCAACGTTTAACAATATATACAACTATCATTTCTAAAAAACTTATTAACTCTGAGTTCTCAGCGACAGAGGAGGAAAAGGAAGACAAAACTCGGGCGGGTTTTCCTGTACGAGGTGAGAGGTCAGTTAATGAACTACTGACATTTGGACTTGACCCTACGCCCACACAAGCGACGCCTAGCAACGCGTCGGCGGTTTTTTGATATGATGGAGGTGGGAAGGGTTGCTGCGTTGAGGTCATCTCCGTACAAGTGAAAGTGTGAGGTTTCGAGATTTTTGCACATTACGAAACCAATGCACTACGCGCGTACACAAATTTACACATGCACATGATTCACCATGGTCTTGGATCACGTGTTGGACTCGTGATCGACAGCTATTTCCCTCCCGGATGAGAGCTCAGAGCTCATATATGACCGATCTATGGGTAATACTGTGACCTTACACGCACACACACACCCAACTCCCCGCCCACGAGAGTTGGAGTAACAACCCGCAGCGCAACGATACTGAAATTATTTCAGCCCTGGGCGGGATTCGAGCTCGGACCGCCGTAGTGGCAGGCGAGAACTCTAACCACTGCGCCACGAGTACATGGATATGTGAAAGTGTGATTCACCACGACCTTGGATCACGTGTTGGATTTGTGATCAACAGCTATAACCCTCATATGACCCAATCTATAAGTAATGGAACCTTACACACACACACACCATCATCCTCTTGCCCACCAGAGTTGGAATGCCGGCTCGCGGTGCAGCGATACTAAAATTGTTTACTCCTGGGGGGAACTCAAACTCGGATCACCGAATTAGCGACCGAGAACTTGCACCATCGACTAAGAAGCGCGTATCTGCGGCCGAAGCCGTCACCTTTGCTCTATGCGCTTGATCTGTCGGGGCAGGTAACAGTCACTGGTGGGAATCGGAGAGGAGTGCGGGATTCGAACCCAGAACTAAGTGAATGCGAGATAAGTACGTTTTTGTTAACGCCACCAGCGCACTTAGTATGTGTGTGTAATTATAATACAGGAAGTCTGTGCTCGTGTTATTCACTATGGTCTTGGATCACGTGTTGGACTCGTGATCAACAGCTATTTCCCTCCCGGAAGAGAGCTCGGAGCTCATATATATGACCGATCTATGGGTAATACTGTGACCTTACACGCACACACACACCCAACTCCCCGCCCATAAGAGTTGGAGTAACAACCCGCAGTGCAGCGATACTGAAATTATTTCAGCCCTGGGCAGAATTCGAACCCGGACCGTCGTAATGGCAGCCAGGAACTCTACCAACTGCGCCACGAGTGTGAAACAGCCTCCATTATTCCACTAGTCAATTCTAGTTTTGAATACGCTCACGTTGTCTAACAGTATCTATTCTTCTCCGGTGATCCACGAATCAGTGCGTTTGTATACCATATTGTCTTTCAAATGTCTTTGGCTTTTTTTAGTTTCTTTCTGTACCCCTTGATTCTTTTTATGTCCTATACTAAGAAGTCTTTCTTGTTGATTATGTCTATACCTTTCCTAGTTCTAAATAGTAAATACTATGATAGTCCTGTTTCCTCTTTTAATGTCGGCAGTTCCATCTTATTTAGTCTTTGTAAGTTTTGTCAGCTTGTCTGGGAGCTATTTTAGTTGAAGGTCTTTGAATTTTCTTTATATATTTAGTTTTTTTTTTATTATTATTATCTTGTCCATGTACTCGGATGTCACTCCTACATTCGTCAACAATTTATAAGTCTCGTAACTCTATTGATATGTTATTTTAGATTACTTTTTTATTATTAATACTACTAGATCTCAACCCTACTTTCGCGCCACTGTCAAGGAGATTGTCTTATCTTCATATCTTATAGTTTAGCGAATATTCATACAAAGTTATCCCTCTTTTTTTTTTTTTTTTTTTACCAAATGCAGTCGTTTTTCATAGGATCGATTTTTTTTTTCTATAAGGAACTTTTTTTCAATTTACCTTTACTTCGCACGAAAAGGCTTTGCCATTTATCCATCGATGAAATGAACTCACGACTTTTCATTCTCGAGAGAGCTACACAATTCTGCAGCTCCAGGGTGTTTGGTCATTCTGTCAGGATGCAATTTCAAACCTCCCGGAATCTTGTCCAAGAAACTGCCCCGGATCCTCGGACCCTTCATGATATCGCCTCAGACACTTCGATTTTCCAAAGACTTCGGCTTCGCGGACTTCGCCCTCCCAAGAACCTCGCCCTCAAACTATCTTCCCTTCCTTCCTCCACGCTGACGTTCTCCCATCAAGTATGTCCTTCTGGACTCTCGAACTCCTTCACCCAAGCTTTCGCGCATCTTCTCTCACCTAGTTTTTGACCTTTGAACCCCAAGCGTCGTCGGCGAAAAGGTCAGAGAAAGATGGCAGTTTGAAGTCATCCTTGAGGAGGGATGACGGCATCTCGACGGAGTTTTTCTTAGGGGAGGAATCCCTGGTAGGCCTGTAGCTTCCTGAAGGAGCAGGGGCGGGATTAGGGGGTCCGTATGAAGTTGACGGGGCAGGGGCGGGGTTAGGGGGACCGTACGAAGTTGACGGGGCAGGGGCGGGGTTAGGGGCGCCATATGAAGTTGACGGGGCAGGGGCGGGGTTAGGGGCACTATAGCTAGGCGACGGGGCTGGGGCGGGGTTAGGGGGACCGTACGAAGTTGACGGGGCTGGGGCGGGGTTAGGGGCACTGTAGCTAGGCGACGGGGCTGGGGCGGGGTTAGGGGCACTGTAGCTAGGCGACGGGGCTGGGGCGGGGTTAGGGGCACTGTAGCTAGGCGACGGTGCAGGAGCAGGGTTAGGGGCACCGTAGGAAGTTGACGGGGCAGGAGCAGGGTTAGGGGCGCTGTAGGAAGGTGAAGGGGCAGGAGCAGACTCCTGTGGAGGTCCATAGATCGTCGACGAAGTTGGAAGAGGTGCTGGAGGACTATAGCTCGTGCTGGGGGCCGGTGCGGGCGCTGGGCTGTAGGAGGGGCCTGAGGATTCTGGGGGTCCATAACTCGTAGAGGGCGCGGGGGCGGGAGCCGAGTAAGTGGGTGCTGGGGGATCAGGGGCGCCGTAGCTCGTAGAAGGCTTCGAGTTGTCCAGAGGGAGGGGCGCAGAGGGAGGAGGTCGGTAGTTTTGTGTTGTGGACGGGGTGCTCGAATCGTAGGAAGCGGCGATGGAGGAGAAACTGGGGAAGGGAGGGAAGTTGGGCTCGAACCCGCTCCCGAAGTTGCTATAACTGACGACGGATGACGGGGCCGAGTAACTCGGAGACGGGGAGGGAGCTGACGGTGTTGAGTAACTCGGGCTAGGGGCAGGAGGAGACGAGTAGCTCGGACTCGGGGCCGGAGAAGGGGCCGATGGCGCCGAGTAACTCGGACTAGGGGCAGCAGGAGGTGCCGAGTAGCTCGGACTCGGGGCTGGTGGGGCGCCGTAAGATGGACTTGGATCTTCAACGGGTGCCGAGTAGGTCGGGCTCGGGGCAGGGGGTGACGAGTAACTCGGACTCGGGGCAGAGGGTGTCGAGTAGCTCGGACTCGGGGCAGAAGGTGTTGAGTAACTCGGACTTGGGGCTGGTGCTGATGGGGCGCCGTAACTCTGACTCGGGGCTGGGGCTGGTGCTGTTGGGGCGCCGTAACTCTGACTCGGGGCTGGGGCTGGTGCTGTTGGGGCGCCGTAACTCTGACTCGGGGCTGGTGCTGGTGGAGCGCCGTAACTCTGACTCGGAGCTGGAGCTGGTGGGGCGCCGTAACTTGGACTCGGGGCTGGAGCTGGTGGGGCGCCGTAACTCGGACTCGGGGCTGGGGCTGGAGCTGGCGGGGCGCCGTAACTCGGGCTCGGGGCTGGAGCTGGTGGGGCGCCGTAACTCTGACTCGGGGCTGGTGCTGGTGGGGCGCCGTAACTCGGACTTGGGTCTTCAGCAGGCGCTGAGTAGCTCGGGCTTGGGGCTGGCGGGGTGCCGTAACTCGGACTCGGTGCTGGTGCTGGCGGGGCGCCGTAACTCTGACTCGGGGCTGGTGCTGGTGGGGCGCCGTAACTCGGACTAGGGGCTGGTGCTGGCGGGGCGCCGTAACTCGGACTCGGGGCTGGTGCTGGTGGGGCGCCGTAACTCGGACTCGGGGCTGGTGCTGGTGGGGCGCCGTAACTCGGACTCGGGGCTGGTGCTGGTGGGGCGCCGTAACTCGGACTCGGGGCTGGTGCTGGTGGGGCGCCGTAACTCGGACTCGGGGCTGGAGGAGCTCCATAACTCGGACTCGGAGCTGGAGGAGCGCCGTAGCCTTGGCTTGGTGCTGAGACAATAGTGGAAGACTTTGGAGGACCGTAACCAGTACTTGGGGCCTTTGGAGGAGGTCCGTAGCTTGGAGATGGGGCACTTGGAGGAGGTCCGTAGCTTGGAGATGGGGCCTTTGGAGGAGGTCCGTAGCTTGGAGATGGGGCTTTTGGAGGAGGTCCGTAGCTTGGAGATGGGGCCTTTGGAGGAGGTCCGTAGCTTGGAGATGGGGCTTTTGGAGGAGGTCCGTAGCTTGGAGATGGGGCCTTTGGAGGAGGTCCGTAGCTTGGAGATGGAGCTTTTGGAGGAGGTCCGTAGCTTGGAGATGGGGCACTTGGAGGAGGTCCGTAGCTTGGAGATGGGGCACTTGGAGGAGGTCCGTAGCTTGGAGATGGAGCCTTTGGAGGAGGACGTGGCTTCGGTAAACGAATTGGCCGGAGCTTCAGGGGCCTGGACGGGGGCCTTGGCTTGCGTTGGGGTCGCTTAGCGGGTCGCCGGTTACCCTGTGGGGCCCCATAGCCGCTGCTGGGTCTTTGAGGTCGTCTGTTGAACAGGGCATCCTGCTGAGACTCGGCAATAAGGACGAAGAGGAGTGCCGTCAGCAGAAGGAACTGTGGAAGAAGAAGAAGAAAAAAATAATCAAAGGAGGTGCAGCAGGGAGATCACGAAGTGTGTTCGTTTTTTTTTGTGTTCTTTAATCCTCTTGAGAATTAGAGAACACAAGGATTCTGTCTTATGTGGCCAGGACAACTCAGCGATGTTTAGTAGTACCGAAAGTTTACATCACTGAATGGACCGGGGCAAGGCTGCAATCATCTATAAATCTTACTGCAGTTATAGAAGAAAGTAGTTGAACCCTCTCTTATCAAACAACTACCGAAATTCTGTGCATTTATAGGGCAATGGTTCCCTGATGTAATCACTAGTCTAGTAGTTAATAAACTTCTTAAAATTATCCACCCAGATCTCACACCATCCATGAACGACGTGCAGCATGACTACGTAAAATAGGCTAGCTTTCCCACGTCCTTTCCATGTATCTCCCTACAGTGTATATAAATCCCAACACTATGTGCAGCCACGCTGAAGAGGATTACAGACAGTGGTCGAAATATACGGATCATCTATAAAGAGTGTTTCTTTTCCTTGAATGTTGGATTTGCAGTGTATCTTACGATCGTGTTAAAACATTTAATTTGCTTGGATATACATACACACGTGTGTGTGTGTATGTGTGTGTGTGTGTGATCCCTTCATTCCCAGTCCATATGCATGTGCATGTATACATACATGCACACACATACAAATGTCTGTCATCTGTCCGGCCACGTACAAAAACGGTACATTTACATATATACACGCGCACACACAAATACACTGTATATACGTGTATATATATACATACACATATACATATATGTATATATATATACATATATATATATACACATATATAAATATATGTATATATATATATATATTTATACAGATATATATATATATAGTGTAGGCCTTATGGTCTTTTGCAGTCTCCTTTATTTCTTATGTTCTTATGTTCCTATATATATATATATATATATATATAATATATATATATATATATATATATATATATATATATATATATATATATATATATATATGAATATACATTGTCCTGTTAACATCATTTCGGGTTTAAGTTTCTATCATCACTATCATTGTCATCATTATCATCATTACCATCATCATCATCATCATCATCATCATCATCATCATCATCAACACCACCATCACCATCATCATCATCATCATCGTCATCACATCATCATCATCATCATCATCATCATCATCATCATCATCATCATCATCATCATCATCTCTATCATTACGCCATCATCGCGAAACCATATCTCATCAAGGAAATTCCTTCACTACCACACACTCATCCTTTCAACACGCATCACCTTGCAATGCTGCTAGTCACACCTGAAACCACCCCCAGAACACCTCCCAGAACACCCCTAAAACACCCCTAAAACACCAGACCTCAGTTTTGTTGACATTACCTTAAAGCCTCCTTGACACGGGACTAGTTTAGTCGCCGCCAGTGCTAGTTACTTGTAAACTACCCCTCTACTTGCCCAATGTCAACCTAAAGTTAGTCAACTTGCTTCCAAACTGTCCAAGTATAAGCACTTACTTGCCGGGTAAGTTAACTTTCAGTGTCACGAGCGTGCCATCGAGGATTAACGAAATAATTTCAGTATATTCAATTTCATTCCATCATAGTACAGCACAACAGAATTTAGTCCGGCATAGCCCATGCCAGTCCATTCCAGCCTAGCGCTGTAGTCTAGTCTACCCAAGTCCAGTCCAGACATTGCACAACAACCTCATGCCAGCTGAAAGGTGGCAAGAATTTGTATCCATAGCTCAGTTTACCCAACTCATCACATCCAAAAATAACTCACCCCAACTCCATACCAGCCGAGAAGGCAGAATGAATTGATAAAGAGGCGAAAGTGGTGATATGACTGAAGACGCATCTGTTTGGATGACTCGCATGTCTTAGACCTTAGACCGCGGCGGCGGCGACAGATGTTTGGCGTCGTTTTCTATGACACCATTTTGGTTTTCGTTTGGGTCCATCACCCCAGGCCTTCGTTTTCTGCGGCTCTCACTTTAGGCTCGCTTTCATTATTTTGTTTATTTATTCATTCGTGTATTTATCTATTTATTTATTTACATTTTTTCCATTTGCTAATTCGTTTATTTGATCGTGCTTCCCCTCTTCTTGATATTTCGCCCCCTTTTCCCACCCCAGTACCCCCCACCATCTGTCGCCATAGGCATTTGTCAACACGGCCGTTGCTGACATCGCCAGCCAAGCAGTCACGCGACAGAATTTCGTCGCCTGCGGTTGTAATCATGACGTTTCGATATTCTCGGTGTATGGAAAGGGCTCATTGAGGCATACCGTGACCCCTTCACTACACAAGGGATGTTAATGAGATGAATACGACAGCTTGGTGACAGCGAGGATAAAACACTGTGGTCCCTCTCCTAATTTAAGAAACTTTTCTTCCCTCGTACAGTTTGTCTATTTTGAATTCTTTACAGAGATGATAGAAAGGTTTGTCTAAACTGAAGAAAATCGCCTGATTATGGAACGAGATCATTCAAGTCGCCACTGGATATGAAAAGGTTGACTCAGAGAGTTATTAGCCTCTCTTAGGCTAAGAAGAATTTTCTCTTGGGCCTAAATGCTTAATTGCATGGTGCCTTCTTAAGGAATTTGCCCTGGTACACCAGACGATTTTACTCAGCTGAAAGGAAACAAACCTCTGGTTAGTAAACGGTGAAATGATTTATCTGTAGTTAGGCTTTTAACCCTTTGTTGCAACCATTAGGGCAGAGCTTAATCTCTGGTCTTGGAGACTTGAATGCTTAGGTAATACACTTGTAATCACATGTACTTTCCCACTCCATTCCCAGTTCTATCTCCCGTTAGATCGATGTAGGATTAATCCCTTAACAGGCAGAGAGCTAAATGAAGTCTTTGAATGAAAAACAGAAATATAATCTACTCCTCAAGTCAATTGTGCTCACCAGATGATAAATCAAAATAATCTTGGAGACTTTCAAGCACACTCCTGGTAACCTTTATCGGATTTGTTATGTCTGACGCCAAACAATTCCATTCAGATGAAGGAAGTTCTCAGTTCTGAGTTCGAAGGTTTCTGTACTGTGTTGCAGAACACGTACCGCATCGTGGAGAATTGGGCTTCATACTCGCCTAGTCTTAGGCTCTATCCCCACTGAGGATCAGTGACTACCACTTGCCTTGGCTATCCTAGCACAACGGAGGAAAAAGCAAAAGATCTGGTCATAGCTAAGCTGCTCCTGTTATACACTTTTTTAATGTGACGTAGTTTTTTTCTAGTTGTCGGGGGCCATGTTGTTCTTGGAGACTACTAGGCAACCAGAGAACAATCTAGATTCTACAACATAAATTCAACTACTTCAGATCGATGGCAGGCTTTACAAAAATCTCTTATTAACCCGAAAGATGAAACACCTCGGCCCAAACAGAATGTTAGAGTGTCTTGAAGATTGTGATTGCTATCTTGAAGCCTTCTCAGATTATGACCTGGCTGACATGAAATGACGCTATTCAAAATAAGGCGGGGCCTTGTCTTGTAAAGGTGTTAAATCTACTGAAGAATAAAGTATTCAGTTCTATATTATTCTTTGCGTCAGTGAATCCGTCAAATGGAAATACCATCAATGAGTCTGTTAAATCAAAAATATCATCATTGGTGCCCGCTTTGGTGGAGGTCAGTACAGAAAAAAAAACAAGATCATAATGATATATATCGTGCGGTGACGAACATGTATGACATGAGCCAAATGTCCCGTCTTTGGAACCAGGCAAAACAAATACTCCTCGTCTCTTTTGATTGTCTTTCGAATTGTCAATCTCTTGATCAAGCCAATTCTCCGAAGGGCTCCTCGCACGAGAGAGAATGAGAAAGGGGGATGGAGATGTCCCCTTAAGGAACGCTTTTCTTCTCCACGGCACGTGAACGACCCAAAAGCCGGCGGCAAGCACTTCTATTGCTTGCGCGCAGGCAGACACTGGATGGACGCGTTGAATCACGATCTCTCTTCCGCGAGGCAGAACCAACCAGGCTCAGTTGCTGATGACGGATGCGTCATCCACGCGCTTTTCCGCGACACCTGCCAGCTGAATCGTCAAACACTGTGCAAGTCACCCTTGTGGAGAATCCTCTTGTTTTTATGATACCTCGTATGAATGTAAGCACATGTGCTTTATACATACATATATATATGTATATATATATATATATATATATATATATATATATATATATGATGTAAGCGGAATAGGAAACACAGGAGTCTTAGTCTTGAGTTTATTCCTGACTAGTTTCGCAGGTATGCCTGCATACCTGCGAAACTAGTCAGGAATAAACTCAAGACTAAGACTCCTGTGTTTCCTATTCCGCTTACATCAACCTGTCAGAATGTCTCAACATCAATATATATATATATATATATATATATATATATATATGTGTGTGTGTGTGTGTGTGTGTGTGTGTGTGTGTGTGTGTGTGTGTGTGTGTGTGTGTGTGTGTGTGTGTGTGTGTGTGTGTGTGTGTGTGTGTGTGTGTGTGTGTGTGTGTGCATGTATTTTTTCGTCTGCCATAGGGGCACGTTTCTCTCTCTCTCTCTCTCTCTCTATATATATATATATATATATATATATATATATATATATAGATAGATAGATATGTGTGTGTGTGTGTGTGTGTGTGTGTGTGTGTGTGTGTGTGTGTGTGTGTGTGTGTG
>NC_134809.1:6416798-6419298 GCF_046742065.1 Oratosquilla oratoria
GGCCAAAGGAAATCTGATAAACAGAATTTTATTTCTCAACGAGGCACAAAAATATATCACCATGACCACAGCACTGAGAGGAAAAAAACATATTTTCATGAAGTGAGTCTGAAAAAAGATATGCTTTTTTAAAGCGAATCTCTTTGAGTCTTAGACGTGCCTAAAGAGAAGGACCTTAACCCATTTATGTTTGGAGTTATAAGGTAAGACCAGCTGACGTGCGTATGAGAAGACACCAAATGTCGACAACTTAGATAATCATATAACAAGGATTTGAGGTTAGCAGCTGAGCTCAAAAATGGAGAAACTTTGGAGAAAATATCGGAAGTAAAACTTCATAAACAAAACAAAATAAGATTTCCTTTTTAAGTTATAATTCAGTTTGACATGACTTTCCTTTGGAATACTTTCCTTGAAGGATTGACCCTTTTGTACGAGGTCCTTCCTTCAACTGAATAAAATCGATTGGCCTTATCCAGAAGAAAACATGTAAAGGACCCCATCATAGACAAGGTTAAATGAGACTAGTGGTGGTATTCTTAAGAAATATATATTTCCTTATATAAATCTTATACAAATACTTGGAAGGGAAAGAGTTATATAAGGAAAGATTTTTTTTTCAATAATACCACCATAAGAATCTTACGGTGGTATTCTTAAAAAACAATATTTTCTTATATGAATCTTTCCCTTCCAAGAATTTATATAAGATTGATATAAGGAAAGATTTTTTTTAAGAATACCACCGTGGATCTCTCCAGCACAAAGTTCTTCCCTCAGAGAAATCAAATCGCCAGAGGAAGATATGCAAGCCATCGTAAGTGAAAAAGTTAAACAAAATAGACAATATTAACCCTTTCAGGATAAGTTTCTGTCCCTAACTGAATTAAATCACCTGGTATTAACCAGAGCAAAGAATCTGAAGACCGTCATTGTATCTTAAGGCTTGACTGACTCACATCAGACTGAGACTGTGATGGTCTCAGTCCTTCAAAACAGATCTCCTGAATGTTCAAGACTCATCATCTGTGAATGCCATCGTTATTTATCTTCTTGATAACTCCATACCTCTTCTCTACCCTCAAAGAACTTTAGTTGATCTTTCTTAGATGGATCGAGAGTCCTTTTAATACTAGGAAACCATCTTCCCACGAACTAAATGAAAAAAAAATTCTGTCACCCGAAGAAAAATGCAAAAATATCTTTCACTATTTTGAAGATGTGGATCAGTGGCTCACAAGCTATGGTGCATTGACCACAGAGGACCACAAATCGAGACCACAGAAGTCCACAAATAAGGACCACAAGACGAAAACTAGTGGGAGTCTCAAGATACTTCCCCCCCCCCCCCCCAAGTGTGATGCCGAGTGACTTTCTAATGGAGATGACAGCGCCCTTTCGGAGGATGCCATGTCAAAATGGACCATTTCGCGGTGCACTCCGTCAGGCTCTCAAGAACACATTTCCCGCTTCACGCAGGAGGAGAATAATGTCTAGGAAGTTCCTTTCTGTTCTAACCTCTCTTGTATCTCTCTCTCTCTCTCTCTCTCTCTCTCTCTTCATCTCCATCTCTCTTTTTGATTTCTGAGTTCTTTCTTTTTCACTCTTTCACTGTTTCTCCCTCACACTCTCTCTCTCTCTCTCTCTCTCTCTCTCTCTCTCTCTCTCTCTCTCTCTCTCTCTCTCTCTCTCTCTCTCTCTCTCTCTCTCTCTCTCTCTCTCTCTCTCTCTCTCTCTCTCTCTCTCTCTCTCTTTCTCTCTCTCTTTCTCTCTCTCTCTCTCTCTCTCTCTCTCTCTCTCACACACATACACACACACACACACACACACACACACACACACACACACACACACACACACACACACACACACACACACACACACACACACACACACACACACACACGCACGCACAAAATGCAGAAGGCAAATCATTCATGAGCTAATAATTGCAGGTACACAACCAGAAACTTTATTCGTGGGGAGAAGCACATTGACTTCCCGTGCATAAATTCACATATCCTCCTCACACATAAAGTAGTCCTCAAAACACCGTAGATTAAACAAGAAATTGATATATAAAGTTTCTAATTTATTTTCTAAGATGTACATATTTCGTCTGGGGGTCACAATGCCCCCTCCCCCCAAGCTGCGCCGCTGACTAATAATATGTTCTTTGGAAAAAGAGAAAGTTCCGTGAGATTGGAAAAAGGCCAATGTGGTTCCAATAAGAAAAAAAAACAAGAAGAACTCTTATATTATGAATCTGTGTCCTTGACCATCATGATAACTGTAATGCATGAGAGAAATGGGAAAGACAGATGCACAAATATCTGAAATAGAAGATATTGGGAGATAACTAAACTGGATTCAGAAAAGAAAGTTCATGCCCTATAAGCTTCAATGGCAAACCCCCACAAGAGAAAGATGGATGGTTGCAAAATTTTATTTATCTTGAACTACCCAACATTAGAAAAAAAAGATAGCAGTGATAGGATTG
>NC_134809.1:6426798-6444298 GCF_046742065.1 Oratosquilla oratoria
CCCTGTTAAGGACCCCATCCACGATACGATCTGGTCGGATCCGATCAGATTGAATCGTGTATGTGGGTCGGACAAACCAATCTATTCTGATCCGACCAGATCTGTCCGACGGTCTCAAGACCAGATCGTACGGTGGATGAAGTC
Organism: Oratosquilla oratoria; assembly: GCF_046742065.1. NCBI lineage: Eukaryota > Metazoa > Arthropoda > Malacostraca > Stomatopoda > Squillidae > Oratosquilla > Oratosquilla oratoria. Next base: position 6,426,943 of record NC_134809.1, read on the forward strand.
CCTTGCCGTCTGTGGTAAACCGCGGCAGTAGACCTCGTGTATGGATTGAAGCCTCCGGCAGTATGTCATAGACCACGTATAAACGATGGGAAGGAACATTGCTACTGTCCTTGCCTTGAAACAAAGCTCAAGAACGGTTTTGGTGTCCATTCTGTTGTCATTCTTAATCATCACAGATTTCCCTGTGCCTTAAGTATTTTTTCTACAAAAATGGGTAACCCCTTTCAACACGAGATCTTGTCTCAAACTAAATGAAATTGTCTGACTACCAGAAAAAATTCTAAAGAGTAGTATCGTTGAGGAAAGTCCGACTAATATCGTCCGAACACCTAAACTTTCATTGGACGATCTTGTGGAATGTTTTGTTTCGATCGTGCAGTTGTGACCGCCGATATCGTTTTCCACTTGCCCTGGCTGCCTGGTCACATTGGCTAAAGGCGTCTGATTTGACTGCACCAGAACTTCTCCCGGTGTTATCTCCTCGCTTACTATTGTCAAAGGTGGGGAAACTCTATTCTCGTACATTACAGACTTTATCTTCTTGTCTTTACTTTTTCACAACTCTCTGGAGAAATATGCCTTCTAGTTCGGTGACATGTAACTTAACCTTTCAAACGTTTAAGTATTCAATCTTACACCATGAATTTGAAGTTAAGTACGAATATCTGTGATTTTAACAAAACTCTGATACCGTGATCCAACTGCAGACCTTACACTGTGTGTGTGTGTGTGTGTGTGTGTGTGTGTGTGTGTGTGTGTGTGTGTGTGTGTGTGTGTGTGTGTGTGTGTGTGTGTATGCACGCACACTTTCTTTACCAAAAACAAAAGTCAATTTTCCGTATCCATAGCTAAAAGACAAACTCCGACCCCAGCGAGACACAACAAACAGCACACAATAAATATACGAGATTCCTTTCCTACAGATGCATTGATGCAGTACATGGAAGAATACGGAGGAAAGGTACAGGATAAAGAGAAGGAGGGAGGGAGGGAAGGTAAGGTGGGCTGGATGGAAGACCTGCCTGACGGGGGGACTTCAAAAGTCACGAAAATCCTTCAGAGGTAATGAATATCCACTTCAGAAGATAAAAATAATAATTAGATATCAAACTCGGCATCCCACACAAAGAGGACCTCCTCCACTAACCAACTTACTTTCGGTTTCAAGAGGACATTCATCCTGACGAAGTCGCCGATGTACCGGGTCCTCGCGCTCTCAACACTGCAGTTATTTCCAGGAGATCAGACTCCTTCTCGCGAAGAACGAGATCCCAAACCTTGAGCCTCAAGTCTCGGGGTTCTTCAGACCGAAGACCTTCTTGACGAATGAGGCACAGGAACCTCGTGGAAAGTCTCACTCTCAGCGTAGGAGGTTCCTTCTCTTGAGTTCCCGTCTCTCAGAGTCTAAACGCGTTCCCTGTGTCTTTCTGAACGTCCGTAACAGCCTACCCCAGCACGGTTTTCTTTGTGTGCCTTGTCTTTCAAGACCACCTGGTCTTTCCAGACCACCGACGAACCAAGCAGAAACCTGAACCACTCAGCTTCCCCGAAGCTCCAGTTCTTGGACTGGCGGGTAAAGAAGGAGGGCGATGTTGTACAATGAAAGCGAAACCGCGCGCAAACCTTTATATACTAGGCACTCACCACCCAGCTGCCGGTCGAGGAGAGCGAGTGTGCGTGCGTATGTGTGTACCTATGTTTTTTGTCAGTATGTGTGTGTGTGTGTGTGTGTGTGTGTGTGTGTGTGTGTGTGTGTGTGTGTGTGTGTGTGTGTGTGTGTGTGTGTGTGTGTGTGTGTGTTTGTACTATGTGTATGTATGTGTGTGTTTGTGTATGTATGTGTATCTGTGTGCCTGTATGTGTGTTTGTGTTTGTACATATATATGTATGTATTGCGTGTATGTATGTGTGTGTGTGTGCATGTGTATGTGAGTGTGTGTAAGTTTATGTATGTGCGCGTATGAGTGTTTGTGTTTGTGTATGTATGTGTATGTACTGTGTGTGTGTATGTGTGTATGTGTGTGTGTGTGTGTGTGTGTGTGTGTGTGTGTGTGTGTGTGTGTGTGTGTGTGTGTGTGTGTGTGTGTGTGTGTGTGTTTTATTCTTGAATTCATAGGAGTGAAGGTAAATGTATGTATAATTGCGTACATACTTGCGTGTAGAGGTGTGTAGGTGAATGATGGTGTATGGAAGGTTTGTTCGTAAGCGTGTGGGAGTATTTTAGTGTCATTAAGACCTCAGAGATGTATGTTACGTTTTTATATTAATCAAACAAATGCACACACACACACACACACGCACACACACACACACACACACACACACACACACACACACAAACATACAAGCACAAACATCACACACACATCACACACGCACGCGCGCACGCACACACACACACACACACACACACACACACACACACACACACACACACACACACACACACACACACACACACACACACACTGGAAAACTGGAAAACATAGGAGGGATAAAAGGTAAATTATTAAACTGGATCAAGGATTTCTTGCATGGCAGAAAAATGAGAGTAGTGCTCAGAGAAAAAAGTCCAGCTTGTGAGGAGGGGATTAGTGGAGTTCCACAGGAATCGGTATTGGCTCCAATAATGTTTGCTATTTGCGTAAATGATATGGATGAATTTAAGAGCAAACTAGACACTGCGGGATAAAAAGACGGTACACCACGAGCATAGTTCCCCTTCCCGTAAGATAGAACTAGGTAAACACACACAGACACACACACACTCACATACATACACACACTCTCACATACACACACACACACACAAACACAGAATATTTTTTCCTAAACCTCTACAACTCAGGTGTGAACACAGACATGCGCCAGTTTGTACATTTATGATCATGTGATCATTTCTAGATTGGGAACCCCTTTGAAGATCTAATCATCTGACCTTGGATGGTCCTTTAATCCTGAGTCACTAAAAATGTTATTTCATGGTAAGTGATGTGTCTATCATGACTGGTATCTCTTACATAACCTTGATGACTTTTCGAAAGATACCTAGATCTGCATCGACCAGGTCAAGGTATTTCGTAGCTGCAGTGAATCGGTTGCAGGATTGTGATGTCTGGGAAGTCCTAATCAACATGGCTTCCATCCATCTTTGTCCTTTATCCAGCCATAGTTCAGTATATCTGACAGATGATACCAGTAGCCCTGGAGACTGGTGCAGACTTTTGTCAACAAAACAGGTTGTAAACAGATCCTGACACAGTTTTGGTGGGCACACCGTTTGCTCCGTTTCAGACCTCCTTATCGCGCCATTATCTAGTAGCAGTTATTGAAGAAAGTCATTGGATATACAGAAACCTAGATAAATCAAAGTCTGTACAAGTTATTTCAGACCTCCTTGTCACACCATTACCTACTAGCAGTTACTGTAGAAAGTCGTAGAATGTATAGAAACCCATACAAATCAACATCTGTACAAGATTAAGTTTAAGCATGATTGCATGGTATTTCAAGAAGGTGTCTTCTGGTGTCAGTTATTTCCGACATCAGGACAGGATGAGGTGAAGGAACAATCCACCCTTGGGTGCTTCACACTATTATACATTATCATAACACTGTTCGTGATACTATGTACCTTTTGCACTAATTCCTGCTTGCTCTATGATATTTGTATCGCTGAGGACCAGATTAACTAAAGTGAGGACGGAACTCCTTGTATCTTCTTGAATTTTCTGGAAGGAACCATTGAAGGAGTAGGTTTTGTTGGATACAGCTCCTAACAAAGTAAGTTGTTATTGATAAGTTAAATAAATTGGTATCTCAGTTATAGGTCATGGGACTTCAGACCCAAATACCACAAATGTGAGCGAATGAGTGAGTAACAGGTCTTTCTTAGGGCCACTCCTATGTCTCCATTGAATGTTAGAATATTTTCCTTTTGCGTGTTGAGAAACGGTCAAGAAGTGCATCCAGGAACCTCTTCTTCGTCTGGATGATGTTTCCATATCACCGGGTTGCTTTCACTAAAGCTGATACAATTAACAAAATCAGCAAACTCATGGACAGGTGCAATGTTACCCTCATGTGCATCTCCCATAGAACTCACAGCCTCAGTAAAATCAATGCTACGCAGATAGTAATCCACACTTTCTTCCGGAGTTGCAGATTCCACTTAAATTTTGTTTGTTATTGAGGAGGAGAAGACATTTTCCATAATACATTGTTTCCATTGCAGTCGTTTAACTACCAGAAGGAATACATCCTGCAGAAATTTTGGGAAGAATATTATCGTCTGGGAGATCAAAGAGGAAACAGACAAGTCCTTTCTTCTGTGGTTTAGAGCGTTATGTAACCAAGGGATGGTGAGATATTGGAGTTACATTCTCCAGAGGTAGCTCTTCTCTCGCCGACCCAGTAGAGTCTGTTCTTGTTGTCTTTACAAAGGATTACAAAGGCGGAGCATGCCGACAGGAGACCTTTTGGTTCATATCTAGATCGGATGCGAAAAAAAATCTTAATAATAATAAAATAATAAATAAAAACTTGTGACCGGGTGCTCTGTCACTGTGGATGCTAACCCAGAATCGTCATCTAGTCTATTCCAACTTCAAGAAGGAAACAATTCCTTTCTAGGAAATCTAACAAGTCTTTCGCTAAGGTTGATTGGCCAGTACTCCGATGACGTAATCGAAAAGCGTTCTGGTCTCGCATTCGCTTAGTTGTGGGTTAGAATCCCGCACTCCTCTCCGATTCCCGGCAGTGACTGTTACCTGACTCCAATAGTCCAAGCGCATAGCAGGGCAAAGATGACAGCTTCGAGCGCAAACTACTCAGCGCCTCCTAGCGTACAAAATATAACGAGGAAAAGAAAAATTCCTTCCCGGAAGCAATAGATAGTAAATATCAATAAAACTATGACCTAGAGAAATACAACCTAGAAAAGCCTTAGTGATTTCAATGTACCAAGATACAGAAAATAACAGCCATGATAGAGACACTTCTTAGAAGTTAGACTGGTGACGTAATCGGGAGCGTGTGGGTCTCGCATTCACTTAGTCATGGGTTCGAGTCCCATACTCCTCTCCGATTCCCAGTAATGACCATTACCCGCCATAATAGTCTAAGCGCATAGAGCAAAGGTGAAGACTTCGGCCGTAGCTACTCAACACCTCCCAGCGTAGGCTCCACTCCTTAACCAAGGTCAACCTTTAAGACTGTTTTCTACCTGAACATTATTCGCTAGCCTAAAGATATAATGTGAGAAAGTGCACGGAGTACAATTTCCATGACATCTGTGCTTAATCGGGCCCACACGCCAGCTTTCGACTTCTAACAGAAAAGAATTCTTTGTGTCAAGACTGTCGAGCTAGAACATGTGACAGCGCATACACGCACTCGCCCTTCTCCTGTGGATCATCCCCGTCAAACTCCCAGATCAGACGCCCGATCTATCTCTTTGATCTCCTGGCAGATATGATTTGTTTTTTAAGCAGCCGTATCTCTTAGGGTTTACACCATGAGGCGCTTGGCTGAGGCCGAATGCGAGAGTAAGTGGCAATCACCTAGTACCCGTTAGGTTCGATCCCGGGTCAACGTATTGTGAATAGAGATCGACACCAATGCCTCACAGTCAACGGGTATAGCAGAATATAATTACTCAAAAATTATGAACACTTCTTCTTACTCCTCCTGGTATGGGTTCGTCGTCTTTGGGCTTTATGTCTTTATCCCTTGAGCGTGGGTGGTTAGGTTCTTCTCCAAGCTGAATGGAATCGTTTGACGTAAATCAATCAATCCGTTACCCTGTTCTCTCTTGCACAAGACCCACCGGCCTTCAGGTAACCGGCAACAAGCACTGGGCTGGATAATAAGTCACTTAGAGAAGGGATATTGTGTTGTTGTCCAGGGATTGTTTATGTGGGGTATTGCAGTATGTGTTCTGTGCCCTCTGTGTGGCGGTTGCATCGTGGGCAGTTAACGTAAATAGAAACCAGTCAAGTGTGTATTTGCAATAAAAAAAAAGAACAAAAAGAAGATTAGGTGCCCAGGATGTTCATCCTCCCTTTCCCTCCTCTATAAACCAAAGAAGAAGATAAAATTAAACCATAGAAAAGAAGAAGAAAAGAAAGAAGATAAGAAGAAGCGGAAGAAGAAAATAAAAAAGGGGGAGAATGAAGAAGAATAAGAAGAGAAGGAATTATCAAAGAGGAGGAAGAACAAGAAGAAGGAAAAGAGATTTATATAATGTTGCTGACAAATAAACACCTGTTTCGTCAGATAGACCCATCTGGCTCCTCTGTCGGGTTACCATCTGGCAGAATGTAGACCAGGAATTCCTGATATTTTCTTTGTCGGTTCTTCTTCACCTGGGCAATTATGAAATTAGTTGACTTGCATATTAACGCAAATTTTCTTGACTTAATAACATAAATAACAAAGTCAATAGTAGATTTTAAAAATTTAGTCAGTGTGATGGCTGAAATTATTTATTATATTTTATTTCTATCGACTACTTCTTGGAAATTTATATTTCCCTCAGGATAAGTTAACCCCCCCCCCCGAAAGAGTCGTAAAATTTCTCCCCTAGGGAGAAGTTTCCCCCAGGTTTAGAAATGTTGTAGACAGTGAATACATATCTCTCTTGTAGACGAAATCGACCGACTTGACGTTTTGATGTTGTTGACATTTTTTCCAAAATATTTACAGATTTGTTTTGATTTATGGCAGACGATTTTTGTCAGCTAAGTGGAATACCTTATGCACAAGGGATTAGCAAACTATTTAGCATTATATCAATAACAATAACAGAGAAAATGTAGTTTGTACAAAATTTCTGTGACGCCACATGTTGTCGTTTACAACATTTCTTTCTAATAAATGATAAGTTTTGTTTTACCCAAACCCTAAAGCAAAACTCTTCTCCAAGCAAAAAATCACAGTCACAAAAATCCATTTACCAAAATCAGTTCACCTGAGTATCAATATTGTTGACGTTTAGTTCACTGTTTGTGTCACATTGGAAAATAATTCTTTTGACAATCTACGTCCAAAGAGAAGAAGTATAGCACCACACGTTCAAATGGCCCTTAATGGTATGAAATATCCGTCTTTCTTGTCAACTTGCACATGGTATCATTACCAAGAATTTCCAAGAATACGTTGTAAGAAGAGAGTGTAAAAAGAAGACACGGGTTTATTTTCAAGTTTATTCCCAACCGGTTTCGCTCTAAGCTTCTTCAGAAGAAGCTTAGAGTAAAACCGGTCAGGAATAAACTCCGAAATACGAGTTTCTTCTTTTTCCACCTTTATCAACTTGTCACAATGTCTCAACAAGATATTGTAAACTAGAAAATGGATTATCAGGTGAGAAAGTAAGATATATCATGATCACCTTATACAGGTACAACTCTGACATGGAATTATTAAAAAAAAATCGATAGATACATGTGAGATTAATCAGTATATCTTTGTCTTTTAATATCAATATTTATGTACAATTGTGAAATGTGATAGCTGGTAATTGCAAACTGATACTTTCCATTTGTCTTCTGAGAAAAACTACAAGTCATGGTAATTTTTCTTCCAAAATAATTATTTTCAAGCATAAAGCACCTCAATTTACAATTAAGATAAATGAAATTATTTGTAATTAAGATAAATTAAATTATTTGTAATTACTAAAGCCAGGGATGTCTAAAACGTGATATATATATTTTTAAGAACGATTACATTTTTATTAAAATTCACCATCCCAGTCCCAATCACCGGGGTGTGAGAAATCCCTGTTAAAGACCTATTAGTTGCGGCAAACTGCTGTTTATCATCCGACATTGGGTCGCCTCCCCGCCTGGCCAGGGCTGTCGGGAACCAACACGCCATAGCTCGTAGTGGTTCCCGGGAATCGAACTCAGGATTGCCGGCTCATGAGTTAGACACAATTTCCACTGGGCTACCACGAGACCCTTTATTTTATTCTTTATCAAAATACTATTCATCTTATTCATTATAGTTTTTTTACTTGGAGGAAGATAGACTATCAATCCAAAAGCTACAGATAAAAAAAAAGTTGAAGAAGTACTGTAATATATTCCCAATTGAAGAGTGATACTTTTTACAATGGTATAACTGACTTCATAATTAATTTAAGTTCTTGAGGCATTTACCCCTCAGCTGAATAAAATCGCCTGGCTTCATGCAGGCTGAGGCACTCAAAAGAACTGAACAGTTACTGAAAAAGTGTGTATGACATTTGTTAAAAATAATTGTAACATTACCTAAATAACATAAAGGCTTTGTTTTCTCACCATTAATTTAATGTAAATTAAATTGAGTATATCATTTCATTGTGATTTTAGCGTGAAACTTTATTGCAAATTTACAATTATTTCAAACAATGTATTTACAAGTGTTATAGTCTTATGTATTTATTCTAGCTAACATCGGGTGATTTAATCTAGTTAAGGAATAACTATTTTCTTTCTAAAAGATTAATATATCTTATATAGCAAGTGCGTCCCCTAGAACGAATAACTGGAGGCAATCCAGTCTTAATAAAAGAAGTAAATAAAAGAAAATATATATAACAATATCAATAACCCCTTTATCTAACACGAACTTTGCCCTTAACTGAATAATATCGTCTGTAAGTCGGAACAAAATCGTTAAAGGTCGTCAAAATAGTGCTCAACAATACCCTTAACCGACTTTGACACAATTAAAGAAAACTATATTAGTGACAAAATGAAAAAGGTTTTATATGCGTCTGTACCCAAAAAGTTGTGACTCTCTTGTCTGATTAAGAGAATCCTTTAGAAATATAAGAAATAGTGAAAAAAAAATTACTTTTCGACTTTATTTTATCTCTAAACCACCATCAATAACGCCTTCATTGATATCACCACTTTCACCATTGTCATCACCACCAATGACACCATCAACACTAATACCAAAGGATTACAAAGGCGGAGCATGCCGACAGGAGACCTTTTGATCCATATCTAGATCGGATGCAAAAAAAAAAATATATATATATATATATATATATATATATATATATTATATATTATATATGTATATATATATATATATATATATATATATATATAAAATATATATATATATAAATATATATATCATAATAATAATAAAAAAAAACTATATAAATGTAAAAATAACAAATAAAATAAAAAAATAAAACCATATGTCAAGTTGAAAAACAAACAAACAGGAAAATAGTAAATGATTATAAAATTGACGTATAACTAATAATAAATGAAAATCAGATAGACAAATTATAACAAAACAAAAACAAATAATATAACATAAATTATAATCATTACAGCATCTTACTTAGGTATTTATCTAAATGATTCTTAAAGCTTTTCGAACTGAACTACATTGCACTACCTGTGCAGGAAGTTTATTCCATTCATTAACTACACGGTTGGCAAAGTTGTTTCTACCTACTTCCAAATTGAATCTATTTCCGGACAGTTTGAGACCATTGTTTCTTGTCTGATTCTCATTCAATGTGAAAATTTGGTCACTTTTGATGTTGTCAATTCCCTTTAAAATCTTAAAGACCTGTATCAAGTCACCTCTGAGTCTACGCTTTTTTAGGGAAAACAGATTCATGTGCTTAAGTCGATTTTCGTATGATTTATTTTTGATATTTGGAATCAGTTTTGTGGCTCGCCGTTGTACTTTTTTCCAGTCTGTCAATGTCTTTAATGAGATTCGGTGACCATACGGAAACAGCATATTCCAATGTGGACGAACTAACGATTTATATGGACTTTTGAAATCAAAAGATCGCGCAATCAATCCAGAATCTTATTTGCTTTCTCAGAGGCTGAAATACACTGCTTGGATGATTTGAGGTCGTTACTGATAATTACGCCGAGATCTTTTTCACTATCCACTTTTGTTAACGAATTTCCAAAATAAACTTGTAATTCGTACTTACTGTTATTTTTACCTATGTGCATTACCTTGCATTTACTTGTAGTAAATTTCATTAGCCACTTTTCAGACCATTGCTGTCATTTATCTAAATCTTCTTGAATATCTAATTGGTTTGAGTGATCATTTGCCACTCCGCACAGATTTGTATCATCAGCCAAATTTGGGAACAGTAGATTTTAGTCCATGGTCTATATCATTTATATACACTATGAATAGAAGTGGCCCATAAACGGAAACCCTGAGGAACTCCACTTGCAACATTTTTCCATCTAGAAGTTTTCCATTTAAAACAACGCTCTGTTTTCGATCATTCAACCAATTACTAGTCCAACTTAATAGGCTACCACTTACTTCGTGTGAAGCTAATTTAGTAAATATTCTTTCGTAAGGGGCGGTATTAAAAGCTTTAGCAAAGTTTAGATATATTAAACCTATATTGTTTCATTTATCATAATTCAAGATAACTGTGTTGTAGAATTCGAGTGGTAAGTTTGTCACGCAAGAACGTTTCCGTCTGAATCCATGCTGGCTATCATTTATCAAACAGTTACTTTCTAAATGATGTTCGATAGCATCTCTGATAATAGTTTCCATCATTTTTCCTACGATGAAGTCAAGCTTATAGGGTTTAGTTATTTGGTTTCATTATGTCACCTTTTTTTAAATATGGGAGTAACGTTAGTTAGCTTCCTTTCTCTTGGAACATCTCCGGATATGATAGATTTCTTGAAAATAATTTCTAAAGGAACAATAATCTCATTTTCCATTTTCTTTAAGATTCTTGGATGCCAACGGTCAGACCTTGGTGTTTTATTAACTTTGAGTTTGTCTATACACCTTTTAATTTTTCTTTTGTTATATTTACCGTAGTGAGTAAGCTTACCCCAGACTTTTCACAGGTTTCAGTTTGGAATTCACTTTGAGGTGTTTCGTTTACGAATACCGAGCTAAAATAATTGTTTAAGATATTACACATTCCTTCATTTGAATATTCAAGTTGACCGTCATCAGATAATAGTGGACCAATGTGATTCCTAACAACCTTTTTATCTCTAATGTAACTATAGAATTCTTTGGGATTCTCTTTGGATTTATCAGCGATGTTCATTTCGTATTGTCGTTTTCTTTTTCTTATTGTCTTTTTTAAATCTCTCTGTATTGATACATAACTTTCATAGTCATTAGATGAACCCGAGCACTTATATTTCTTATAAGCCTGTCTCTTTTTAGCAATACTTTTTCAGTTTCTTTGTCGAGCCACTTTGGGCGAGCCTGATTTGGGGGACGTCTGTCCTTAAAAGGAATGTAAGTTTGAATCATCTTAGTGAGCGTATTTTGAAATATTTCCCACATCTGATCTACAGGCCTTTCGTTTAAGTTTGCCCTCCCAATCTGTAAGCTGAAGCTCCTGACGTAGTTCTATGAACTGAGCTTTACTGAAATCGGGTATTTTTAGAAGCACAAGTATCTATTCTAAAATTGTTTAGGAGTTTGAATCTGACTAAGTTGTGATCGCTATTTGCAACAGATTCACCGACCTTCTACATCAGTTACCCATGCTTTCGTGGCTAGTGATCAATAAATCGAGTAAGTTTTCCATTTCTTGTGGGCTCTTTTACATGCTGAATTAAGTAATTGTCACAAAGAAAATCAATCAAGCCGACTACCTATATGGCCATGTTCAAGGGTCATCCAATTCAATGTCAGTAAAATTGAAATCACCCATTATCATAAATCCCGGTTGCAGAAACTAGACAGTTCTTGAAATAACAGTTTGTCGTTACTGCTAATGATAATGTCTTTGGCCTATATATTACACCTATATTCATTTTTTGTCCATTTGTTTGGGTTAACTCAACCCACAAACTGTCATATGCATCCTGTTTCACTTTCTCTAAAACACAAGCATGAACATTGCTTTTAAACGTACAATAGAACACCCCCACCTTTCTTGTGGTTTCTATGCTGATGAAAGTGTTTAAATACCGCAATATTAAATTCAGCTTCGAACTCTGTACCATTTAACCATGTCTCAGTTATTCCTATCATATCAAGATTTTCGCTTTTGACATACGCCTGTATTTCTTGAAATTTGTTCCTAATACTACGTTTAAAGTACATAGTTTTAAGATACTCGTGATTATTTCTTTTTTGAAACATTGATGCTGTTACCACAACCACCAATATTACCACCACTGCTGTAATTTCAATTACCACCGATACCACCACTAATACAACGAAATTTTCCAACTAAAGTTACTATATCTGTTACAGTTGAAGAAAATACTCAATTCTTAAGACGAAACAAAAAAAAAATTACCCTTTATTCATATGAATGATTTTACTTCATATTATAATTGCTAACAATAATGCTTTTCTATTGTAAATTTGCTGGGATTATTAAACATTTGATGGCCTTCAAGATTATAATCAAGTACATAATTGGTTCTCGAAAGGATTTGAGTTTGACAACCCCTCAACTCCTGACAGGAATGTCTTACATTCTCATTTTTTCCCTCATACGAAAAAATATCATTACAGTCTTATTCTAGAAGAATCGACATAAAAGTTCCTGTATTCTCTCCTCTTTTCTTGAAGCGACAAACCCGCTTTCCACAAAGCACACCACCTGACGTAAACCGCTAACACTACTCCAGTCCAAGAATACCACGCTCCCATAGATGTAACCACACGAGTTGACCAATGTGGACTGGTGATGCAATCGAAAGCGTGTTAGTCTCACGCCTTCCTCGTCGCGGGTTCGAATCCCGCACTTCTCTCAGATTCCCAGCAGTGATTGTTACCTTACCTAACAGTCCAAGCACAGAAAGTAAAGGTGATTGTTTCGGCCGCAGTGTACGCGTCATCTGGAGTAGGGTCACCGCCACCACTACTGGTTGACCAAAACATCTTGGCTGATTTAAGAAAAAATAAAACAACGACGGCGCGATGTTGTCTTTCAGATGTGGAAAGACAAGGAAAGGGAAGGGGTCTTCACCACTATAAGAACCACTAGCTGACCAAGACTAACTTGAATTACTTAAAAAAAAAAAAAAAAAAAAAAACGGCGCGATATTGTTTGGGAAGGGAAGGGAATGGAAGGAAAACATGAGACTCTAGAAGTCCTTTTATTAGAAAATAATCACTTGTGATTTGTCAGCGACGTAACCCATGACCATACATTACAACAAAATAAAATGCAATAAAATGCAACCCAATACAATACGGAATTTGCAATAGTATACAGAATTGGACTTCTGATGCTAGATCCAATGAAGATTGTCTAACTTTATGTCGACATCTTTCGGTTGTGGTTTCAAGCAACAAGTAACCCTTCTGGTTCCAGGAACTGTTTATGTTCCTGCAGTGACGCCATGAGTACAATACTGTTTGATACACTTTCTTACGAGGTGTTGTAACTGCCTCACTCCTGACGGAGACGCCCCTTAATATGTTATGTAATAAAGGTGAGGCCAAATATAGCTATAACAAAAGTAGTAGTAGTAGTAGTAGTAGTGGTAGTAGTAGTAGTAGTAGTAGTAGTAGTAGTAGTAGTAGTAGTAGTAGTAGTAGTAGTAGTAGTAGTAGTAGTAGTAGTAGTAGTAGTAGTAGTAATGATAATAATGATACTGGTGATAACAATAACAATAACAATAATAACAATAACAACAACAATAATAATAGTAATAATGATAATGATGATAATAATAATGCTAATAATGCTAATAATGATAATAGTAATAATAATAATAATAATAATAATAATAATAATAATAATAATAATGATAATAATAATAATGATAATAATAATAATAATAATAATAATAATAATAATAATAATAATAATAATAATAATAATAATAATAATAATAATAATGATGATGATGATGATGATGATGATGAGGATGATGATGATGATGATGATGATGATGATGATGATGATGATGATGATGATGATGATGATGATGATAATAATAATAATAATAATAATAATAATGATAATAATAATAATAATAATAATAATAATAATAATAATAATAATAATAATAATAATAATAATAATAATAATAATGATAATAATAATAATAATAATAATAATAATAATAATAATAATAATAATGATAATAATAATAATAATAATAATAATAATAATAATGATAATAATTATGATGATGATGATGATGATGATGATGATGATGATGATGATGATGATGATGATGATGATGATGATGATGATGATGATGATGATGATAATAATAATAACAATAATGATAATAATAATAATAATAATAATAATAATAATAATAATAATAATAATAATAATAATAATAATAATAATAATAATAATAATAATAATAATAATAATTATGATGATGATGATGATGATGATGATGATGATGATGATGATGATGATGATGATGATGATGATGATGATAAGTAATAATGATGATGATGAAATGATAATGATGATGATGATGATAATAATAATAATAATGATGATGATGATGATGATGATGATGATGATGATGATGATGATGATGATGATGATGATGATGATGATGATGATGATGATGATGATGATGATGATGATGATGATAATGATAGCAATACTAATAATAACAATAATAATAATAATAACAACAATGATAATGATTATGGTGGTAATATTTCAGTATTGATAGCATTTCGCCAAATACAAAAAATGGTAATACTTTCAGTAAAGATCCAATGACGAAAACTTGAGCGCATCATCACAGCAATACATGACGTCACGTGCCCTCTTTAGGTCTGTGACGTCACGCTTCTCACGATTCCCGACGTCACCCATAAGACTGTGAAATCGTTCTTACCCAGCCGAACGCACGGTTTGTCCGGAGGTAGATGAAACATGGGGAAACATTACAAGAATCGTCTAAAGGCGTAAAAAAAAAAACACGGTTGGTATGCCTGAGTAGTCGGAATGGTTGAGGACAGAAAATAATTAAAAAATGCCTAACCTGTTTTTACCCTTAGTCTTGAATAGTAAGTAATAAGTGAATAAATAAATGAATAAATAAATGAATAATAATGATAATGGTCGTAATATTTGAATAACTGATTTTCATAATGTTTTGCATTGTTTAATCTATCTTCGGACAAATATTGGAAGATAGTTGTGTCTTTCACTGTACATAACGCCGTGGCGTACCGAAAGAATACGGATGACATAGTGGATGCTGTCATCAGACAATGTAATGGATGCAGCCTTGCCATGGACTGTGAGAATAAAAATTGCATAAAAGAATGGTTCAAATTACAACTGCTTTCCTGGATTCTGTCTCTAATGATGAGTGATGATGTACGTAATTTTGTTTTGGTTTTAATTCTCACGCGTTCGATACAGAGTAAAAGTCCTCTTAGAATTAGTTCTTATCATTTGTCTCGTAGATTTACGTTGGTCAGTCTTACTCAAAAGACATTTCATAGATAGTACTTGTATTCTGAAATATACATTTTGTAAATTCATATTATTTTCATTTTTATTTTAACTGCTGCACTGTATTTTTTATCAAATGTTCGTCTCTGAGGGGACTCCATGGAGATAAACAAAGAAATAAAAAAAAAACGAATAAAAGAATTAACAACAAAACAGAAACAAAAGAAAATGTGCTCCCCAGCACGAAGAAGGTTAATTTGTTGTTGACGAGGCATGATTCGAACAAGTAGACGCGTGATTTATGAGAACATAGTCATTCCCGCGAGAAATTTGTTTCATTCCTTGACCGGAGGTCTTTGGAAAGTCGTCTCCAACTTCCTCCCTTTTGGACCAGCGGCCTTGACTTCTTCATTTTGCTCATAGCGAGACATTTTCTGGCTAAACGTAACAAACTCACTCTAAAATCTTAAATAAAAATAGTTGCAACTACATATAGATCGCGTCAGAGATATTCGACTGGTTTAGGATAGAACCAGATAAGGAGGTTCAAATTAACAAAGTTTACTTCCATATATTTAAACGTACGTTATGATACGTTTATATAATCTTTATAACTGAAAACAAGACCATAAATTGGTTTTGATCCCGCAAGTCGCCACTTTTGTAGCTCTTTGTTATGCCAATCATCTTCAGAGCCTTCCTTCATCTGAATAAAGTCGTTGGAATCAATTTAAGTAAACTATTTGAAGTTGCCACCAGTTATACGTTAATGAGTTTAATATTTAATGACACTGATCGCTTTATGATTCTCCAGAACGATGATTTACAATTGAACAATTATTCCAACATGGAGGACGGGGGCGAGTGAAGGAGGAAGACGCGGGGGAGGGGGCGGGGGAGGGGGAGGAGAGGGGAAGGGTGGGCGTAAGAGGGTGTAGGAAGGGGAGGATTGTTGCGCTCCACTGTCGCACTAAGCGAAAGTAGACAAGGTCAATCAGGGGAAGGGAGGAGGAAGGCCAGAGGGGAGGGCGAGGGTAATTGCAGGGGAGAGGAAGAAGAAATTGCTTGACTGCTGCACCTTTACCATCAGGTTCCTCACCTGAGCAGAACGACCACGACGACGACAACGATGGCGACGACAAAGCCATTGACCTTCTTGTAGACCGTCGCGTGAATTATCGCTCACTGGTAATTCATATAATTTGTGTAGATCGCAGAAATATACAAATGGATACACACACGCACGCAAACGCACGCACACACACGCACACACACGCACAAACACACACACACACACACATACACACACATAAGCTAATAAAGATGATTATACAATCCCTGATCCACTCGAAATTGGTATATGCAGTTTTCGTGATGCAGCAAATGCAGAGACAGAATAAATAAAAAGATTAGAAGAATATTACCAACGTCTTCACACGTCGAATTCCACAGTTCAGTCAGTAAATTGATTCGTAAATAATATGACTATGTGCCAGGAATTAAAAATAAAGGAGAAACGATCGCTCTGAAAAGTATGAAAAAAAGAAAGGCACCTGGGTAAGTTGGGATATTGCTCAATCTTTTGCAAGTAACATGGAAAGAAGTTCATTTACTATAGATTAGTTCAATTATATACGCAGCGTATATAATTATATACTCAGGAAAGCGTTTCTGAATCATGATGTATTTCTTTAGTGATTTGATTTCACACGAAAGACTTTATAAACTACCGACCGACCGACGGACAAATGTATTTTAATCATTTTCTAAGATTATTACATATAGACTAAGTAAATTTTTAGAGAACAAACAAACTTTAGAATCAAAAACTCCACTGTAGACCATATGAAGACAATTAATCAACTAATCAAAAAAACGACATAATACATTTCTGTGTTTACCTTTTGCAGATTACGAAAAGACTTTTGACTCAGTAGATCAAAGAACAATAATAAACTCACTATGAAAACAAGGTGC
>NC_134809.1:6456798-6461798 GCF_046742065.1 Oratosquilla oratoria
GAGCAGAATTATGAACGACATTGTAAACATGGTTTAGTTTTAGCTGCTGGAGACGATATTTTACAGGTAACATTCCTACTTTGCTAAATTCTTCTATACCAATATGACTACGTTGAGGTAAATTTAGCACGAATCTAATGTTCTTATTTTGTGCAACCTGTAGCCAAGAATGTTTTTTTTCTGCTCAGACTACTGCACCAAGAGCTACAAGCACAATCAAAGTGATGTTGTATCAGAGCTGAGACCAGAAGCTTCTTTGTTTCCATATAAAAAAAATCTGGTTTTTCTGTACAAAAACCTTATGTGAACACTTGGATACAATCTTATTCGTTAAGGCATTCCCTGAAAGGGATTGATCCGAGGGTATTCCAAGATAAGTTACTTCTTGTTTTGACTCTAAGACATTACCCCCACATCTGACCTGTACACCGCGGTGGTTTCTGAGGTTGGGTCTTGATGCAAAGACAATACTTTCCGTTTTACCAAAGTGTAACGACAGCTTGTTATCTATGAGCCAGTCCTAGACTGATGACAGTTCAATACTCAGAGCCTCCTCTACTTCAACAGGGGTCCCTACCTGAGACAATTAATGCGGTCATATGCATGGAGCAATAACTTACAGTTCACCGCACCTGGCATGTCGTTAATATAGACCAGGAATAGAAGCGGTCCCAGAATTGAACCTTGCGGTACACCACAAGTTATCTCTCTGTTACCTGAGCAGGCTCCATTTACCTGTACAAGTTGTTTGCGACCTGTGAGGTAGGACTTGAAACAGTCAATATTCGCCACTCCTAATGCCTGAAGTTTTTTTTAATAGAATATCATGGTCCACTGTGTCAAATGCCTTTTGTAGATCCAATAAAACTAAACCCGTGTAGTTACCTCTGTCGCATTCCTGTTTTATCAGATCGTAAAGGTATAATAAGCTGGTGTCTGTTGAGTTGTTCGACCTAAAACCAGATTGCATGGCTTATAGTAGATTACGTTCCCTGAGGTAGGTATCTAACTGATTGTATACGATACGTTCCAAAACTCTGGAAATAATACCTAGAATTGAAACAGGCCTGTAGTTTCCTGCCTCAGTTTTTGAGTTTTTTTTTTATAAAGATGTATTACCCGAGCCCTTTTCATGCCGTTTGGGATAAAAGCTGAACTGATAGACAAATTTATCATGTGAGTTATTGGTGGAGTTATAATTGTGGCCCCATCCTTAACAAACCTCGCAGGAATATCGTCTAACCCTGTAGCCTTATTGGCACTTATGTTAGCCAGTAATTTAAACACTTCTTCTTGGGTGGTCTGATGTAGTTGGAAACACTTTGTGGACTTATCTTTATAGTATTCCTGAACGTACCCCAGCCCAAACTTCCCAGAACCCGTTGGGAGGGATTTTACTAGTTTAGTGGCTATGGTTGTGAAAAAGGAGTTGAAGTGGTTAGCTATGGTGTTCTTGTCAGAGTTAAGTTCGCCGTTTATCATGAGTCCTATTCTGTCTGCTTTGTTACTAGGCTTAGTGTGAGCTTCTAGGTTCTTCAGAATTTACCAAAGCTTCTTTGGATCGTTTTTGTCCTGGTTCACCATGTTAGTACAATAATCAGCTTTGGTTTTTTTCCTCCAATAATTCACCTGATTCCTATAGTATAGATAACCATAATGGTCCTCCTGTTTTCTATTTTTCCTAAATCTTGCAATAAATCTGTCTCTATCTCTAATCAAACCCAACACTTCGTTTGTCATCCATGGTTCAGTCCTCTGTTTTATTCATATCTCTTTGAGAGACGCTACTCTGTCAATAATAGTAAGAAATGTGTACTTAGAATTAGACCATGGTTCATAAACATCAGAACAATTTAGTACTAGCGACTATTCTGTCCTACCTAGTTCGTCTACAAAATGTTCCCGTGAGTAATGCTTCATGGAACGAAGTTTCAATGTGTTGTGATTATTGTAAGTCGTCTTCCTAGCTTTCCTAGTACAATATATGAGCTTGTGGTCACTAAGACCATAATCACAAGCACCAGCCTGTGGTATCTTATTGCAATCAGATACCAGGATAAGATCTATGATGGACCTGGAAGTGCCTGTTATTCTAGTAGGTTCGTCAATCAGTTATATCAGGCCATGATATTTTATCAAGTCCCTCATTGCCTTAACAAGATTATTGTTTGTACTCGCCAGATTCGTATCAAAATCACCTGGGATAATAATTTCTTGGCCATGCATATTGACCCGGTTGAAACAGGTAGTTTCTAACATGCTATAGAAAGACATCTGTTTCGGTGGTCTGTAACAGACCCCACATAAGATGGGATGCGATTTAGGTATCCACTCAGCTTCCAGGCCCTCGTTACTCATAAGGTCTGTACGGGGGTTGAATGCTATATCATTGTAAATGAAAGTACATACCCCTCCTCCAGCCCTCTTTCTATCATTACGCACAACACTATAACCCGGTATCGCAATTTCTGAGTCTGAGATGGTACTGTCTAGCCAGGTTTCGGTGACACCGATGACTGCCGCCCTGGTGCGCCGCGCTAGAAGACGGAACTCGTCTATCTTTGGTTGGTAGAAGGCTTCTAGTATTCAAGTGCACGAAGTGGAGGCCTCGCTTGGTGAAACAGTTGAAGTCATCCTCGGGTGTTGACTGGGGCGTGGCGCAGCGATCGGGGTTAACAGGTATAGGATCATCCTCACCATCGGACGTAGGGAGGCTTGGTAGTTCTTTGAGTGTACACCTATTGCAAGTGAAGTGGAGAATGTCCTCATTCACCAAGGCAGCATTGTAGATTTCGTGAGAAATTCTACAACACTTGATATGAGTCCACTCCCCACAGGAGTTGCAGCTGATGGCTCTACTGTTGCGGCGGACTCCTTTTAGACAGCTTACACATGGGTGTTTTGGGACTCTCGTTGCAACTGGGCCAGGACAGGGATGTACATCACCACAGAGAAGGAGGGTGAAGGATACCAGAAACTTGGAAGTGTTGATTTTTCTGTTTGGTTATTATATGAGAAGTTCCCCTTTGTTTATCTAATCGAAACTGACGCCGCTTTCTGACTTCTTTTGTTGAGGCAGGCGGGAGAAGGAACTGGCATGGAGTATGGTGGTTAAAAGAGATCCTTGAGATTTTGTCTCTCGCCAAAATGTTAAAAAGGAGCGGAGGGTAGCCAGAAATGCCCACTGCAACGTATGAAGGTTGACCACTTGCAGCTACGTTGATCAGCAAGAACGTTCCCAGCAGGGCTAAAAGCATACCGGTCATTCCTGACGCCATGTCGTAAATTTACACGAGTATTCACTATTCACGGAAGGATACAGACCACCAATTGTGAACTCTTGATCCGGAGACGCATAAATACACGCGTATTCGCAACAACTTCGGCCCCACTTGCTATTTAGGCAAATTATCTAAGATCACTTTTCTGTAACAGGTTCGTCCTTTCCGCCCTTTCCACGATGAGCAATGATGTCAGGGAGATTAAGAGCTCGGAAAAGAAATCGGAAAGAGAAGAATACGAAGGAGGAAATAGCAGGGAGGAGGAGAAGGGGGAGACTTGGACGAGAGGAGGGCAGGGATGAGAAGAGAGGAAGGAGGAGGAGGAGGAGGCTTAGGGGATTCCGTAGAGGCCTCAGTCGTCCATAGCCGTTTACTCGTCGTGCGAGGTAGGTCTAGGGGGAAGGGGAAAGAGGGGTAGGTTGGTTTATGGCCCTCAAACACTGGCACCCTTGTTCAAATCGTAATCAATATAATATAATATTAATTAATCGTAATATATATATATATATATATATATATATATATATTCATATATATATATTCATATATATACATTATATATATATATATATATATATTCATATATATGTATTCATATATATACATATACACATATATATGTACATATATATATATATACTGTATATATATATATATATATATATATATATATATATATATATATATATATGAGTAGGAAAGGAACACATGGAGTAATTGGTAAGGAACAGTGTAGGTTTAAGAAAGGTAGGGGGTGCGTGGATCAGATTGTTGTGATAAGACAGATATGAGAGAAAGCTTTAGCAAAAGGTAAGGATGTTATCTGGACCTTTATGAATTTGGATAAAGGTTGTGACAAGGCACTGTGGGAGGTTTTGCAGATATATGGGATTGGTTTGAGTTAGAGGTGGGACTGCGTCAGGGATGTGCCGTGTCGCCGTGGCTGTTCTGTGTATACATGGATGGGGTGGTGCGGGAAGTAAAGGTGAGGGTGATGGTCAGGGGACTGGAGATGGTTAAAGAAAATGGAGAAAAGTGGGAAGTGAGCCAGTCGCTGTTTGCTGAATACACTGCGCTTGCGGAAGTGCCAGAGGAGGTTTAAGGGAGTTAGTGATGGAACTCATAGAACGCACAGTCAGGACTCGAACCTGTGGCCAGATGGACCCAATTTCACCCTCTTGCTCACTGCGCCATGGAGCAGCGAAGTTTGGGAAGGTATGCAATAGGAGGAAGTTGAAGGTAAATGTGGGTGAAACCAAGATGATGAGAAGTACAAGTGAGTTGGAAATAAGCTTAGATGGAGACAGGTTGGAGGAAGTGGATAGCTTTAGACATGTGGGGTTGCATGTGGCAGGAAAGGGAGTGGTGGAGGTGGAGATAAATTGTGGATTGAAAGAAGCAAGTAAATGCCTTGGGGGATTAAAAAGTGTTATAAGAAATAGGCATCTGGGAATGGATGCAAAGAGGAGATTGTATGAAGGGGCGATTGTACCGACGCCATTGTATGGGGTAGAGACTTGGAATTTAAGAGGGACAGAGAGGAAAAGTTGAATGTGATTGAGATAAAATATCTGAGAACTATGGTAAGAGTTACTAGGTTGGATAGAGTGAGAAACGAGGTGAGGAGGAGAGCGGGGGTGGAAAAGAAGATGGCAGATAGGGCTGATGAAAGATTATTGGGATGGTTTTGACACATGGAAAGAATGGGTGAAGAAAGAC
>NC_134809.1:6469298-6471798 GCF_046742065.1 Oratosquilla oratoria
TGAGGTTACCAGTTATGATAACTGTACACAAATTTACTTGCATGGGGTTTCCTAAATATGATGAAGATGCATCTCGCCCATTTTTGGCATAAATAAAGACGATGAGGGAAAGTTGGAGAAGAGTGAGAAGTATGTCGTCCCTCCGTGGCGACATCATGCAGCTAACGGCGCATATCAGAGAAGTCTGATACAACTCTGATCGATGAGGCTCACTTCTTCAGTGTGCATCTTCCGTCAGTTCATACATAAACAATAGACACATAAGACAAGGTCTAAAGCATCAACAATTATAACGACCTAATCTGTATCTAGGAGACCAAGCTGGCAACAGATACACAAGACAAGAAGTTAGGCATCTATAATCAGTTTCATTTCAGTTCCATTTTAACGAATCAAACTAAGAGACCGAGTTGATAACAGACACACATAAGGCAGGGTGTTAAGCATCGTCAGTCTTCAAGTCAGGCAAATTTTCGTTTCATTTTAGTTTCTTTTCAACGAACCAAACTACCAAGAGACCAAGTTAACAACAGACACTCACAAGACAGGGTGTTAAGCATCGACAGTCGTCTGTGTGTTTCATCTCAACAATCTGCATCAAATAAACCAAGTTGACAACAGACACACATAAGATAGGGAGTTAAGTATCGACATCCACTTGGTCAAGTGTTTCAGTTCAATGATCCAAACTGTATCGAAGAAATCACTGTTAATTTTTTACCAGTGTATTCTTTATTATAACATCATCGTGACAACCTCCTTAAGAATATCAAGAAAACAATATAAGTAAAATTCATTTTATCGTATAATTTTGAACTGACGTGAATGCTCTGAAAAAAAAAATAAATATCGGCGATGAGGAGGATTCAGATTCTTTTATCAGTTACAAATGTAGTTATGGTACGAGCTTACTTGCTGCTCCACAACGCAGTCTGCTGATCGCTTGTAGTGTTTGGCAATTCGTACATGCAGAGTTATTTCTTCACTGTATCTTTTTTTCTTAATAAATGACAGCGCCCCACATCGTGTAATTTGTTTTTATGTCAACACGAAGGAAAGTTGATTGGCGCATCAAAACGTCTTCTTGTATAAACCATGCAACTTTATGAGACACAACGAATACAGCTACTTTGCCTATGTTTTAATGTGTATAGTAATTGAAAAAATAAATATTGAACTATAAAGTTTGTAGGTAACTTGTAGGTCCATGTGGCAGTGACATGTTAACATTGTTAAGGACAGTAATAAGATAAAAAGTAAAATCTAACAATTTTGTAGAAGTTGATGATACACAAATGAGTTATACCCCAGGAGGTTTAAATTAGTCGAAGATAGAAGTAAAAAGATAAAACACAAACATAAAATTTCAACTGCGTTGTTATATATCTGCAACGTTAATAGACTAAGGGACTAACAATGGGAACTTCCACGAAGTTGACTTGTGGGAAAGACGTCGGAGAGGGTAATCTCCTCCCCACCCTCCTCGAGAACCCATCAACATACTCAATTCCACCTGGAGATGTACTCTGAGAAACAGATGTTTGGTTTCCTGACCTGGCCCAAGATATCGATGAAAATCCTCTAAGTTTCCAAAACTTTTTGACTATGAGGGAGCTGACTTCCGGTGTTTGCTTACCTCCATCGACTAGCTAATGGCACTGAAATATCTTTACACTCACACTTTTTCATTTACCATTTGTTTTTCCCCCCTTACGATAGGCTGGAGGAGTCGAAGTTCCTACTCACATTATAAACAAATAAAAAATATTCAACCATTCTCGGAGATAAAGGGTATCCCTGACTTCCGCCACACTTTTGGATCACGTTTCCTCCAACATTAGGAGGGTCATCTCGCACTCAAGCAAGGCATGAGAGTTAGTTAATGTATGCAAAAGTTGTGATCAAATTTTTATTCGTTGTATCACTGTTGTTAGTAGAATTTTTCGTACTTCAGTGTTTTCTTGTCTTATGCTTTTACATCGTATTATCATTCACTGCTTCACACATATTCCTGATGGTGTCTATCTGAAGTAGAAACGTCGAAGAAATCAAACTGGAGTTAGAAAATAAAAAATAAGAGGAAGAAGATGCAGTTGTCAGAACCTGTGGTATTTAGTTCTACCTGAAGTTGAGAGCGTCCACAAATGAATTTACTGACTGAACTACGATATTTGAGGAGTAAATCTCTATAAAAATCTTCCATTTTTTTACATTTCTGTCTACATACGATATCTCAGTTCCCATATTTCAAAGTAAGCATATATTCTCCCTAAAGCTAATCTATACGAGGCCTTTTAAAAAATCTAACTTTCCGAATGGTTTCCTCTATATGATCCATTTTTCTCTTCCTTTTCTCTGATTTCTGCCCAGATCAGCTGTCTATTTTGATCCTCCATATCTGTGTGGTCTTTTTTCTTTCCATTAAATTACTTATTACTTGGGAGTATTTACTTTCTCTTGTGTTTTTGTACTTCCTGATTTGTCCATTAATTTTATTATG
>NC_134809.1:6481798-6484298 GCF_046742065.1 Oratosquilla oratoria
GTATAGGAATGCGCATGCACATCTCCGTGAATGCACCCTTCTCAATATAACTGAATATGATGGTAGGTAGCGCTGATGATTTTGATTTGGGTTAATATGAACAGAGTAATCAGATTTCCTAAGCGAAAATATGTTAGACATGAATTGAAATAATGCTAGATTGGCAAAATTAATACTAAATGATTTGTCCTCTTAATATGTTCGATTTCTGACATATCTGCTTTTCATTAATATAGCATTATTTCTAGGGGGAAATATGCTAAATTAAGCATGATTATGCTAAATCTAGTCACACGGCGATCAACCCTAAGCTGACTTCCAGCCCAAGGTAGATCTACCATTGTCTTTTCATTCTATCTCGGCGGGAAGGTTGTCGTTGTTATGGACTACTGTTTACTAGTGGCTGTGTCCTTGAGACGTTCTTGTTTGTGAATAATTAAGAATGATGTTTCCTTTGGAGTAACAATCATGGCATAAGAAGGAAATGAAAAGAATGGATGACCTGTAATTCAATGAAATCTAAGAATTGCAAAATAACTATTCAGCAAAAAATAAACTAATATGAATAAATAGATAGATACAAAATATATAGATACACGAATAAAAAATAGATAAATAAGTAATTGTAGATGAATAAATAGATGAATAATTGAATAATTGAATAATTAGATACATCATTGAATGAATGAATGAGTGAATGAATGATTGAATGAATGAATAGAAATATGAATTGATTAATAAGTAAAGATATTATTAAAGAAATAGTATAATAAATAAATAAATAAATAGAGATAAAAATTAATAGATAGATAAATGAATGAATTTATAAATAAATGGATAGATTAATGAATAAATAGGTATAGAAACAAATCGATAGATAAATAAATCGATATAATTTAATAAATTAATAAATACATAGATAAATAAATAACTAAATATATTAATGAATTGATATATAAATTATTAGATGGATAAATGAACAGATAAATAAAGGAACAGATAAATAAATAAGCAAATAAAATCGCCAAGATAAAATAAATAGTATAGTGTAACTCCGCTTCAGGAGTAAAGAAAACGATTACTGGAAGAAACCTTTATTGGCACATCTAGATTGTAACAGACTTCCTGCTGTTGAAATAACACTTTTGGATTTCTAAGTTTTATCTAAGTCCATGCTTTTTCTGATAGTCTACATTTCTTTATTAATTTTATTCTATTTATTTATTTATTTATTTATTTATTTTATTTATTGATTTTGAGATCCTTCGAAAGTTATTACAAGTATTCTGGTGAAAATGTGTAATTCAGTAAACATTTCCTTGTGTTTTGCGGTTATCAGATTATTTTGTAATATATTACGTAATTATGGAACAAATCCCTAGTAGCAGCGATGTAAATCAAACAATCAGGCTAAGAGGGACCCGCGTTCAAAGCTGGGCGACGGCCGGCTTTATTGCTTGAAAAAACATAATCTTATAATACCAACGTTTGTCATGACTCTTTGTGCGAGTTTCTCTCAATTAATTAAATTTTTTAATAACCTTCAGACCTCTAGACTGCGAAGCAATTGAAAAAAAAATCAGCTGGCCGTCCTATGGGCTAAAAGGTCTCCCTTGTATTCCAATATGCCTCTCGTAGGATAAGATCAAATGGTCACTAAAACGTTCATGTTCCTAAATAGAATAAAAGATAAATAAAAAATCGTAGCCAGCTTATACAGTAGATACTCCAAGACATAGATTAAGATAATAATAATAATAATAATAATAATAATAATAATAATAATAATAATAATAATAATAATAATAATAATAATAATAATAATAATAATAATAATAATAATAATAATAATAATAATAATAATAATAATAATAATAATAATAATAATAATAATAAAATAATAATAATAATAATAATAATAATAATAATAATAATAATAATAATTATAATAATAATAATAATGATAATAATAATAATAATGATAACAATAATAATAATAATAGTAGTAGTAGTAGTAATAATAAAATCAAAACAGAATAGAAAATTAACAAAAAATAAAATAATCACAGAAATCCCTCTTGGATAAGGTGAGATAGGGGGTGGGGGGAACAAGAATTACTTCTTCCCCGTTCTCTCCCTCAATGTTTGGAGTAGAAGGAAAGTCACCTCTTCCAGATAACACTCCCACTCCCCACACTCCCCCACACTCCCCTACGCTCCCTCCACACTCCCTTAGACTCCCCCAGACTCCCCTACACTCCCCACACTCCCCCAGACTCCCCTACGCTCCCTCCACACTCCCTTAGACTCCCCCACACTCCCCTACACTCCCCCACAATCCCCTACTTCCCCCATCCTCCACTACACTCCTCTACACTCCCCTACACTCCCTCACACTCCCCTACACTCCCCCACAATCCCCTACTTTCCCCCATCCTCCACTACACTCCCCTACACTCCCCCACCCTCCCCTACACTCCCCTACACTCCCCCGCAACAC
>NC_134809.1:6489298-6596798 GCF_046742065.1 Oratosquilla oratoria
CATATGACTGGCGATTTTGGAAATGACGTAAAAAGAAATGCAATACTCCAGAGCAGCGTTTCTCAACCAGGGTTCCCCGGAAACCTTAAAAAGGTCCCTAAGGGTTCCGCGAGGACAAGTGAGATAAGCTAATGCACTTTTGATTTTTTATTTAATTTCATATACGTAGTATAATTAAACACGCACGACATATTCTTGGTTGTTGCAATAATGTAATATAGACATCATCCTATCTAACCTATTATTACGATGAAAGTGAAATTAAAAAGATACGGTATATGTTTTTTTTTCGCAGGGGTTCCTTGAGACATGCAATTTATTTTAAAGGATACGCAAGGGTAAAAAGGTTGAGAAACGCTGTTTCAGATGGTAAAACAAAACTCTTTACCAAACGTCCTATCCATATGAAGGTGGAGTGGTTTCAGATGTAAGATATAGGCCAAGACAGTTCCGAAAATCAAAAGGAAAACGCTGAATACCAATGAGGAGGAGACAGCTTCGTGGAAAGTTGTTGTGTCAAGTGGACAGGTGGAGAAACTGGGTCTTGGAAGCACAAAGAAACTTAACTTTCTCTGTCCAAGTCAGATATAAGTGAAAGCTCTAAAATTATCCATCGAGAAGTTTGTAGCTCAGCTTGAGAAAGATGTCATGACAGTAGAACCGGAAAGAAGTATAGCGTTGTTGTCAGCTTATGAATGCATAGAAAATGATGATTGTTCAAGGTCGTTCATGAACACGATAAAGGGATAGAGATTGAACGAAACATAATGAAACACTTGTGGAAGTAGATGATGTAGGAAGAAAAGCCAGGAAAGAAATCAGTATCGACGGAAAGATAGGAATAAATACCACGAAGGCGTTCTTTGAAAACTTGTACCAAATTACTCTGTCAAAACGTTTTGATTTGTCTAAAACAAAAGCAAAGATCATGCCAAAATTCTCCAAAGTTTATGACAAAAATCGAAAAAGAAATTTGAAAGGTCAGAAGTAGAAAAAAAAACTCGGCTTGATAAATCCAAATGATGACAGCTAGGATGAACGAATAAAATCATAAAATACAACAAAACTGCTTCAATATCTACAAATTACAGATAGACAGGTAGCTAAATAGATCGATAAATGGATAGATATACAGATGGAGAGATAGATAAATAGATAGATAGACAGATAAAGTGCCAGCAGAGGGTCGCTCCGAAAGAAATAAAAGATAGATAGACAGATAGACGGATAGTAGAGCTGGACACTTGCGTTACCACTAGCGTTATTGTGTTACTGCGTTACTAACGCAATACCTGTTCGGCGGTAATGCGCCCATGTCTATCATGAGGCCTACACCCAAATCAGATCTATAATGTTCCTCTTTAGTACAATTTCCTTGTGATATTCCCATCCCAAAAACCGTGCCAAGTGTGACCATAAACACAGTATGAGGATCCATCAGGCAGTCCCTCACTCCCTCCAGTTCACCAAATCCTTTTTCTCAGAAGTCTTATTCTCTTTTCCTTCATCGACCTTACTACCCACAAGGCTTTCCTTGTATTGGGACATTTAACAACAACCTATAGAAAACACCACACCTATATCCTCTCAACTTCAGAAACATCACTAAAGTAGCCTCATCTAAGAAACAAATAACATCCGAAGTATTCCCGGCCGCATGTTTCCCTATCCATTAGGACTTGTAGCCTACCACTTCGGATCAAGTTGTCTGAGTCACAGTACACCACAACACAAGACCAACCCTACGTTCAAAATCGAAAGAAATATCCCCCAATTGAAAACAAACCAAAGCTACATAAATCCCTAGCACATACTCACTACATATCATATTCTGGTCTCTTAGATCTCCCAGTACCTCAGAATCTAACTGGAATCGACGGTTTCTGGTTAGTCTCAAGTTCTTCATCCCTCAGATCTAATCCCCCGACTCTCCCATTCTTCCAACCATCATCAATAGCTCTCCCCTATCCAAACATTGATGAACAAACACAAACACACACACACACACACACACACACACAACCATTCATGAGTTTAAGAGCAAACTAGACACTGCGAGATACAAAGGCGGGACACCACGAGCGTAGCTCCCCTTCCCGCAAAATACAACTGGGTAAAATACAACAAGGTAAACACACACACACGCACACACACACACACACACACACACGACTCGACAGCGCGGTTAGTAAAGTGCCCGGCTGCCACTACGGAAGTCCGGGTTCGAATCCCGCCCAGGGCTGAAATTATTTCAGTATCGCTACGCTGTAATTCGTTACTCCAACTTCCGTGGGCGGGGAGTTTGTGTGTGTGCGTGTAAGGTCACAGCATTATCCATAGATCGGTCATATATGAGCTCTAAGCTCTCTTCCGGGAGGGAAATAGCTGTCGATCACGATTCCAACACGTGATCCAAGACCATGGTGAAACACACACACACACACACACACCTCCGTGCGACATACGCCCTCAACATGCTCCTCACTAAAGGCCGCCCATCCAATGTGCATTTCCCGCAGAATTTCCCAACATGATAAGACAAACTCTCCTCTTCCACCTCCCCCCCCCCTCAGCAACCCTCCACCGATCACATGCACTGACAGAACGCCCAGACGACAACGACCTACCTTTCCTCTGATAACAACACCTCCCCAACATGTAATCTATACTCACAGTTATCTCCCACCAATCGAAACAATAAGTCACACGTTATTTCGATTAGATATTTCTAAAATTGAAATATTTACTCTTGCTGCACCTGCCTACGAAAAACACATCTGGGAACTTGTGTACTTAGCTATCTGCGGGGTCATTCCTCTTAGCTATCTCCCCATCCTCTACTCCCTCTCTTCCTTCCCGTGCCAAACAAGGGAGGACAAAAATCCAGGTTCGCCCTCGTATTTCCTCTTCATTACTCATACTCAATATCTAACCTACAATCCTGTGCAACCAAACTTTCTGCATTGCTCTCTTAGTATCTGTTCTCTGTGACGCAAATTCCTGGACAGTGGAAGAAGGTGGTAGATGAGGTGGTGTGGGTAACACGTACCTTAAGTGATTGATGAAGGGAGGGGGAAGATAGCTGCAGTTGGGGAACCGAAGTCCAGGTGATTTTTATCACATCTCGGGACCACTCGCCTTCCCTCCAAGGCAAGCGTGAGTAAATCAAAGAGGGGGGAGGGGTATGATGGGACAACTCATTAAGTGAACCGTCCTAGGCTAATGAAACCCAGAACTCCTATTGTGAGTTTTAATGAATTGAATAATTAAACACTAAAATTAAGCTACTTGACATTAAATAAGGGTTTTAACAGTTGGATTCACATACATACATACATCCTATCTATTCTATCTCCCTGCGCGCCTATCTAGGGGTCCTATCTATTAAATACTCCTTGTTACTTGCTCTTTTCCTTAGAGGGTCTCTGCTGGTTGAGGGGATGACTTCCATGGGGTACTGTTCCTCGTTCTGGCAGGATGCTTTTGAAGTATATCATTGTTGTCGATCACGGCGGGAACCCAGGTCATCCTTTGTGATTATCCTCGTGGAGGGGGAGCTGGATTGTACACGTAGGAGGCTTCTCGTGTACGCTATCCAGTTCCTTTCAGGTCAGCGTCCCGATGAAAGGGGGGTACAGATACGTACGTGACCCCTTGTTACACAAATGTTTGGTTCACTGGAGGCTGGAGGCCTCTAGTCACTATGATAGTCGGGATGATACACACAGCACTCCACCTGATAAGTTCGGAGGGGGATTTGACCCACTAATTCTCCTTTGACGTTCACGCACTCACTTAAGGATGCAAATCCTTAATAACCACATGAGGGAGGATAGGGCGTGATTTGGCTCTCCAGGACGTGAGCGGCCCGAACCTCCCTGATCGACTTTAATGGGTAGACTGCTTGTGTCCTGCGGTAGGTCAGGTCACGATGTCCGCTAGCCGGCTTCCGACGTTGCCAATAGTACTATGTCTCCGTCCCTAGTTGCGAAGGGTACTACGAATAATGTTCATGCGGGAGGGTGACACAGTTCCAAGTGTTCTTTGAGGTAGACACTGTTCACGAGCGGGTTTGACACAATCCTAATTATTCTAATTACCTAGCTTAATCAAATATGTGGCAGCGCGCAGGGGGGGGAGGGGGTGTGTTTGAGTGCTTTGTGTGGGTGCGAAAACCGTTGAGCATGGCTCCGAGAACACAAATCAAAAGGGGGGGGGGTGTGTTTCTAGATATTAGAAGTCTCTCCCTTCGTTAAGGCATTGAATTGGTTGTCAAAAATGACATGACAAATAAAGAGGATAACGAGGAGGAGAAAAGACAGGATGTTGCTACTAGAAGTCTTAAGGACTGGAAATTCCCCTGAGTATGGGGAATTAAGGGCTGATACGGAGAGAAAACAGACGAGAAAATGGGAAGGGAGACAACGAGCTGGGTGTCACAATTTAAAAAATTGTGACACTCTGTATCTCTCTTGAATATAATACGGTACATACATCTAACCACTGTATTCTTTATATTGAACATATTCAACTGAATATGGATAAAAGATAGTCACGTGCAAAATTTTAACCCAACCAGAGTTTTTCATTATACAAAATTAAAAATCTTTGTCTGACTTTTTTTTTGTCTATTCAAGAGAGTTACCCAACTACAATCTAAATACTACATAGGGGAAGATATCACGTACTCAAAAAAAAAATCATATTAACGTTGTGAGAACTATAGCATGGATCAAAAATTTTGTTCGTGACTACCTTCTCCATCGCTTGGAGTGACGTCATCATCACCCGTTTTCCCTACCTAGGGAGAGATAATGTTTCTTCAAATAACTACCGTTCAATTTGCTTTTGGAGACCCCTAAAAATATATATATATTGTTTCTTTCAGACTCTTCTGGCAACTAGAATACTCTATCTCCTATCATCCCTTAAATTCAATGGTTTTCAGCCTGGGAGATATAGCCTGCTGTTACAAATGATACATTTCTATTTAATGTGAGGAATCTAGACATAAAGAACGTCCATCTGTCATGGCAGAAGATAATTATGACTATCAACTTTGTGGTAAAGCAAATGGTTTCTCTTCAACATTATTATAGTTTTTCTTTCTTTTTTTATATATTTCCTGGCGGGATGATATTTGGGAGAAAATGAAGAGAAGCCACACGAATGTTGGGAATTAATGAAAGGAGAGAATAAAGTGAATATTGAGAACCGCCGCGAGTCTAATCTGACTTCCACGTTGGTCGATGCTCCATAAATCTTAATACAGAGAAAATAATTTACACCACATTTGCCAACGGGTCTGTATCAAAGGACTTACATTTCATAGGAATGATATAACAAAGGAGTGACATAAATACCGTACCAAAGAAGTGATATAATGAAGGAGTGACAAAATAAAAATGAGATTTCAAAAAGAGTGAAAGTTGAAAATAAATAATCAAAATTTTATTTGAAAAATTACAAAATTATTAAAAGATATCAAATTATTAAAATATTACTCAACAAACTAGAATCATTAGAAAAATTAGATATCATAAATCTGTTTAAAATTCTTATTCTCATTCATCATCTACCACATCATAGTCGTTTACATTTATTAAAGAGAAATGCAAATTGCGCGCAATTCTCCAGAGGTATTCTTTGAGAGGGAGGGTTGCAAGCCTTTCTTCACTCTGGACTTGTTCTTTCTTCTTCTTTGTTGAACTGGCCCCTCCAATCAGTTTCTCTATATCTTGATATGTGTGGTCGATTTCTATTATGAACTCCTTTATAACAGAATACACTCCCAAGTAGTAATGTTCAACTACGGTTTCAAACCACCTATGCCAAGCCTTCAAATTGTTTGTTCTTGGAAGGTTGTATAGCGATGATGATTTTGATTTGATAGTTATCACCTATATTATCTAATTTAGGTTACTGAAATATTTATTTTTTATGTCTAACAGTTTTTTTAAACGTATATTTACGGTGCCACACTGGGTACGATGCAGCTGGGATGGTGATTTCTGTGTCGTTCCTTCGAAATTTATTTCCGATTTGTCACTACATTGTTATGTCACACCTTTGAATAACAACGTTCCCATCAACAGTTATGTTGATGTTGTGGACTGTATTTTCCCAGCGTTTCTATCCTAATGGGCAATCTCGCGCCACCGTCATACGTTATATCATATTACGTATGCTGATTTAGTTATCCAAAGTTTTTTGTAATATTATCATTAGTTCCCCGTTTTCTAAAGGAAGTTGCGGAGAGATGATACAGGTACTGATGTCTGTATCGCCCAGGATTTGATGTAGAGTCGGTGCTGTTTGAGTGGGTAGGTAACAGAATAGATAGTTATTGCAGGGTGATGTGTAAATTGGGCAGTCTATCAGTATGTATGATATTGTGCGGAACGTTTTACTTTATTAAATTGGCAGTCATTTCATGTCATATTGCCGTTCAACAACGGCGATGTTTTCCACGTGGTTTTAGGTTTAGAAATATCGTATGACCTTGAGGTGGTGGATCCAACTTTAATCATTTCTTCCGTAGAGCTCTAGACATTTCTTTTTCAATCCCATTAAATTTTCGGTGCGCGTTGGAACATCTCTGTCTTTCTCACACATCCAATTTGGAGTCTTCTAAAATAGCGATTTTCAACCTTTCAATCTCTGTGAACGCCTTACATTGACTTAAATATTCTGGGGAGTCCTTGATACGGGATTAGATAAGTTATGGCCACTTTACATTTTTAATCATTCTTAAATGTTTTCTTTTCATAGGGAAAATTAGAAAAAAAACATATATTTCGATTATGACACATTGTGTAACCATGAATGATAAAAAACTGAGCTATGACAGAATTAATAGTAATATGTTGAATTCCCCATCATGCGGTTGAGAAACACTGCCCTAAAGGTGATGTTTGACCGTGTGAACGGAGGTATTTGGTTATCAAATACGTTTGTCAAATGTGTTTGACAACCAAATACCCCATTCATAAGGTTAAACGTCACTTCAAACACTTGTTTGACAAACATTTTGACCGTGTAAATGGTCCTTTAGTAAGCGCCCTCGATGTCCTTCACCTTATCCTAGTCATCAGTGATATAGCAAAATATACATACATACATATACCAAAGGCTTTTCCCACCTTACACGTAAGTAGCCAAAAAAAAAAAAGGCATAAAAACCATTACCACCAATTCCATCCCCTACATACTCCACCCCCCTCTACCCTCTTCCCTCCCTCTTATTTTGGCATCTCCTGGATGACGGGTCGTCCCTGCATCTACCCCCCCCCCTCCCCTCTCCGTCCCCTCAAGCAGAAAAGGAGAGGACGGGGAGAAATCCCTTCGGGCTGCGTCAATTTATTTCTCATACATATTCTCCCTAAAACCACAGTCGTTCCCAGAAATATTTATCTTGTAATTCGAATCCAGAATTTGTCAAATCTGTACAACTCCACTTTGCCTGAAGATGTTTGGTGCTATGAGTGAAACGTTGTAAGTTACTGTACATAAGAAAAGTATCGATTAATAAGATCTCATTTGGTAATGCTGTAATTTCTCTCACACCTACAGTTCAGAAGTTAACAAGGAAAACAGAAGCAACCAAGATGATTACTAATAATGAGTATGTTGTGTTATTCAACAAAAAATGTATACAAGAATACTTACTCTCAAAATTCACGAATGTATACAAACACACACAATATATATATATATATATATATATATATATATATATATATATATATATATATATATATATATATATATATGCTGGTACATTATGACAAGTTGATGACAGTTGGAGACCATTGTTCTGAGTGGATGATGTCCTTCTTAACCTCTGCGCCGTGACCAGGGTTCGAACCCTCACGCTTGACCTCTCGGTGGCTTCCAGACGCACCCGCTTCCACACACACACACACACACACACACACACACACACACACACACACACACACACACACACACACACACACACACACGCACGCACACACACACACACACACCTCGTGGCGCAGTGGTTAGAGTTCTCGCCTGCCACTTCGGCGGTCCGGGTTCGAATCCCGCCCAGGGCTGAACTAATTTCAGTACCGCTACGCTGCTGCGGGTTGTTACTTCAACTCTCGTGGGATGGGAGTTAGGGGTGTGTGTGCGTGTAAGGTCATACGAGCTTTGAGCTCTCATCCGGGAGGTTAATAACTGTCGATCACGAGTCCAACACGTGATCCAAGACCATGGTGAATCACACACATACGCACACACGCACGCACGAACACACACGTTCGGAGACATACATCCATTCACGTTGTCATTTTTTTTTCTCTCTCTCCCGCCAGCCGATTCCATTCACTGGTATGGTGTCCATTCGGGACTTAAGGGAATCCAATGACACCCCCTTCCCTTCCCCCTCCCCCTCGTACGAAAGGGAAATTTGTTTTATTCTGGTTAAAGTAATGATTGAATTCATCTGTGTTACCAAAGGGACTTTGTCAAGGGGCTGTCATACTGGGCTAATTTTTGCTCCTACATCCTTCTTCCAACCCCCATTTGAATAACTAGAATATAACTTCGCTTAGAGAAATCTAGACTTCTCTAAAAACACAATATGTCTAACATTCGGATAGGTTTACAATATCTTAGTTCATCATTCATATTTGCTATGTATGACGGAGAGATAATTTGATACTTGGAGATTTGAAAAATTAAATATTGTAACCGAAGTCGTTTTTACTCGAACGAACTCTCAACTGTCAGCACTGGTGAAGTCCGTGTAACCCCAGTGTGATAACCCCTTCAGTCGACTTCTTCGGGGTTTTTTTTTCTGGAAAACGCTTGACGACCTGTGAGAGGTGATTTCTATGGAGCCATAGTACCAGACGATTTAGTAGAGCTGTCATGAAGTACTCCTGTATTGAAGGAATTAACACTAAATGTAATGACTAAAAAAAAAATTAAACACTTTTACCGTTTTCCGTATAAGGACCAGCCGTGATACCTCCTCGTGTTGAAGAAGTGTAATGAAGACGAATGCATCCACCACGGCCTATCTATAATCCAAATTTCCCACGCCGACTGGGGCCGTTCTGGGAAACGAACAGGTGCAAATGCTTCGAGGAAGAAAATAAACAAACAATTGCAGCGAGAGAACATTTCAAATGCATATTTATCTGACCACATTTTCGCAGGTATTATCGTTTTCTCTCCCACTGAGAGATATTTGTTTCTGGGTCGTTTTATTGGCTTGCTTGTGCGTCTGTGTTGTTTTGAGGCATCGATGTTGGGCGCTGCACGTGATGTAAATAATCTGTGATGCGAATGAATTTATACTGGGAAACTGTAATGTCCCCTTCAGTAAATAGAATGTAATACAATGAATAAATATAATGAATAAATGAACATATTCGGACATTACATACCTCCATTAAAAAAAGGCAAGAAATTGATCAAAAATATTTATACATAGGTACATAAATACAAAAATAAGGAAACAGGTAAAGTTAGATTTAAAAAATAGATATATACACGAATCGAGTAGGCGTACATCTCCCTGTCTAAAAATCTTTTATCATTTCCTACACGGAAGTTGTAGTAGTTTGCCCTGGTCCGGGCATCCTGAGGCCCAGAGTCTGGTTCTATGTTAGTATTACGCATGCCCTTTTAATTTATTTTATTTTATTTGTTCTTGTAGAACGACTTATTTTTTTCTATGGAATGGGTTACATCAGGTTAGGAGCTATTGGACTACGAAGGTTTCACATTAAATATCTGTACTTGCATGATTCTGTAATTTTACCAGCTGTTTGATATCGAATCTCAAGAGGCTCGTTTTCCTGAAAGGTACGTGGCCTACTAAAGATGGAGACAATGCGACACTTACAATTGACAGTTATATGTAATAACATTATTAAATTGCACAATCATGTTGTAACCCGTTATAATCCTTGTCATCCCATTGTGTATTTCCTCTCCCCAGACAGAGCTCATCAATGTATTGTATGGTACAGTATAACTATTTTTCGAAGTTACGATGGGTTGTGGCAGGTATAAAATCCACTTAAATAATGTTGTGTTAATTAGTTTGAAAAATATGTGTTTAAGAAAGATTAGGCTCATTTATTATGATGGCTATGTTGATATTTGCAGCGCGACCGCCACCCCCATTTTCGACTTATAATTCTTTCGACTTACGATGTGCTTTTCGGAACCTAACCACATCGTAAGTCGAGGAGTACTTACACTGGTGGTAGATTGTTGTGCATGTTTGAATAGTGTGCTGTCGGTGTGGTTTTCTCAAACACAACACCAACATAACATTTCAAGGATATGAAAACATAACTCTTAATATGCTCTATATTAATGGCAATATAAATACAATGAAATTAGGACCCAAAAATATATTCATTTTCTTATGAGAAAATCTCTTACATCCTACACAGATAGAGCAATTCAGTAGCATATTCTCACACTAATAACAAGGTTTTGTGATACAAGACTCATACACAAGCGAGGAATGGATTCAATAATGCTGCATTTGCCCGGCAATGCTTTCATGAGGCGAAAAAATATTTGTAGAGAAATACTCAAGATGGTAAGATATTTCACTTCCATTCTTAGAAAGATTTAAATGTTGCATGTTTTCAGAGTATTTACAGAAATGGAATTGAATTGACTAAAGCTCTCTTGAACATGCCATCACCAAAAAATCTGTGTTTACTGTTACCTGAATGGATTTGTAACTCCTGTACTATCCCTTTATAGTATTCAATGATCAATCACTTGTGCACATTTATGCAACGACTGTGTAATTCTAGTGCACACTGGGTCTCAATCAGGTGCTTGCTAACAAAATTCTAATTTTGTGTGAACCTGTGCTGAAGACTGGTAACAAAAACACACAATGGTACCTGTGACCTTTGTACAGAGGACCTTGTAATTCCGTATAATTAAATGATGTCATGTAAACCACTCTAGTGATCGATAAGACAAATGGGTTTCAGTTTACTATTTAATTCCAAGAAGAAAAAAATTCACTTACACACACACATACAAATATATATATCAATATATATATATAACATATATGCAAACACATACATATCTATATACATATATTCATAAAACATGCTCCTTCTTATATTTATACACACACACATACATGCATACATACACCATACATGCACACACACACACACACACAATGTACATACACACAAAAAAATATAGTTGAGAAAAAGAAGAACTCCATGATTGTACCTCCTTACCTGTATAATACAATTAGGTATAAACACACATACACAAACAAACACACACACACACATAAACTCTTGAATGTTAATGAAATAGAGAAGAAATGGAAATTATTGATAAAATCCACAAATAGAGCATGAACATATATGTGGCAAGGGTTATTGGAAAGGAAAATTAAGACGGGTTTCATAAAAAATCTGAGACAGTTAAAAATGGCAGGGATGTGGCATAGAGAAAAAAAACAGATGAAATGAAATTACTATGGAAAAGTAGAGACACATTGAAAAAAATTATACAAGAATCCATAAAGACAAAGAGAGGAACACTGATCTATAAGTTTGCTAAAGGTAAACCGAAACAGAGAAGGAATCTTGAAGCTGACAGTGAATGTAAAAGTTTATGAAGTGGCATCAACATAAGCTGAAACAATAAACAAAAGTTTCTAATCAGTTTTCATTTTGGAAAATTACTTTGAATAAGAGAGTGGTGTAGAAAATAATGTTAAATCTTATTAAACAAATGTGAAAGTAAAGGAAGTACATAACCTGGAAACATTTGATGTGAGAAAAGCTCAATGGTATGATGGGGCTTCAAGACACTAATTGGCAGACATGATTCATAAATTAATTTTGTTCTCACTGGAGGACAGGATGGTACCACAAGACTGGAAAAGAGCTAATGTAGTCAAAATGAATAAAGAGGGAAGTAAAGAGAAGCCACTGAACTACAGACCACTGTCCCTGATACTGACAACATAATAAAAAATTATGTTAATATATTTAACTAATTTATTTTTTACAATACTGTCAACATATCAATCAATATCATGTTGCCATAATTGTAAAAAATAAATTAGTTAAATATTTTGAAGTGACAAACATTTTGGCAGATAATAAAATCAGTTTTACAACTGAAAGATCATTAGTGTCAAACCTGCTAAGATTTAACTGAAGAGCAGTTGATGTGCTGCAAGATGGAGGGTTGGGCTGATTGTGTCCCTGGGTCTTGAGAAAGCCTCTGACATAGTCCCTCACAATTAACCTCTTCGATACAATGACGCCTATGTAGGCATCATGAGGCGCGAGTGAGTATACAAGGATGCTGGCGTCAGCATCTTGACTATATTTATTTTGTGGTTGTAGCTGAGTGACCCCCGAATTCTGTGAACTGGTTTGATTACATCTTCTCTGTTTATTATTACTCAGAGTGAAAGAGAACAAGTAATACAGCAGTGACTTTATATTTTATAATGCAAATAGTGTGATGTATCATACATTAGGCATCCAATGCTGTGAGCAAGAATTTGACTTGTATTGAAGAGGTTAACCATTATGGGAATTAGAACATCTTGGAGGATTAAGAAGTAAACTTCTTGAATGGACGAGAAGTTTCCTAAAGAACAGGTACATGAGACAGTAGCAAAAGACAAGATATGAGAATGGAGGATAATGACTAGCAGTCCCAGAAGGATCCATACTAGCTCCTATAATGTTCCTTATCTTGGTACATTATATGCCAGAAGATACAAGTAAATATGTTTACAGATGATACAAGCATCATGAAAAGAACGAGAGATGAGGAGGTTTGTAGGATGTTGCAAAAAGATGTAGATATCATATACACCTTGAACCAAGAGTGGAAAATTAACTTCAGTACAGGAAATTGCAATGTAATGGAAATGGGTGCTTGCAGGAAAAGGTCATAATTGAATTATTCAATTGAAAAAAAAAATGCAATTACAAAAGCAAAAGAGGAAAGATCCAGAAGTGTTAGTTTAGAACAACCTGTCACTGGACAAATATATCAGTAACACTGATGGGGAGACATGAGGATTGCTGAAGAACATAAAGATGACCTTTTATTACACAGGTGAATAGATTATGAAGAAGAAGATGAAGAAGAAGAAGAAGAGAAGAAGAATCAGAATCAGAGGCCAAATTTGTCCATGACTGAAAGATGCAGCAGTGATAGGGTCCCTACACAAAGTGAAAGATATAAACAAGATTGAGAAAATACAAAGAAGAGCAACCAAAATTATTGGCAGCCGTGCAGATATGTTGTATGAGAAAAGACTAGAACCACTAGTCCTGCCATTGTTAAAGGATCAAAGAGAGAATGGACTTGATTATGATATTCAATTCAATGAAGGAGATACACAAAGATGAGAGATTGATTTGGGATAGGAACTGATATAACACAAGCTAGAACCATTTATGAACTTAAAATATGGTATGATTATAATTATTGGAGGATAAATGACTGAAGAATGTGAAAAATTACAGTTTCCCAAACAGATGCATAAACTCTTCAAATAGCCTAGATGATAAAGTGCATGCTGGAACCATACATGAATTTCAAATAAATTATGATAACTGAAGAATAGAAGACAGGATCCCATGAATATATATAAGCTCCCTTTCTGTAAACAATTGGGTACATTCACAAACATACGTACATTCATGCACACACACACGCACACACAGACTTCCAAATGCAGCTAAGAATAAACACACCAGCATACATAAGTATAATGACATCTACAAAAGATGTGCTTGTTCAGAAACACCTGGATACATAAATATACATACCTATATTCACAGATGTAGTATAACTGAGTCTATATAACAAAGTGATTGAAATGTCTTGGAGATCAAATTCAGTTTCTGATAAAAACGCCTTAATTTCTTCTTTTTCTTACATCATTCTAAATGAAAGCTTTTACAAAGAGATTGTCAAATATGAAGCAGAAAAACAATATGATGATTTAATGACCTTTTCAATATCATATAACTTGGAAAAAGACATCTTCTTATCCAAGCCTGTTGTGTCATCAAATGTGTATGAGATGTAACTAAATATCTAAAA
This sequence comes from Oratosquilla oratoria, assembly GCF_046742065.1. Classification (NCBI taxonomy): domain Eukaryota; kingdom Metazoa; phylum Arthropoda; class Malacostraca; order Stomatopoda; family Squillidae; genus Oratosquilla; species Oratosquilla oratoria. The sequence continues at coordinate 6,503,414 of NC_134809.1, forward strand.
CCATTTAGTCATAAATGTACATCACTGGGCTAGTGATAACTGTCACTAGCAATACAATCCTGTCCCTGAACATTTCCTATCCCCAACAGGTGCTCAACCAATGCATTCTCATGTCTAACTTCCTGCCTGCTTTGATAATGGAACTATGCATATTTAAAGCTTGGGCTGTATCAACAAGTCTGCTATACCAGTAATGCAATATATATAAAACTGACCACCATTAACAATAAAGCTAAATAATCATCAGCATAATCATAGATTAACAGAAAGGTGATTACAAATTTGTGCCTATCATTCAAACTTGAACCTAATATAACCAACAAGGGAAATCACAGTAAATCTCACTCCTGCACCAATGCCACTCTGCAGCTGTTAGGGTATCCGAAATCATCATCCGATACTCAATATATCTACCATTCCCTAAGTCTGATAGTCTCTTCTGTGCTAATACTGTATCTTTGTTCACAACCATGTTCTGCCTTCAACACATGGGATGCTTCGTGAGGGCCACTGTAGCCTGCATGCCAGCACAAGTGAACCCTTCCTTCCAGCAGCACCAGCCTAGTACTTTTCTAAGGAAAAAAAGGCTTAAGAGGTTTCTAGGCAATAATAATCTGGAATATCCCCATGTATCACAATGCTGGAATGCTTTCAGGACCTTCTACAGGATGAAGGTAAAGATTCTCAAACTGCAAAGACCCAAGTGTTTCCAAGCATTGCAATTATTGACAATTTCCTTCAGCAAAAGTCTGGAATGTTTCTAGGCAGCAAAAATCCTAGAATGCTTATGGCAGCAGAAGTCCTGAAACAGTTCTAGTCATCAAATTCCTAGAATGCTTCAAGTTACATAGAAGACAGAAACTTTCCTTGGCTTAATAGGCCTTGGATGTTTTCAAGCTTCAAAAGCCTAAAATGGTTATCAGAATCCTGGAAGATTCAATGTAGCACAGGACTGGACTGTGTTTTAACCATGCAAGTGTGACAGGCACCAGAATAGTACCATGGCTTCAATCGAAGGTCATCCATCGAACAGGTGCTTCACTGGGCTTAGGTTGCACTGGTTTTGTCTCCTTGGCATTTGCTATTGTATCTTTGTCTTGAACATTGTTGTTATTGTTGTTGATATTGCTGGTACTAAGATTTATATCCTTGGCCCTGGCTGCTACTGAGGGTTGGCTGCCACTTACACTAAGTTTTTTAAAATCTTGAGAAAAGTCTCCAAGAAGGTGATTATGTTCTGTTCCAGAGGAGCTGGACAATGGTTTTGAGGAAGTATCCTTTTTCGTCCTAAGAGGAGGCTGAAACTGTACATACTGCCCAGAGCTTGGCCCACTATCTGTTGGGTTTTGAAGCATTGTTGAGGCAAATGCAGCTGTGGCACTGCCAAGTCGTGTGCTGCTGTTACCTGTCAGTCCTAAAGCTGGGGTGGTTTGTACTCCTGAAGCTAGGCTTAGCTTTTCTTTGGCTGCTGCTACCAAACCAGATCCAAGAGGTGGTTGATGTTGGCTATATGAAGGGTTATTGCATCCAACAGGCACACCAAAGTTGTACTGCATTGAACCATACTGCCGCCCCTCACTGCTCACTCCTTGCATAGATGCTGCTGGCCGAGGAGGTGTTGCACTGGGCAAACCTGTTTTGTTGAATGACGAATTTGTTAGCATGGAAGCCATGGGTGCGGGAAGGGATGAGGCACTCTGGCTAACATTGCCCAGTTTGCTGGTTTCTTGTACTGGTTTTGGACCTGTTGAAATAAAACCAGATCACAAAATTCATCTGTATAAACCTAATTTGAACAGAACAATTATATCAACAAAACATATACATATTCTTCAAAGATGTTGTTAATTTTCCTAGTGACCAAATTAGTATTATGATCTATGAGATTAGGTAACTACATATACACATCATATGCAGAGCTATAGAGAAGCATACCACATACACTTTCACACTGATACCTTATCATTCTGCGACAATACTGCTGAAATATATATATATATATATATATATATATATATATATATATATATATATATATATATATATATATATATATATATATATATATATATATATATATATATATATATATATAAATAAATAATGGTATCAAAACATAGTCTGCATTTTTGTGCCAATACATGACAACATAAGGAACCATACATGCAAGTTGAATGTTCCAACAAAATGGTAAAATGAACTGAAGATCCCACTATTGGAGAAAATAAATTTATGTGAAGATATGTATATTACAATCACTATCTGTGATCCTCTTCAGCATAAAGAGGATGACAGGCACTGATCATAATATATATATATATATATATTTGTATAACTTTATTTCCTCCAATAGTAGGAGCTTCAGTCCATAAGTAAACATATTTAAACTGATGCTCTGTTCAGACTGTCTCCATTACCACCAAAAGATCAAATCAGGTAACTGAGTCATATGTCTAGTAAAGTGTACAAATTAACATAAAGAAAAACTGCATAGGTGAGATGTAGGACATGTTTACTCAAATATGAGTACTGTTCTCTGCATGGAGGTATTAAGTGAACAAGTTTAATCCAGTCAATACTTTCAGGACTTTAGTGATAACACTATGGTAGAGTCATGCAGCATTTTTTCATGATTTGAGACTAATTTCCATTCAAAGAAAAGTATTGATCATTCTTAACTTCTACTGTCCCTACTTTCTGCCTTTCCTTGAATCTCCTTTACCACCCTTATGATTACACTTCATATTTCCTAATGACCCTCTTTGTTTGTATTTTTCTCCAACAAAGAGTTAGAGCAAAAAGTAAACACAGACTAACCCAAACCCACTTATGGGGGGAATCAAGACCTCTGTATATGTATGGGTAATAAGTATTATGAGAGAAAAAAAAATTACTAAGATTGAACAGAGTACCATGATGACACAAAATTACAACTGTAAGATATAATTCCAACCTTTCAGACTGGACAATGTCTGGTGCTGAGAAAGACATGGAAGTGAGCGAGGAATTTCTTTACTCAGCAGAGGATCAAACAATTCTTCTTGGGGTGATTCGAGGTAGATGAGATCTTGTCCTCCATCCTGTCGCCAGTGGGGAAAACTATTTAGCTTGAAACATGTTACACTTAAAAAAAAAAGAGGGTTATATTTTGACAATCCACTGTTATTACAAACATTTTTAACACAATGTAGCAAAAAGTCAATTACTCATGAAATATCACTTCTAATCCATATACACCATAGAAATAATTTAAATAAATGATATAAAAGCTAAATCAGCAAAACAGCAAATCAATAATCAATGACCAAGCTTTGACATCTCATAATATACAATGCATATGATCAAAAAAGCATTTTTTTTTTTTCTGCACTGAAAAAAGCCAATTCTCACTAATGATAAAATACTGGTAAATAATGTCTGACATAACTGTTTGGGTCAAGAACACATGTGTCTACCCTTATACAAAGGGTTTCATGCTATCTTGTTCAACGTACACAAACGTGCAAACATTTTGCTACACTACAAAACACCTAGGGCAAAACAAGCAAACACCAATCTAGACCAAAGAGAAGCAAAATTTGGTTTCAATTTTACCTCTTCACCCTCAGACTGAGCCAAGCAGTGGGAGCTAGGACTTGGCACCCTGCCACTCAAGGGAGGAGGTGGTGGAGGCAGAAGTTGGGTGTAGGAACAAGGAGAAACAGAAGGATGAGGAAAGTGAGATGGAGAGACCTGGGAGGACGTTGGAGAGGAGGGTGAGGCTAGGCAGGAGAGGCTGGTGAGTCCGGCCGGAAGACTTGTGGACATGAGATCCGCCTTGGGTTTTGGCACTGGGCTGGACACAAAGAGGACATTGCCTGCATAGCTGGGTTGGGGGGACACGGAGTTAGAGGAGGGCGCCAAGGGATTCGGGGGCACCGAGTCAACTGCCAAAGAGCTTTCTATAGCCTCATGGGCGGCTACATGGCACGGAGCATGGGAAGAACAGGTCAAAGCGGAGTAAAAGTACCCGCCACTCTCAAACTTCCTGTGTCGCGCTGAGTACTTGGACAAAGCTTCGGAAAATGCTTGACTTGCCCCATAGCGTGGAGCGCTACTGGACACAGGAGGCATGCCAGAATAAGTATGAGAGCAAGTGTTGGGGATGGAAGAGGAGGGACTGGTATGGGCAAACCAGCTGACAGAATCAAAAGAGGAACTCATGAGGGAATGTGATGATGTGGTGCAGATGGAAGGGTTGTGAGGTGTGAACTGTTGTGATATAGGATCATCAGGCAGGAAGGACGGGTGAGTTCGTGCATCACATACGTTTGCCGTGGCTGGCACGGACACATTAGAGGAAGAAAGAGGAGAGGGGGCAGCCCTGCAGCCAGAAGAGGAGCAAGTGTTCCAAGCGACAGCCTCGTGGCATTCACCATCACCATCACCTTCACCATCAGCATCAACATCATCATCATCATCATCATCAGAAAAGGTGACAGGGAAATGACAGAGAGCAGGGGTGATGGGAGGCGGCATCTCAATATTGAGGGAAAGGTCAATGAGGGGCAGACAGTCCAGGCTGCTGCTGAACGGCTGCAAAAGACAAGAAACACAACTAAATGGCATTCCTCGGCATGAGAAGATTTCGTGCTGACAAATGGGGGATAATGTGGCCATGGCAGAGTGGCCCTCCTCAAGATAAACAGCTTGGATTTACCCTTAAGCTGGAATCAAGGTTCTACTAATTTTCCGATTCTTTCAGATGACTGTAGGTGTGTCCCTTACCCAGTGAAGGATTAACGCCAGAAGGAGTTACAAAAACATCAGAATACAATCACATATTGTTCATGTATTCTACCGGTTTTCTTAATCCCTCCAAAGAAAGGTACTGTGTTTACGCTTTAGTGTCAACAATTTATCTAAATGAAGACCACTCATGCTCATTTCTACCTTATTATCCATCCTCTGCATCTTGACGCAATATACTAGCTCTCAACAAGTCTCTCACACAACCTAACTTTTTCTAATGAGCAAAGCTTGAAAATCAACCTTTAAGTAGCCTAACATGAGAGGAAAAAAAATTCTTCTATATGAACTCTAAATCTAAGCAAAGAAAAAGAAAAAGAAAAGAAAAAAAAATCCATGCAATCACACCTTGATTACCATGATTTTACAATACGGAACAAAAGCTATGTTTATGTCCTCCTAGTGTGTGAACATTGTGATGAATGTGGATAGGTGGTAAAGGGAACATGGGCTGAGGGAAATACTTTCATTCCTGTAGGAATAAAAGTATTTCCCTCAGCCCATGTTCCCTTTACTACCTATCATATGTCCTAATCTTAAAAAATAAATAAATAATTAAATAAAATAAATAAAATAAAAAAACAGCTGGGGCCAATTATGGGTACCTGCATGTGGCGATCTTGCGAGACAGATGTCAGAAAGAACTGTCAAACTACCACCCATCTTCAAAACCTAAGAACACCCTCTCCTCCATTTGAAGGTGCAACTCAGTCCCTAGACTGGGTCCAAGATCTGTTTCAATTTCAACTATTTCCTCCACCTTTTCACATAAGGAGAGCTCATACCTGGTAACTGTTCCCTTCCTACTACTATAAGCGAACAACAAAGAAAATCCAACAATAATAAAACTGTCACACAAAACAGTCTGAAATTTCTTCACAGAGAGACTGAAAGGAGAGCCAAACGAATGTTGCCAGATACTGTGGTCTTCTGGGTATCCAGTTAGTGAAACTCTGTGCAACAATTATTAAGGAGAGAGAGAGAAAAAAAAAAAAAAGCATTACTAATTCACTTTGGCCACCACTTCATATGGGTAAAGGTCCTTCTGGGATGTGTATGTACTAATCTACAGTAAGTGTTCCTACATTACTAATTCACAGTCAAATTCTTTTACATCCAATCAATCCAGTCATGTCTTCCGGCTCTGACAAATGTTTTAAAACACCACTAACTACAAGTACTCAAAGAGCACAAACCTCTGTCTAGGCAGTTCCTTTTCATCAAGATCACCACCAAAATTTGATAGCATGGTACAGGAGCCATACTTATAATTAAAAAAAAATAAACAAATAAATAAAATAGAAATAAACAAATAAATAAATAAATAAAATAATAATGATAATAAAAAAAATCCATTCACAATTCTTTTTTGTGAAAAGTTGCAGACAGACAAACAAGTGAACAAAACTGAAAAGAACCTCTTTATGTGAGAGAATTAAATGAAACAAAAAACAATACTTGGAGCAGAACCACAAAATCCACATTCAATGTGCAGTTTGATATATTTTTCAAACGTATACTACCCAATAAGATGGCTACACACAAGGACGCCACATCCTCTCCCTTTTCATTATCACTACTCTCACCTTTCTCACTCCCTCCTTAAACCATTCTATTTCTACTTCCACTTCTTCCTCCCTCTTCCGTTACATTCCATATACATTTGTTTTTCCTAGTATTCATCCTCTTCTCCTTTCTCACTCAACTTGCTCATCTTCAGCACCTCCCTATCTCTCCTCCTTAGATCCACAATCTCCCTTCCAGAATCAACCAAACACCTCATCCTACAATGTCTTACTCTGACTTTACCAAGACAACAACAACAATATTTCTTCCTTGAGTAACTTGTTGCCCAATCTGTTAACTGTTGCCAGTCACTTGGGTCTTCAGCAAGAGAGACCTGGAGCAACAAATTGATTCATCTTTCTTCCACTAGATGATCAGACATTTTGCTACATTCTCTCATGATAATACAAAATCAATAACCAAATGAACCCACATTTATCTTCAAAACATAGAGCTACAAGACAAGACTTGGATATCACTATGATTAGAAATTCTCTAAATGAAATCATAAACCTGTACAGTACTGAATCTAATAATCAAGGTGTGATATCATAACTTCTACCTAAGTTAATTTTTTTTTGCAAATCACTCTCTGAATTTAAGCCTTCATCCAAAGCTAATCATGGGCAATCAATCGGAAAATCACATTTTGGCAAGAGATGATTTTGCCACTATATATACTTACTCGACTTCTCAAGTTAAGCATGAGTAAATTCACATGATTCACCTTATAAATAATACAATTACACAACATTCAAATCATGTAGTATTTACTAACTACATGGATCTATTAATATAGTAAAAAGCTGTAATCCACACAACATAAAACTATCAAAATTAGGCATACCATAATTGTATTTCATATAAATTATCAACGTTCCATAAAAGTAAATATGATTACTAAAATCCAGACCTGTCAAAAAAAATTGCAATATTGTCATCCAGACTGCTTTGGGGTAAATGAGTACGATACAGTTTACTTTCTTATATTAAAAAAAAAAATAATAATAATAATAATAAAATAAATAAATAAATAAATATATAGAATAAATATATGTATAAATATCAACAAAGTTATGTCATAGCACATTGGTAAAATTATACCCATGACCCACTTTCAGAGAATAGGTGAAAGTAAAGAGACCTGTATATTTCAATCACTTTCTGTGATCCTTCTTCAGCAGATCTGCTGAAGAGGATCACAGATAGTGATCGAAATATATGGACCTCTACTCTCACCTATTCTTCTCCGAAAGTGGGTCATTAGTATAATATACATAAATAAATAAATATATATATATATATATATATATATATATATATATATATGATATATAGATATATATATATATATAGATATATATATATATATCTATATATATATATATATATATCTATATATACTGTGTATATATATATATCTTCTCTGGTTACAGACTGACAATCAAATTCAGATGAGGGGAAACCCTAAACTGATGGGTGTTTGATCAATAAGACTCCCTTCAGTTCACAGTCTGATTCTCCCAAACTGAATAAAACACTAAGAATTAACCAGAACAGAACCTTAAATTATTCCAACACACTAGGGTCACTATCATAATGCTTCCACGAACACCCAACCCCAACAAATCTTCAGCATTTGCCCTGAATCTTAGAGGCCAAAAGTTACATTGCACATTAGCCTTAATCTAAGCCTAGAAAAGTATTTCAAAACTAACAGCAGTTCATACTAATACTCAACCCATGACTGAACTGTGTATTCTATGATATAATGAAAAATAACCAAAACAAATTTAAGTAATCACCAAAAAAATGTATGAAATAATGACCAAATAAATACATAACCAGGGCTATTAATCTAAACTAGGCAGTGATGTTAAGGGACCTGCATATTATTAGTAATTTACCTGTTTGCCATAAAGCTACCATATATTTTTCCTCAGCTAAAATGATAATTATTAATAGAATATTATCAAACTATATAAAATGTCTGAGTAAGATTGTAGTAATGTTAAAAGGGATTCTAAAAAGGATACATATATATGCTGCTACAACACAAAACCTGCCATTTACAAAATACTGTAAGTTTGTTTTGGTCACATTCAATCACACACAGACAAGTTGTATTTTATTCCTTCAGCAGCATCTATATGCTTCAGTATAGAATGTTTTTATAATTCTAAACACATCACTGTTTCAGTAATAAAAAAAACAAGAGGTAAGGATACATGTACACTAGGAAGACACAAAAACTGCCACTGCACAATACCAAAGTTTGTTTTGATCATGTTCAGTTGTATGATATAATATTTTATACTTCATGAAAAACATTACCATATTGTATGAAAGTGGCAGCTGCTGACAAGTCTATAGCCTATCAAAATAAACACCAAGTGAGGACAGAGCCTTTTTTGTATTAGTACGACGTTTCACTTGTTACAGCTTTTTCAAGTACATGTACTTGAAAAAGCTGTAATAAGCATAACGTCATACTAATAAAGGCTCCGTCTTCACAGTGTGTTTATTTCGATAGACATTACCATATTACACCTTTTCATGATTTTACACAAATTAGCGTATATTTCCGTGTATAAGACGACCTTTGTATAAGACGAGGTACAAAATTAGAGCAAATTTTTATGAATTTATCTTATATCGGTAGTATAAGACGACTGCTAAATTACAAAAGCATCAGTGTATCAAACCTACTGTACAAAAAGAATTGTTTACACTACATTTATCTGCTGTTTTTTCCGCTGATAAACTGAGGATGATTTATTGTATGAAAGTGATGACGAAGCCGAAGTCAACTCACCGGTACCCGACTGGGATCCCTACGATGACGGCATATTTGAGGAATCTTGTGATATGTTTGAACAACTTTTCGAAACAGAGTGATGATTGTGACGAGTTTGAAGGGTTTTATATAAATAAATAAAGAAATAAAGTTTTATAATGTTTTAAGTTGTAAATGTAATGTAATGTAATTTTATAGAAAATAAAGGTTTTAGAAATACGTTTGATGTGTAATATTGATGATGATTAGAAATTAAGTTTTATAATTTTATCATTTTTAAATTTTCTGTTTTAAATGCAACTACTGTAATACATTTTTTTATTGATAAATAAACATTTTATGTACTGTAATCCAAAATTGTTATTTTCAGTCTTAAAAATTACTGAAAAGTTAGCGAAAGAAAAAGGTTGCTATGAACGCAACCAGTGCTCGATGTTTACATTTTTTGCAGCTGTGTTAAATGTGTTTACATAGAGTAGTTAAAAGTACCGTAATTTCATTAATATAGAATTATTCCTCGAATTTATTAACAATTGCCATTTACTATAAAGATATGCCAATAATATATAAGGTAAATATGGTTTAATTACCTTTATAACCAGTTCTTATCATAATGTGAATCATTTCCTGTGTATCGAAGGTTATCGGCAGGCTAGCCTACCAAGTCATCTCACGTAGAATTCAAGGTCTGATTTTTATAATGGTAGTATAAGACGACCCCAATTTTAAGGGGTGAATTTTTGGATTTTAGGGTCGTCTTATACGTGGAAATATACAGTATTACAAGACTGAAGAAGAGAAGCCAAGTTTTTTTTTAAATGAACTGCTGCATCCTTAATTTTTACTCTAATTCATATTACTGTATGCCATATTGGGTAATGATGAAACATTTTGCAATGAGTAAGCAGTATCAATATGTTACAGTGTTAAATGTTTTTCACTATTCCAAGCACATCATTGTACATGTAAAAGAATAATTCTATATGTGATAATTGGGGAAGAAACACGTAAGAAATATTTAGAAGTGCTATCACCGTATCCTGAAATTCTATTTTATCTATATTTCATTCATTTTTCTCCAAAAAAATAATCAAAACCGGTGTCCATCTTTGATAATAAACCATCTTGCAAAATATGGTGCTTTATGATTACACTGCAATGGAGTGTCTTGTTATTAATGGGTGTCTCATAACTACTTAGCAGTAAGTGGTCTATTTCAAAACTATAAGATTATGGAATGTCTCAAATCTACTCAGCAATGAATGTAGTAGTCTCCTTACTAATTTATCAATCTAATCTCTTAATTGACCACGAGATATACAGGTTCAAAATGTATAATAGAACAGTCACATATAAGTAAAGTGTACATGCACTGCTATGTTACAAGTATATCTTGACAAAAATATTGTGGTCATTCTTGCCTGTAGTAAATACGGAGTACCAATTAGACTACACTTTTTCTTATGTAAAGACAAATCGCAGCAGTATTACTAGAAATAGCCAAGCACCCAGGAGAAAGGTAAAAAAATTATGTTTTAAGTTCACCTAACTGTAAACAACAATACTTTGGAAACAAATTAAAACATTTTACCATGGCTCCTCCTCAAAATTAAGTATCAACCATTTCTTTCGAGATTCAACAGAAGTATCCATAAATGTGTGATAGACACATTTTATTAGTAGTAACACTTGTGGCACTCTAATACCACAAATTTCATTAGTTTACTGTTCTTCAGTGACAAAACCAAAATGATCAAAACAAACCAGTAGTTTTAAGGCAATGAACACACGTTGTCAACAACGTATATCTCTCTCAATATGACACCCTGATGAAAAATAACAAATTCATCATGAATATCAAGAGAGGAGGAACAACAGATGGGTTTATGATGGGTGTAAAATGAGTGTAGGGTGGACTTATACTTTGACTCAGCCATTCCCTTTGTAAAGGGGAAATGGCCTTTTGGTATCCGTACGAAGATTTAAAAATGTATGTTAAATTTTCTTGTCCTACACATGAATCCATTGTAAAACTGAAAACAACTGATAGGCTCATGACATCTAATTAATGAAATCCTAACAAGAGCCACTGAAATCCCAACTATGTTCTTACACAAATACCTAACATTCTATCCAAGGTAATCCCAATTCAAATCATATCTTAACAATAACACCTGGAGTTGTTCAAACAGTAACCATACAACATAACCAGTTTTACCTAATCTTTGTTTAGCTTCATAAAATCCTATTCAAATATTTTGGATGTTCAATCTATCTAAATGACTTTGTACATTAAAAAAAAATATATATATATATATATATATATATATATATATATATATATATATATATATATATATATATATATATATATATATATATATATATATATATATATATATACCATCTAACTCCAATGTATAACTAGTTACCTATGACTAATAAAACTAAGTGATAATTACTGCATGTTCACTAGAACATAGTATAATTTCCTGGCATGACAAATATTTTTCTCTGAATAATAATCCTTTGGACATAATGAACAATTACCTTGATACAATAAATCCTTAAAAATCCTGCAACTTCAAGTGACTTTCATATTCTGTCGGTGGCTTCCCTGAATGTCGAACTGGGAAGTCGTATCTACCTTAGATTGACATTAATCCTATACAGTACTTATGCATTTTGAAAAGCTGACTCACTGGAGCTTGTGAGCATAGGCTGGCTGGCTGGCTGGCTGAAGAAAGCACATGACAAAGCACAGGGCAGAAGCATCTTTATCATCTGCAGTACTCACCCCTCGATACACATTCCCCCTGACTACACTGTAGTTTTGTTGAGTATCATACACGAAATCACAGGACAACGATATTGATTTCCTAAGCTGCAAACACACAAAAACATATATGGCGACCATAGGCATAGCAATAGTAATGGGAAGAGAGACAAGAATGTGACCATAACAAACCATAACCCCCTTCATCCCAGTGGTATACTTTACAGATTCTGTTCTAGATCATGCCAGAATTACTTTAACTAAAGGGAACACCCTGAACTAAAAACAGGTTAAAACATCTTCATTAAACTCATTGGTAAAATATGCACACTTTCTGATTTTATTCTCATACCAAATGATTATAATCAGTTGAGTAGTAGTCCTCTGATAAATTAGGCTACGAGCAAAATCTGTGTGAAGTTCTGAGGACCACTACCACCCAGTGTGGGACAGCAGGTTTTCCACTTAGTGAAACTCAAGGCAACAACTGATTGATTGACAAATAGCAACAAATGTGGAGAACTGTAAAGACTACTGAAAACTTAAAAAACTAACCCACCCCCTACCCATGATGAAGTTAGAATCCATGGAAAAACATAATCCGCAAAAACAATATCATTTACAAACACTTTTCCAAAAGAAGTTTCAGACCCACTACTCCAGAAATTAGGAATATCACTGAAGTGATACAAAAATTAAACTAGACATATAAGCCTAACCCCTTCTTAAAGATATACATACATATATACATATACCAAAGGATTTTTTTCCCTTATAAGGGAAGTAGCCAAAACACAAATGTATAAAAACCACTCCCACCCATTCCATCCCTAACATATTCCACTCCCCTCCACCCTCTTAATTGTTAAAGATATGGAACAGGTAAAATTAAAAATGAAATTTAAAAACTCCCATGCAGGCCCAGAAAATAACATCCTTCTAAAACACATTGGCCCAAATGTAATAAAGGCCTTGACATACTTTCAATTTCCCATGGTTATTCAACTTTAAAGTGCCCTTCCCGTTCTAATTTTTTTTACCTTCATGTTATACTGTGTGCATCAGTTTCCAGTCACAGCATGTATCTATAATTAATTTTCTCTGCTTAAAAATTCTGAATTATTCTCTCTTTCAGATGGACCGATGGGGTAAAAGGGGGCATTGGGAAAGAGGGGAATGTCTGTTGAAGAAGGAAGGGAGAAGACAGAATATAGGGGTAAATGGAGAGTGGTTGTTTGAGGATGATGCAGTAATGCATGGAAGGGAGTGGGATGGGGGGTGAGGGAGTATGTGTAAATGATATTTTGATGCAGCCTGAAGGAAATTCTCCCCTTCATCTCTTTTTCTGCATGAGGGGATAGAGAGGAGGGGTCGCAGATTAAACAGAGTGGCCTTCCTGTGAATGTCCTGTGTCTTGCTACACTCCTGACCCAGGGCAGTGGGCGAGATGCAGGGATGACCCATCATCCAGGAGCCAAAATAAGAGGGAGGGAGGTGGGTGAATGGGAGTGGAGTATGTGGGGATGAAATGGGTGGGAGTGGATTTTATGCCTTTGTTTTTTGGCTACCTCCATTGTATGGGGGAAAAAGCCGTTGGTATATATATATATATATATATATATATATATATATATATATATATATATATATATATATATATATATATATATGTATATATATATATATATATATATATATATATTTATGTATGTATGTATGTATTCTCTCTCTATTGTTACTTACACAATCTATTACTCTGAAACTTCCTATTGACCTCTCCACCATCATATTATCAATAAGAAATCCTTACTCCCTTCATAGACCTTTATATATTAATCTTCCAAAGGTCTGGCATTTCTATTTCACTCATATTTTCACTCTTTTCATCAACATCCTTATCCACATCTTCCAAGTTATACAATTATCTCTATACCAAGGGTTTTTTTTCCCCTTACAAGGGAGGTAACCAAGTCAAGAGGCAAGTACCCACTCCCACCCAATTCACTCCCATCCACCACCCTTTCTTCCCTCTCATCTTAGCTCCTCATGGATGACAGGTCATCTCTGTATCTCACCCACTGCCCTGGGTCAGAAGCAATGCAGCAAGACACAGCACATCCACAGCAAGGCCACTTCACTTAATCAGTGAACCCCCTCTCCATCCCCTCATGTAGAAAAACAGAGGACAGGGAGAAATCCCTTCAGGCTGCATTAAAACATTCATACATAACCACTCCCTAACCCCCATTTCTTTTATCACTGTATCATCTATATACAGCCATTCTCCACTCACCCCTATTCCCTGCCATCTCACTTCCTTGCTCAAAGCCCTATTCACCCCATCCATCCATCTCATCCTCATTTGTCCTATCAAGTTCATTCACTCTGCCTCTGCCTTCCACACCTCTTATCAGTCCTTCCTCACTCATTCTTTCCATGTGTCCAAACCATCCCAATACACTTTCATGAGCCCTATCTGCCATCTCCTTATCCATCCCCACTCTCCTTCTAAGCACATAATTTCTCACTCCATCCAACCTTGTAAACTCTACCATAATTCTCAGACTTTTCATCTCAAACATTAGAATTTCTCTTTTCTGCCTCTCTTAAATTCCATGTTTCTGGCCCATACAGTGCTGTCAGCACAATCACTTAACTTAGAAACACATGCATGGGCTCCTAATCTCAGTGAGACACACCACAACACCCTTCAAATCATACAAAACAAAGCCCTAAAAACAATTACAGGCTGCACAAATACAACACCTACAGACCATTTACACCATGAAACAAAAGTCCTCAAAGTCAAGGACCACCTCGACATGAGAGGCACACAAACACTTGCTGCAGCCACCACAAACACATCACACCCGCTACACTACATAGCAGAACACCCACACACACACCAAGAAACATTAAAACTACACCCAAAGACCTTTATTACGCACAGATACTCTCTTCTCTTCCTCCACAACCACCAAATACCAGCCTCCAGAAACATATTCATAATCATATCACTCACCGCTCCATTAACACACTGAAAGACAACACACTACTGCATGCCAGACCCCCTGATATCCACCCTTCTGAATCCTCTCTCCCACGAAAGGACAGAGTCCACTTGGCCAGACTGCGATGCGGTCACCACCCAGCACTTCTAAGCTACCAGAAGAGGCTGGACGACCGTGTTGTGAACAGCTGCCCAGGATGTAACACTTCACCCCATACCATACAACACATAATGGAAGACTGCATTATACACAATCATGCACGCAAACAACACAACATACACTCTATAAAGGATTTGTGGGAAAACCCAGTTTCGGCTGTGGCCTTCCTTGGGGAGACGGGACTGCTCGGACAGACAGTCTAGGGAACGACAACAACAACAACAACAACTTAGAAACACATCCCTTAAAATTCTTTTATATTTCAGATGAAAGCACACCTTCCACCCCCTCCTTGCCCTACTTTACTCTGGAACACTTAACACTTACATCCTCCCAAAGTAGAATCTGTCTTATATCCTCACTCTTGATCAAAAGGATCACTGTCTTCTTAACTCTAAATAACAATTTTGGCACATAATTACATGAGCATATCTTAACTGTAATGTACATGTTACTGAGTCACACACAGGAAAATTTATGCATAAAGAACGTGGGTGGTGAGGGGCCTACAAGAGGAGGCAAAGAGTTGCGGCCAAAGCCAAAACCTCTGACTCATGTGGTTGGACTGCTGGGACAAGTAACAATCACTGCTGGGAATTGTTGAGAAGTCTATGTCAAATTTAACCCCTTTCGTATGATGATGCCTACGTAGGCATCATGAGGCCCAAATGGGTATATGAGAATACCGGCATTGGCGTCTTGATTATATTTTTATCGTAATTGTAGCTGAATGACTCCCATATTCTGTGAATTGGCTTGATCATATTTTCTGTGGTTATTAATATTCAGAGTGAAAAAGAACAAGTAATACAGCTGTAATTTTATATTCTATAATACGAGTATTGTTATGCATCATCAAATCGTCATACACCAGGCAGCTGATGCCATCCGCGAGAATTTGACTTGTTTTGAAGAGGTTAATCTTCCCTGTTTATGTTGCATCCAGTGTGGGTCCCACCCAGGATCCTAACCTCCACACAAAACTAACATGCCTATGGTCACCATACTCACATATTGTAGCATTAAACACATCAGCTAAACTATAAAACCTGAATGTCAAGAATATTAAATTACTACAATCTACACAGACTATGGCAAACTACAGCATTAATATACAATGTTATAGTCTCTGTTATGTTATTTCAATCATTATGAGGACAATGAGTCCTCATTACACTCAGCAAGAAAATGAAAAATCACTCTTAAGCCCAAACTGCCAAACACAGCCAAAAACAGCTGCCATAGGGGCAGCTGAGCAGTCCCACAGATGAGCTCCTGTGGACACATTGGGAGTGATCAAGGGGGCCATAGCTACCTTCCTGGAGGCGAGGGGGGATGGCAACTTGTTGTCCCGGGCAAGTCTGCGCTGAGGTGCTACAAGAGAGTTACCCACAGTGGGAGAGTTGCTGACACTATTACAAATACTATTGCTGACGCTGCTGGCAGCACTTGTGCTCACTTGACTGGTACTACTGACACTTTGCTTGGAAACGTGGTTCGGGGAACTACCCTCTTCCTGTCCAAGTTTAGTTTTTAAAATTTCTTCCATTTCACCTGCAAAGATAATGTAATTCACACTTAGCTAAAAATAACCACATACAATCATAACAAATGCTAACATGCATACACAATCACCAGCCAAAGTCCCATAACCCCTTTATAGCTTTACAAATATAGCTTTCCTTGCTGGATTTCATATATGTTTTTCTGTAATTAAGCTATTTTACATTTTTTTTCTAATGAAACTTAACCAATTTATAAGAACCTTGTGAGGAAGAAAAGGTATTTTAGTATATGTATGATGAGTTTACATTTCATGGTGATTTACAGACCTGACAACAAGACTTTCGGGGAGGAGTGTGTCTGTGTATATGTAATTATGGTTACTAGAAATGTCTGAGATCCTACATAAACTCCAGCATTGATAACAGCATAGCATATTTTCACCAAGCCACCCTCACCCCCTTGCAATGAGGAAAAGGCCACTGGTGTACATATATACATCCATGAGCTAAACATATAATGAAATAAGGAAATACCTATTACAGACTTTGTATCTACTGGACATTTAATACTTCATGCTTAGTGTCTGTTGCACTCACTCACTCACTCACTCACTCACACACACACACACACACTTTCAACGAACGGACGGCTTGAAGAACGTTCTGAAGAAAAGTGCAGATTGTGGATCCCAACGCAAAGAGAAGTGCCTTTTTGTATTTACAGGGTGGGGGGAAATTGCTCGTGGGGTAGTGGGAAAGTAAGGAAAGAGGAGAAGGGGAGGGATTGCTGGGGAAATGGAAGGTAATGAGGAAGTAGAGGACTTGGTCCTAACAGACCGCCGAAAAGTAAACAAGAGACCGCAAGACGAGCTGGAGGACGACGGAATGTCTAATAAGAATGTAAAGATTAGAAGTATAGATAGGAACAATACAGTAGAAAGTGATGAGAATATTTTCAAGGGATTTAAAGAGAGTGGGGGGGACACAAACCCCCCCCGACTGACAAGACTAGAGAAGAAGGTTGATAAGGTGATCGAGGACTTGGAGAGTAGGTTAGGTCATATGAACACCATTTTACAAAGGGTTGAAAGATTGGAAGAACTAGAAAAGGCGAATAAAAACTTAACTGATGAAATAGAAGACCTAAAAAGACAGTTAAGAGATGTAAAGGTGGAGAATGAGGAATTGAAGAAGAATAGTAAAGAAAACAGAGAAACGATAGCTAAAGAAAGTAAAAATTGGAAGAAAACCCAAGAAGGAAATAAGGTTTCATTCACTGACATAGTCAAACAGCAATTGAAAGAACATACTGAAGACTCAGTTATTAAAGTGATGAGACAGAAGGAGAATATAGTAAGAGATTTAGCAGACAAGAAGAAATGTATAATTATATTAGGAATGGAAGAGAAACACAACACAGATAGAACCACAAGAATCAAAGAGGAAAATGAAAAAGTAAACCAATTACTAGAATCAGTTCAGGAAGATGAACCAGAAATTATGAAACAAATCGAAGAGAAATTTAGACTCGGAAAGTATAGCACAGACAAGACCAGACCAATTAAGATTAAATTCAAGTCACAAACAACGGCAGAGAATATCTTATCCAAAACAGGGAAACTAGCAACAAGTGAACAATACAAAAAGATATGGATAAAAAGAGAAATGAATAAAGAGGAAAGAGAGGAAGAAAAGCAGAAAAGACTGGAAGCTAAGGCAAAAAACGAGAATAGAACGGAGTCAGAGAAAGAGAGATTCTATTGGAGAGTAGTGAACATGAAACTAAGGAAGTTCGACATACAAAAGAAAAACATAAGGGAAACAGAGAATACAATGGAAGTGGCAGAAAACTAAGAGTGTCTTACACAAATATAGATGGATTAATAACAGGATTGAATGAGCTGAATGATTATTTGAAAGAAAAAGAACCGGACATAATGGGAATTGTAGAAACAAAATTAAAAGGCCCACTACCACCCAACAGTGTAGGACATGATGCATACAATTATTGGATTAGAAACAGAGAGAAAAAGCAAGGGGGTGGAGTTATGTTCCTGACTAAGAAGGATATAAACGTGATAGGTGTCATATATGGAAAGAATACAGTAGAGATGATTATGATAGAAGTGGAAGACAGAGATAAGAAGAGCAGAAAATTTGTGATCAATTATGTGCCTCCAAAAACAGCCTCATGGGAGGAGAGTGAACATAAAAGTATGTTAGAGGACACAAAGATAACATTAAATAAAATAATGGAAGATGGAGGAAGAATAGTTATGATGGGCGACTTTAATTGCAAAGAAATCTGCTGGGAAGAAATGACAGTAAAGGGTGGAGATGACTCATGGGGAAACGCTCTACTTGAGATGATTATTGACCACACAATGACACAATGGATACAGGAGAACACTAGGTATAGAAATGAAGAAGAACCATCGAGACTAGACTTATTAATTACATCTGAACCTAGAATAGTGGACAAGATTGAATATAAAACACCAATAGGTAAAAGTGACCACATATTGATTGAACTGGAACTTAATGAAGAAAAATATATCAAAAGAAATGAACAATATAGAAAAGGAAGAATGATGTATGAAAAAACAAACTTTGATAAAATAAGAGAATTCTTTCAACAAGAAAACTGGGAAGAAATATACAAAGAAGAAACATCAGTGGAAAAGAAATGGAATATTTTGACAAAAATTTACAAAAAAGGAGTGGAAAAGTATGTCCCAAGACAAAAACAAGAAAAAGAATATGTAAAATGCTGGTACAACAAAAGTTGTAGGAAGTTAAAAGACAAAAGAGACAAAGCCTGGACCAGATGGAAAAAAGATAGAAAACCTGAAAAATGGAAAATATATACCAGTTATAGAAATGAATATGTACAAACGTGCAGAGAGGAAAAGAGAAAATATGAAAAAGACGTCATAGAAAAATGTAAAGATCAACCAAAACTATTCTACAGATTTGTAAACAATAAACTGAAAAACAAACAGGACTTGGAGAAATTAAGACAAGGGGGAGTTGAATACACTGAGGAAATGGAAATGGCGGAAATTATGAACAAACATTTTAAATCAGTGTTTACAAGGGAGAACATACAACCTGAAGAGATTGAATGGAAAGAGAAAGTCCCCCCTATAGAAAAAATAGAAGTATCAAAGAATGAAATATTGATACAATTGAGTAATCTTGATGTCAGAAAATCACATGGACCAGATGAAATAGCAAACTGGATTCTGAAAGAATGCAGGAATGAACTGACAGACAAAATACATAGCATAATAAGCAGTTCCTTGAAAGAAGGAAAAGTTCCAGAAGATTGGAAAAAAAGCAAATATAGTACCTATATATAAAGGAGGAAATAAAGAAGAACCTACCAACTATAGACCAGTCTCTCTAACAAGTACAATAGCAAAAATTTGTGAAAGAATTATCAAAAATAGATGGGTAAAATACTTGGAAAAAAACAACGTACTAAATCCAAGGCAATTTGGATTCAGACAAGGACGATCATGCGTCACCAATTTAATATGTTTCTATTCAAGGCTAATAGATATAATACAAGAAAGAGATGGATGGGCTGATTGTGCATTTCTAGACCTAAAAAAAGCTTTTGACAAAGTACCACATAAGAAGTTGCTTAAGAAACTAGAATCTGAAGGAGGAATACAAGGTAAATTACTAAATTGGATGGAAGACTTTTTGCAAGAAAGAAAAATGAGAGTAGTGATAAGAAACCAGCACTCAAAATGGAATGAAGTAATAAGCGGTGTCCCGCAGGGAACAGTCCTGGCCCCAATAATGTTTGCTATATATATTAATGATATGGATGAAGGAATTGAAAGCTATATGAGCTTCTTTGCAGACGATGCAAAACTACTGAAAAGAGTGAAAACTGAAGAAGATTGTGAATCACTACAGAGAGATCTAAATAAAGTACAGGAATGGAGCAAGAAGTGGGAGATGGAGTTCAATACAAAAAAGTGTAGTATAATGGAATTTGGAAAAAGCAAAAACAGAATAACAGGATCATATAATTTGGGAGAAGAGGGAATAAAAAAAGTAGAAAATGAGAAGGACCTGGGAGTCATTGTTATGAATAATATGTCACCTGAAAAACATATAAATAAGATTTTTGGAGAAACTTATAATTTAATAAGAACAATCAAAGTGGCATTTACATACCTGGATGAAGAAATGGTGAGGAAAATCCTAATCACCCTGATAAGACCAAGATTAGAATATGCAGCAACAATATGGTCACCAAGTACAAAAAAATGTATAAAAAAACTTGAAAGAATACAAAGAGCAATTACAAAACTGGCACCAACACTCTCAAAACTATCATATGAAGAGAGACTACAAAAACTTGAACTACAGACACTAGAGCAAAGAAGAGAGAGAGGAGATTTGATAGCTATTTACAGAATCATGAAAGGCATAGAAATTACTGATAGAGAGAATCTGATAAAATGGGATGACAGAAATACAAGAGGACACAGAAAGAAAATAAAAAAAGACAGCTATAGAAGAGATTTGAAAAAGAACAGCTTTCCACACAGAGTAATAGACAGTTGGAACAAGTTAGATGAGAAAGTGGTGTGTGCAAAAACAATACATGAATTTAAAAATTGTTTAGATAAAATGAGAAATGAAGACGGGACCCCACGAGCATAGCTCCCCTTCCCGTAAAATACAACTAGGTAAATACAACTAGGTAAATACACACACACACACACACTCACTCACTCACTCTCTCTCTCACTCTCTCTCTCTCTCTCTCTCTCTCTCTCTCTCTCTCTCTCTCTCTCTCTCTCCACACCAAGAAGACTGACAAAACTGCCAGTTCGGCAAGAAGACTGACAAAACTGACAGTTCGGCATTTAATACAGCAACCTGCTCTGTGCATGCCTCTTTTCTCTCCCTCTCTTGCCACACTAGGATGGATGACCACATATAAACTAGGATTTTGTCACTCCACAACTCCTCTGTCTACCTGTTTCTCTCAACATCATTTATAAACACTAACCCATCAAATCAATATCCTGAGGCGAGGGCGTGTGTAGACCATCTGAAGAAATGGGCGAGGCAAGACGACTGCTAGATTCCATGAGGTCGTACTTCCTTGTGCTGGAATGTGAGAAATGAAAATGGTTATAGCCCTTCTGTAAGACCAGTATGGTGTAATCATACTCAGGAAAATCTTACCTTTTATTAAACTAATAGTAATATTAAGGATAACAGCAAAGCTCACAGGGTCCTGTCTCTGTGTTTCCATTTATCAAAATCTGCTTTAAATTCATTTATGTTGTCAATCTGTATTGTTTCTTCTAGTGTTTCAAAAATTTATATATCTGTGCAGAAAGCTTTCTCAACAAGTAGTCTGCCTTCTTTTGTTTTTTTTGCTGTCCTCTTGATGTTCTTTCATTCTATAATAGCAAATCCTCTCTATTTTTTCTACTCCTTCACTGTTCTAAAAATTACTATCACCTTTTCTTTTCTCTTTTTGACTGGGCAATTGTAGTCTATCTAATCTCTCTAGTTTTGTTTTGTCAGCCAGGTTAGGGATCATTCTAGTTGTCATCCTTAGTTCTTTCATTGCGTGTGGTGACCACGCCACCATAGCACATCCCAGCCTAGGGTGAACAAGATTCCCAGAATTTTTTCATTATATCTTCATCAATATAATGAAATACCATTTTCATGTTCATTACCAGCTTACATGTCTCTCCTATCATCTTATCAATATAATTTTCCAGCAACATATCATCCATAATCAAGACTCCCAGATCATTTTCCTCTTCTGTTGTTATAATTGTTTCATCTCCCATTGTATAATTCTACAATAATTTCATTTTGCTTTTTCCCCATTTCCAAAATATTTATTTCTTTATATTCAATTTAATCTTCCACTCTTGGTTCCATTTGTAAACCTTACTTAGGTCTTCTGATAGCAGTTTAGTCATCATCATTTTACACTTTTTTCATGGTCTTAGCATCATCAGAAAATGAATTAGCATAGCTGTTTATTCTATTTGTTGTTGATATACATCAAGAACATTATAGGTGCCAGCACCAAGCCTAGCAGTAATGCACTAGTTACTTCTTTCCAATCAAATATTTCATCCTTCACTACTGTTTGTATCAGCACATCTTTCATGAAATCATTCATCCATTCCAGAATGTTCCCTTTGAATCCTCCAACATTTTCCAACTTCCATATTAGTCTTGGGTGTGGCACCTTATCAAAAACCTTCTCCAGGTCCAAGTATACATAGTCTACCCAATCTTCTTTTTTAAGTAGCATATCACACATTCTCAAATAAAGACAACATATTCATTACCCAGGACCTTTCTGTGCTCAAAAGGAGATGTAAGGATGGTAAGGAAAGAGATACAAGGAATAGAGAAGACAAAGTAAGAGTTAAACAGAAAGGAAGTTGAACATTGAAGAAAAGGAAGATAACGATATGCACAGGGTTTAAGGAGAATGAAGGTAAAAAGGAAAGAGATGGAGTAGCAGCATTAAGGGAAGAATATGTGACAGAGGAAAACAAAGGGCAAAAGAAAGAGAATGAATAGATACAGGTGGAGAAAGGGAAAATGGTGGAAGAAGAAAATGGGAAGAGGAAGAGGAAATGGAAAAAAAAAACAAGGAGAATAGAGGTGAAAAAATGTGATGGAAAGAGGGGGAGGTTATGATGAAGGAAGAAGGAAGAGTAGGAAGATGGCAAACAAGGACAAGAATGAGAACAAGGAGATGGAAGAGGAGGAGGAATATGGCAGCAAGGACAACAATAATGAGAACAAAGAGGAGGACATACACCATTATCCACAAAAAATATTGGCTAAACACAGAGGAGGCACATCCTCACCCATTTCACTTCCATCACACTCATCCCTTTTACACCTTCCTGCTTAAACAATGAAAAAAATATCCTTGTAATAATGCTCATTTTTCCCCAGTGCACCATCATGTAACAAGTTGTGTCTAATTTAAACTTCTCAAATTCATTCTGTTATTCATGTACATCTATACTTGATTGAAAATTTGACCACAAGCTTTTATTGTTTCATTAACTCCATCAACCCATCTTTTCCTTAATTTGCCCCTTCCTCTTATTCCTAGAAGCACTGATTCAAGAATCCATTGAGGATATCTATTCTCCTCTGTACCCATAACATGACCACACCACCTCAAATTGTCCTGTTCTAATCTTTCTCCCAATCCTATCTATAACCCAGTCCATTCACAAACACTATCATTCTTTGCTTTGCCATACTTCCTAGTACCTACCTCCATGCAGAGGCCTCAAACACCCAATTTCCACTGCCTCAAGACGACTTCTTTTATGCATTCACCACCTAGGTCTCACCCTTATATATAACAGTACTTCTACTGGCATTTTTTTATTTCATTTTTCCATCCTGTTTCTAGGGCACCTCCTTAACTCTAACCTTCCTTATTCAATGGCAATCTCTTTCTCCAATCCTCCATTTTCATGTATATCAGCAGTAAAATGATTACCAACTCTGTGTCTCTCTCTCTCTTCTCTCTTCTTGGCTCCTCCTGGATGACAGGTCATCCCTGTACCTCACCCACTGCCCTGGGTCAGAAGCAATGCAGCAAACCACAGCACATCCACAGCAAGCCCATTTCATTTAATTTGCAAGCCCCCACCCTCATCTCCCCATGCAGCAAAAGAGAAACACACATACTACAATAAAATAATAACCACTCAAACACATATATATAAAAATAATATAAATCACTATTATCTATATACACACCTCAACTCCAATGATTCAATGACTTAACAAAGCACACACCAGGCAGGTGCCTGAATGCACATCACCCAATTTGGTGACACATACAATAAGGAACCAAAGTCCTTGACCAACTCCCGACCTAAATATACATTCCAGCTAACTACCAATAAGACAACCCTTTCCAACACAACTAGTAAATTCCCTAGATATTTCAACACATTCACCTTCTTTCCATCCACAAACAACATGGAAAACCATTTAAGACCTCTCCTCCAACCAATTCCCTATAAAAACCATAGAACTTGCAGGAAAAAACCATTCTACCCACAATAAGACATGTAAAATACAATAAAGCAAAATGGCCACAACACAGGAAAAAACAGAAAAAGATTATGGAAACTGACATAATTCAGTTTCCATCCATAAAATCACAGGAAGACACACACACACCATGCTCTAAGCAAGTACGATACTCCTCCAAGCTACAGAAAAAAATAAAACTTAAATTTCAAGCCTAAATCAATCTGCTTGATTCTGTGGCCAAACCTATTCAGTGCTAGTAGTGCCTTTGTGCTGGATGTTGACCTGAACATAACATGTCAGTGTGATTCTCGCTTCTCTTGAGAGGGATTTTTCTGTGAGGTTAATGTCAGGGAGATTTACTGGAGTAATGAGTTTGGTGGTCTATCTTGAAGAGTTTGTTTTATGATCTGAATATGTGGATGTTTTGTGTGTATAGATGGTATATTGTTGTATATATTTGTATAGAATAATGCTGTTTTTTTAATGTTCAGTTTATTGGGCTTATGTGATGTAATAAGATGGGTGAATGGGGTTGAAGTCTCTTGCATACAACTCTGTTCCTATTTTTTATATCTTATGGGGAAGATAGTAGTTTCTGGTTCCAGGTGTTCTATTGGGGTGGCTTCGATGTATCTTCTCACTGTAGGCACCAGTTCCATTTTTGAGTTTTTAGTGGTCTTTGTAGTTCATAGGCACTTATGTGTGAATGATACTTTGACACAGCTGAAGGGAATTTCTCCCCATCATCTCTTTTTCTGAACAAAGAGGGGGGACATCAATTAAGTGAAGTAGTCATACTGTAGATGTACTGTTTTACTGCACTGCTTCTGACCCATGGCAGTGGGCAGGATACAGGGGTGACCCGTCATCCATGAGGAGCTAAGATGAGAGGGAGGAAAGAGTGGTAGAGAGGAGTGGAATGGGTGGAAGTGGGTAAGTGCCTTTGACTTGGCTACCTTTCTTATAAGGGAGAAAAAGTTTTTGGTATATAGTTAGATAGATTATAGTTCTCCACGTTTGTCATTTGTTTTCCCATCTATTGTCTCTCTGTCTTTTTGTGCCTCTTTTTTTTTCTCTTTGATTTTCTCTTTTCTTGCTATTTACTCATTTTACATCTTTTAGTTGCAGTAGTTAATTTCTGTGTCTTATGGGTTTATACTTGTTTCTCTCTCTATCTCTCTCTCTCTATGCCTATAGTTAGAACTGTATTTCTTCCAACACCCTCTTCAAATGTATCTCTTCATGGCCTTCTGAATGGTCAGTGCTATCTCACTGCTCTGTTTATAGACTGAAATTAACCTATGGCAAAGTTCTACAAATCCTTTTCTATTTCCTCTGTGTAATGCTGCCAACTTGTTTTTTGTAGTTTTCTTATGTGTAGGTTTTAATTTTTTTTTTTTTTTTTTTTTTTCTCTTTGGTGATCTTTAATGGAAAGTGGTCTGGGGGAAGGGGGGAGACATGGGTGGTTTCCCATCTTCCCTATGTTTGGAGGGAAGGTGACCACATTGTTGATGTCTGAGGAAGTTGCGTGTTGTTGTTTGTTGTTGTTGTTGTTATTGTTGTTGTTGTTGTTGTTGTTGTTCCCTAGACTGTCTGTCCAAGCAGTCCGGTCTCCCCAAGGAATGCATTGGCTGGAATGGGGTTTTCCCACAAATCCTTTACAGTGTATGTTGTGTTGTTTTCATGTGGGATTGTGTATAATACAGTCTTCCATTATGTGTAGAATAGTATGGGATGAAGTGTTACATCCTGGGCAGTTGTCCACAATGTGGTCATCCAGGGGGAGGGTGTTTGTTCAGGCATTTTTTTGTTAGGAAGGGGAGTTGTAATATTTTGTTTCCTCTTTGGTTTCATGTTTTGAGGTGTACTTATACATAAAAAGCATAAATTAGTTTAAGAGAATAAAGAACATTTGAAGAATGAGAAACTTATTCATATCAAATAACTACCTTCAATTTTTCACAAACTATTATGGGGAAAAGATCATCAAAATATGTCCGACTAAACCAACCATATCAAGTATAAAATTACGAGAAAAAGAAGAAAAATTTAATTTTGATTTGTTCAGAATTTAGGAGTGCATTACAAAAAAGAAAAGAAAATAAATGAAAAGAAAAAGAGAGAGAAAGAATGGGGAACTTGTATGTCCAAATTCAGAGTTGTACTTAATACAGGTGATTATGACACTGTTAGAGCAACACAAGAAACTACCTACATGCAAGACATAAAAGGAGACATGAAGAATTACTCCAAATATGTGATGATGAACTATTTTGTGATGTATATAACTCATACATACATATACCAAGGCTTTTTCCCCCTTCCAAGGGAGGTAGCCAAAAAGGGAAAGGCATAAAAACACTCCCACCCATTTCATCCCTAAATACTCTCCACACCCCTCCCACCCTCCCTCTCATCTGAGCACCTCCTGGATGACGGGTCATCTTGCGACACTGCTTCTGACCCAGGGCGGTGGGCAGGGTGCAGGGATGACCCGTCATCCAGGAGGTGCTCAGATATATATAACTCAAGAAATATAAAAGAGTTTAAACTATTCATGCACAGTCCAATACTAGATAAGACCAGAGAAATAGTAAATGCCATCTGGAAGCGACACATAAATACAAAGGCCAAGCAATCCAGCGTATGCCAAATGCTTCATGACAACTTACAAAAAACAGAAAGCACGAGAGTATTCAGACAGAGGTCAAGAATTACAGAAATACAAAGAGATAGAGAAATGCAGAGATATAGAGACAGACAGACAGAGAATGAGAGAGAGAGAGAGAGAGAACAAGAGAGAGAGAGAGAGAGAGAGAGAGAGAGAGAGAGAGAGAGAGAGAGAGAGAGAGAGAGAGAGAGAGAGAGAGAGAGAGAGAGAGAGAGAGAGAACAAGAGAGAGAGAGAGAGAACAAGAGAGAGAGAGAGAGAGAGAGAGAGAGAGAGAGAGAGAGAGAGAACAAGTGAGGGAGAGAGGAGAGAGAGAGAGAGATCTACAGGCAAGAGCATAAATGGAAAG
Source organism: Oratosquilla oratoria (assembly GCF_046742065.1). Classification (NCBI taxonomy): domain Eukaryota; kingdom Metazoa; phylum Arthropoda; class Malacostraca; order Stomatopoda; family Squillidae; genus Oratosquilla; species Oratosquilla oratoria. The sequence goes on from NC_134809.1 coordinate 6,531,118, forward strand.
CCTGATATGCACAAACACAGAATATAAAGTTTACCTTTGAAAGCATACCTATGTAAGATGTTTAATCCTTCATGTATTTGGGAGGTACTATCAACTATGATGTAAGCATGGCTACAAAGACTGAAGAAATGGCGATGTAGCAGGGAAGAGAGAAAAACTGGTGACTGAGAAGACTTGTCATAGGTTTAAAGGTAATCGAGATTTGGCAAGGGCAGGAATAATATATAATTCTATCACAGGCAAGCAAAACATGGCGGACACTTAGAAGGTCTGTGGGCAGTGCGGGTGAAATAATGACCTGGAAAAAGTAACGGTGAGTACATAGAGATAGAGATAGGGGAAGAGGGTGGGAAATGAGAGAAAGAATAAGAGGGGGTTCAAATGCTAAAAAGGTATCATCAGGCAAGTGATGTCCTCATAGCTTTCTATTCTTATCATAAGAATTAATAGTTTTCTATTCTTATAATGAGTATGAAAGAAGTTTGATCTACAATACCCCAGAATTTGATTCCTTCCACTCACTAAAATATACATCTTGATTATATATAACCTGTTAATGGATTAATCAATCTTTTACCCCTCGTCTCTTTTGCAGAAAACCTGCAGCCATCAAGTTAATGGAAAAATGCTATGAAAGAGTTGTAAAAACTTCACTTTATCTGCATAGAAAAACACATATACCATGCAAAACCTAGAAAGGTATCATCCAATGTAAATATCATTATGTACAAAACCACCTCCAGCTGATGGCCCTGCTGTGGAAGAGATGCGCTTCACTGCACTGCTTTTTACAAGTTATAATTGGATGTGCTGTGTCTTGCGACACTGCTTCTGACCCAGGGCAGTGGACAAGATGCAGGGATGACCTGTCATCCAGGAGGTGCCAAGATAAGAGGGAGGGTAGAGGGTGGAGGGGAGTGGAGTGTATTGGGGATGGAATAGGTGGGAATGGTCTTTATGCATTTGTTTTTCTTGGCTACCTCCCTTGTAAGGGGGAAAGAGCCTTTGGTATATGTATGTACAAATGTGATATATGTGAACATTTGCGGAAACATTCACAGAGATATGGCCCTTGGCATCTATAAAAAAAAAATCATGGTTTTGTAATTATGGGAGACTTCCCCTAAAGCTCAATCCTATAATAAAAAAAATAAAAAAATAAAAAATTTGAAAAGGCACTATCAAATTTTACTTCTGGTAATTTTCTATACCCAAACATACTGGTAGTAACTTGCCCACTCTAGCCAGGAGGCAAATCAATAGGCTGTAAATCCTTGTCACATATGAAAATCTGACACCCATAACTCAATATTGCCTGCTACTAACTGCTACATTTATCTTTTTTTCCATCTGAGGCAATTCACATCCATAGCGAAGCCTATTCTGTGATGATATTGTTTTAAAGTTGGATGCTACTTTTAGTTCCCATTCACTTCTTCTTGTACGAGGGGTGATCAAAAAGTAATGACGGTGATACCATATATTTTCACGGTAAATCCAAATAGTGGCCTACATTCCTTCAAAGTACTCCCCTCCTGCCTCTATGCAACGTTCCATCCTCTTTCGCCACTTCATGAAGCACTCACGGTACTCAGAAGCCGATATACCTCGTAGCTCTGAATTGACTGCTCGCGCCAGATCTTGGATGCGATGAAACAGCTTCCCTGCGATATCACCCTTGATCTTTGGAAACAACCAAAAATCACAGGGAGCAAGGTCAGGCGAGTAGGGTGGGTGGGGGAGAAGTGTGATCCCCTGCTGCTCCAGGAACTGCACAGTGAGGCGAGCTTTGTGGGGGGCAGCATTGTCATGGTGCAGCAAAAGGCGCGATCGGCGACGGGTTGGTGTAGTCTTGGCCTGATATTCCAGGACTCAAGGAAGGACGTGATCAGTGTAGTACTGGGCTGTGATAGTACACTGTTGAGGCATTACATCCACACACATTGGTCCTTGTGAATTGAAGAAGATGGTGAAAAGGCGCTTCCTGCTGCGAAATCCTTCCTTCAGAATCTGAGGTCGAGGTTCTTCATCACTCAACCACACCATGTTAGACTGCTTGTCTCTGGTGGTGAAGAAAGAAATCCAACACTCATCTCCGGTAGCTACATCTGAGAACCGTTTCGGACCATTTGGCTCGAATTCAGCCAGCCATAGACGACAAATCCGCACCCGTTCGCTCTTCTGCTCTTCCGTAAGCAAATGAGGTATCCATCGAGCACACTTCTTCCTCAGCCCTAAGTGTTCATGCACGATGTCATGTGCGCTCCCATAACTGACACCGAGCTCCAAGGATAAGAATCGAAGAGTAACAGTTGGATCTTCGTCAATGATGGCCCGCGCACGGACCGTCATTGCTTCGGTCACGGATGTCCGAGGTTGGCCAGGACGATGATCATCTTCTAGCTGCAATTTTCCGGCTGCGAAAGCTCGAATCCAGCGGGAAACAGTTTCCAGTGATGGAGTAGACTCGGGAAAAACTTGCAACAATTCCTCTCTGATCTCTGTTGCTTTTTTCCCGAGTTTCCACCTTGTAAAGGTGTAGAATCTGCAGCCTTCTTTCGAAAAATCCATGTTTCCGGTTAGAGAGGCAAACCAACAATGACGCAATCGCACAGCGCAACAATAAAATGTAAGCTAGACAAACAGCGACAAGCTCAAACATTTAACAACAGGCAACACTTGCTGCCCCTTGCTCCCCGCCCCCCCAACACTTATAGTCTCTCAGCTACGAGTCCGACTGTCATTACTTTCTGATCACCCCTGGTACTGACTTGTTTTCTTCTCTTTTTTTCATACTATTTCCTCAGTTTCTGATGTGTAACACTGAAGAAAAAATCACTTCTCTTGTTCCATCCTTTAATTCTTCCTTTCCTTGGCTACACTAACAAACTCCCTTATCTTTGTTCTTTCTACCTTAGCTGTATCTTTCTGGGTCAATATTCTTAAACTTGTCCTTACCTACTAATTTCCCTGTCCTACTGATTTTATTTCCTTCACTGTGGCTTGTAACCTGAACTTAATTTCCCACCCTCTTGGTATTTACCAAACCTAGTGCACATCTCATCATGTGTACTACAATTACTTCCAATGACTGATACAGTTTTGCATAAAAAAGTTCACAAGAATAGCTTTCATTAAAAGAAAAGATTCAAATCATTCAACCTTTCTGGAGTCACTGAGGGCTCTTTGAGATTAAAGAAATGAAGACATTAAGTACTACTTCTATCAATATATCATGGTTTTTTTTCCCCCTTACATAGGAGGTAGCCAAGTCAAAAGGCATGTACCCACTTTCACCCATTTCACTTCTATCCATCTTTCCCCCTCTCATCTTAGCTCCTCATGGATGAGAGATCATCCATGTATCTCACCCAGTGCCCCTGGGTCAGAAGCACCACAGCAAGACACAGCACATTCACAGCAAGGCCATTTCACTTAATCAGTTACGCCCCCCCCCCGCCTCTCTGTCCCATCATGCAGAAAAAAAAAGAAGACAGTCATTTGGGCTGCGTTAAAATATCATTCATACATAACCACTCCCTACCCCCTCCCTTCCTTACATCACAGTATCATCTATACACCATTTCCCACTCACCCCTATATCCTGCCTCTCCCTTCCTTGCTCAACAGACATTCACCTCTAGCTCAACACCCCTTTCAGCCCTTCCATCCATCTCATCCTTGGTTGTCCCTTCAAATTTACTCCCTCCACCTCTGCCTACTGTGCCATAAAAAATCAAAAAGCATTAACTCCAAAATCCTTGTTTTGAGAAAAACAATGGTAAAGGTATGAATGCTCACTGCTTTTTTGCTATTTATATCTGCATCTTGTAGTTTTGCAAACCTGAGGATTGACATTAGAACTGTTGCTTTATGACATTAGATTCCCACAAAATATTAAGCAAATAGCCAATTTTATTGCTTTATAACAACATAGAAAACACATGAAGTTAATGCAGTCTGCCTATTGAGATCCCAATATATTGGTAAGACAGGATTAACCCACCTTAAGAATAAGGTTCATCTCTTTCTGCTGATTCCAGATACCAAAATAGCAAAAAATCACATTTTTGAAGTTCATGTGTTCCATCTTTTTATGACAGTGCTGTACTACTACCCCTGTACTATATACATACATATACAAATGGCATTTCCCAAACTTACAAGGGAGGTAGCCAAAATCAAGGCATAATTCCACTCCTACCCATTTCATTCCCACCCATTCCACCCCCATAACCCCTCCTTCCTTCCCTCATCTTAGCTCCTCCTGGATGACAGGTCATCCCATTTCCCTGGGTCAGAAAGCAATGCAGCAATAGCACATCCACAACAAGGCCTCTTCATTTAATTGGTAACCCCCCTCTCCATTCCCTCATGCAGTAACATTGAAGACAAGGAGAAATTCCTTTTGGGCTGCATCAAAAAAACACATAACCACTCCCTAACCCCTACCCACCCACTGTATTACTTACAAATGAAAAAATAAATAAACAAAAACTGGCTAAAAAACAAGAACTAACATTTTTTACTATATTAGAAAGGATTACTAAGTGCATCTAAACACAGATATCTGATTAACGTTCCATAGATTGCTGACACAAAAAAGGTTGATTAGAATATTTGAACATAAGCAACAACTAGAGATTAAGTGCTAGGAAAATAATCAAAACATCACCTCACAATAACCTCCAGATATTTACCAATAAAACATATAAGAATGAGACAAACTTTTAACTTCCGTTTGTTAACCACCCTTCATTCAAAAACCTAAATAACAGCATATTATGAACTCTAAGTGACTGGGTTATGCAAAATCTGGAAACCATAAGCAATGAAATCTTACCCTGGCAAGACTCCCGTGTCTTCTCTGATGTTGATTTGTGAAGCACGTTTATAGGTTGTTTTGGCAGTTATTGCCACACCAGGTCCCATTGTTCTTGGTCTTCGTTTCGCTGATAACACAGGTGAAGATGGGGCAGACCTTGGCTTTGGCACCACGTAGTTCTCTCCTGTTGGAATATTTTTCAAATTATAAATTCTAACTAGAACTCCGTAAGTGTAAAATAAAAATAATTTTCACCTTAAAAAATACTTTTATTGAATGTTTATACATATAATTCAGTTAAAATTTTACATAGCATAACACAATGAAGCAATCATTACACTTTACTAGAAAATTTATCAATTGCAAAAAAATAGGGGAAAGCATAAGAGATTACAGAATAAAGAGGGTGCAAGCAAAATACAGGGTGAGAAGAAAGACGACTATGGTGAGGTAGGTGTTTGATGGAAAACTTAAAAAAGAATGAAAAGATATTTTGGAAGGAGGGAGTGGGAAGGTAAGTTGGATAGAGGAAATACAGTAAAGGGTGCAAATAACCACATAATAATGGAAGTGAAGGAAGAAAAGGAAAGATGGGAAGAGTATTTAAGGTACCTGTTGGATGCAAAGGAGGATACGGAGAATCCTAAAGAGACACTTATGATGTAGACAAATGTAACACTATCATGATATGTCAATGAACATCTACTGTCTTGCATGAAATGTAAACAATGAAGCTAAATTAAAAGAGGTTTCTATGAGTAAAGTGAAAACAATACCAATGACTTCGAGATCATCCCGAACATAAGGTTCTGGTTTGTGCCTTTCTTACCATTTGTCTCCCACGTCGTCGTTCCTTCTTTTGGTATTTGTAAATCTCGTATTTTCCCCCGTAAATCTTTGTATGTTTGACGGCTCTTCTCCTTCACCTGCTTACCACCTTTTGTAACCTAAGCACAACCACACTTTATATTAGCTTCAAATGAATGATTATTAGAAATATTCAATTTACAAATTAAAAATTTTCTTTAAAAAAAGTAACTTGTCCTAGTAAAAGAATGATATTTGAATTAATCAAAACATAGGTTTTAGTTCATTCAACCAAATACATGACCTAATATCTACAACTTATCTATCTAAACCCTTTCAGTGCTATGAACAAATGAAGCATTATGTTGATAAGCCACCCTCAGGATGTATTTGTCATATTTCCTTTACCTTAACAATAAATGTATAAATTCACATAAAATATAAACAATAGATCATACAACAAGAGTGCCCATATATCTACAAAAGTATATGATTATACAAATGACATTACCAAAACTGTTAGCTTCTTATAAAGAAGAGCATTTATATGCAATAGAGTGAGTCAAGGAATATGCATATACATCATACATACATATTCTTAAAAACCCTTTCCCCCTTTTAAGTGGGGTGGCCAGCCAAGGAATGCACTCACTCTTCACCCATCCACACCCTTTTGTTGTCCCATCTATCTTAGCTCCTTATGGATGAAAGGCCATCTCTGCTCTGTTTCTGCTGCCCAGATCAGAAGCAATGCAATAGGTTTTATATATGAAGTGTGTTAGAACTTATTTGTATTCTAATACACACAATGAACAAATAAAACTTTTTAAACCACTCCTCACATCTCAGCACCCCAGGGGTGAAGGGTCGCCATCCTCCCCCAAATTGGTTGGATTAGAACCAATGCAGTAAGGCATAGCTCTTCAAAAGCAGGGTCTGATAGCCAGAGCTGTTTTTTTTTTCATAGGGTGACTTCTCTCTCCCTCCTCATCCACTCAAAACAAATCATGGAGCAAATAAGAACATCCTTTTGAACCATATAATCCCTCTGTCCATTTCACAATCTCACTGCACTCCTATGTTTTGCAATCTTCTTCCCAGCTTACATAATTTGTACAATTTTTTATGTGAAGTGACATCTTTTATCAGTATATTTTTTTCTGCATTTTGGGAGCCCTGCTCAGGTGGCAAATGTGCCAATACTGATATAGCACTGAAAGGGTTATCCATAGTAAACAAACTTCAGCTCTCAAAAGTCAGTTCTCATTCAAGTGTCATATACTTTCTATTTGTACTGGCCAGTTAATGACTGATACCTTCTAAATAGGAATTTTCTTGTATTCTTAAAACCATGATTACCAAAGTCATCAATGATGAAAACACTTAACACTAAATTATAATTTCATCTTAGTGTCATTACTTACACTTTTAACTGCAGATTTGACAGCAGGATTTGTCTGCAATGTGAAGGCCAATGTTATGCAAAGCATTTAATCAACCAATGTGAAGTGTAGATTTACATGCAAAAAGATAAAAGCATATATACATCACACACTTGCTTATATATAAAGTACATTGATGTATATATCTTACTACTGCACTATTTGTTTTTTTCTAGATTAGTTTCTTTCTGTTGTCCAAATCCTCTGCTACTAACTATTGAGTATATTTAGCTTCTAATCTGCCTTAACTATGAGGTCTTTTGTGTGGGTGATGAAGATCATTATGTGTCATATAAGTAAACAAAGAAAATCAATAGACAGTACAAAACAAAGCCTTAAGAATAATAACTTGCTGCACATTCCTAAACCATAATCTTTCCCATACAGCAGCACATGAGAATGACTGGAAAAGCCTTCGAACCCACTCATCCATCATATCACATCATAAAGGCACAGATTACAGAACAGAACAAGAAACCAATCCCAGCAGCATACTATTCAAGAGCTTCAACCCTAGTATCCCACAACATATCTATTTACAAATACATCCACACACAGATCACAAACTCTTCTAACTAGACCAAGAAAATCAAATGTTTCTCCAAGCATTCCCCTGAATACTAATAGAGCACTGAAAGAAGAAATCACATCCAAGACACAAGTGCCATTAGCATTCAGGCAACAAGGTCATCTTCTAACAGTAAAGTTTCAACACAGCTTTTGCCAGGCACTAAACACCAAATATCCCAGATGAAATCATCAACAATTAGACAAAGATCACCTCATAGTACACTTACACATTCACTCCTTCCAGATACAAAGAATCTTTATTGAGTTACTTATGGGTTGACCTGGTGACTGTGACTGGCTTCTTGGAAGACTGAACCAAGACAATGAAATGATTGACTGATTGGTGAGTGGGATAAAAGAGGAACAGAGGAAATAATTTGGGAGAAGTTGTATAAGTTTAAGAGTGGAGGAGGACATGCAAATTAAGATCTTGTAGTAAGAAAGGTGTGTGAGAAGTATTAAGTAAAAAGTAAGGATGTTTTTTGTGGCTTTGAGGAACGCATAATTAGGAGCTTCATGGAGTGTATTATAAATATACAGAAAAAAGGAGAGTCGGTTTAAGTGGTCTAAAGTTTTTACATGGGTAGTAGGGTATGTGTGAGGGTCAGAAATGGAATGAGTATTTACCTAATAAAATCTATTTATCTATAGTATGAAATACAAGAAAAGTGCTTGTGGGATTCTATCTCTTTATCATGACTAATTTTCAATTCATTTGTAGTTTCAGTTTGGGAAATATCATCTTCTAAGCTATTCCATCTGAAGCATCTGGACAGAAAATGTTTTTCTGACATCTTTTAAACAAGCTGTTTTCAATTTGTTCCTGTGACCTCATTACACCCTCCTCTCTAAAATCAAGATATCTGAGTCCTTTTTGCCAACTCCCTTAAATAACCTGAACATTGATGTCACCCCTTTCTCTTCTTTCTTTTAATGATGGTAGATCCAATTTCTCTAGTCTCTCCTCCAGTGGTTTATCTGCAAGACTAGGAACCAGTCTGGCTTCAGTATTTTGTATTCCCTCAAACTTGTTTATACATTTCACTTTCTGCATAGACCACAACACTAAAGCATATTCTAATCTATGATTCATCAAGCATTCCTTTATTTTTTCGTCATCTTGTCTGTGTAGTTAATAGTTTGAGGTGAATGTAAGGCTGCATCAAGGTTGAGTAATGTCTGTCATTTGGCATATTGTTCTGTATCAATGCTCCCATATCTTTCACTTTTGGATTTGTAAGAGATTTAGCTTCCAAGGGAACAGTTAAAAGATAGTCTTTTTGAGCTATTGCCCATTTTCAATAATTTGCATTTTTTGGTACCAAAATTAATTTTCTACTCTTGGTTCCATGCGAATATAGTGTCCAAATGTTTTTTGCAATAGCTGAGTCCTCATTTTTCACTCTTCTTATGATGTTCGCATCATCTACAAATACATTTGCATAGCTGTTGTACCTTCCATTATTTCATTAACATTATAGGTGCTCACACTGAACCTTGTGGAACTCCACTGGTCGGTGTTCTCCATCCTGACATATCATCATTAGCTACTGTCCTTATGTGCCTCCCCTTCAGAAAACCTTTCATCCATTCAAGTAGTTTATTTCTTTGTCCCCCAATATGCTCCAGTTTCTATATAAGACAACTTTGAGGTACTTCATCAAAAACCTTCTCTTAATCAGCACTCCCTTGCTTGCAGTACATCAATCACTGAAGCCAAAGTGAGTGACCATCAAAATTTTTATCTTTTCCAAGATATAGACCCATCATTTTCTTACAAACTTCTCACAGTGATGGCCAATGATACTGGCCTATAATTCAGTGGTGTCTCTTTACTTCCACTTATAAATTGGTACCACATTAGCCTTTTTCTAATTATGAGGCACTATTCTTTCTTTTAATAAACACACAATAAGATTATGAAACTTGCCCATCAGTTGTTCCCTACCTTCTTTAAGTATCCACTCCTGAGATTGTGTCAGGTCTTGAAGCTTGTCTCACATCCAATGATCCCAAAAGACTCAGTACTTTTACATTTATATTTTCTAAATTCTAAGAAAAAAAAAAATTATTGCTCATCTCACCTTCCTCTAAAAAACTGTTTTTCTTTGTGAAGACTGACTGGATAATTTTATTCATTATTTCTGCCTGAGCAAGCTGAAGTCTCTTACAAAAACCTTACCACCCACTAACGCATGGTAATTTCTTCCCTGTGCCCCAATTTATCAATGATAAATCTGTAAAACAGTTTTGCTTCTTCTTTGAATTTACCTATGATACAAATTTCAAAATTTCTTTCTACATCCTTTTAGGTTCTTGTATAGTCATTTCTTGCTCATTTGTAAACTAGAATTTGTTTTACTAGTCCTTCTTTTGTTTCCCATGGTCCTCACTTTAGATACTCATATGAACTTAAGTCCACACATCAAAGATATGACAATGAAAAATTAACAAGAAAATAAACCTATTAAAATCAATTGAAAGCACAGGCTTTGGACAACAGATGGAAACTCTAATTACTGTCTAAAAAAAATTCATAAGAACTACACTCAACTATGCTTCCCCAGCATGGTTCCCAACAATCAGCAAAACAGACACTTTAGAAACTATACAAAATCAAGCACTGAGAGTAATAACAAGATGCACCAAAACCACTTCAAGACACCTGCACACACACACCAAAAATTTTCCCTGTAGAATATATAAAAATGATAGGTATACAGCTTTATAAAAGAGCACTGAACACCACTCACCCATTTCATTTATCACATAAGCACTACCCACTGAATATAACAAAAAATCACCAGCAGTTTACTATTCAAACATATACAGCCTGCCATCTGTACCACATAATACGCCCACTCAAAAACACAATCACGTCCACATCACAGAAAAAAAAAAATCTTCAAGACAAACCATCAGACTCATAACTTCAACCCCCCCCCCAAAAAAAAGACATAAAAAAAACCTTCTCAAGAGAGATAAGAATCACACAGACATACTTGTATACTGGACACCACCCAGCTCTAAGACAGTACCAACACAGAATAGAACTGCTCATAAAAGACACTGAACACATCCCACACTGCCCCACACTAACAATCCCTAAACAACAACACAATACTTCTTCTCTGAGTGACCACTGGGCTTGCCTGGTGGCTGTTGCTGATTATATGGGAGCTGTGGATCTCCTGCAATAGAGACCTGAGACAAGAGACTGATTCATTCATTCATTTCCCCCAAGCCACATCCCCAGCTTTTTTTTTTAGCTATCTCACATCTTTTATTAAACCAATCTAGTTTCCACTTCTTCCTTCCATTAATCTTCAGCACATGTTTGTTCAGTCCCAAGTTATAATTATAAAGAAAGATTTCCCATTTCCTCATAGTTCCAGAGATATTCATGAACTATTGCTTCCACGAATTTCTCCAAGCCTGATAAATCTGCCTTTCCAATAAAGTGTACCTTGCCTGTATAATTTATTCTTTGGCTCTATTCTACCCTCTGCCAACTGAAATTCAATTGTTACATGGTCACTTATTCCTACAGGGTAAAGGTATTTCAGAGCAAAAGATGTCTAACTCTTCAGTAAAAAATAAGTCTAACTTTGCGGGAGTGTCATCCCCACTTATGTTCATTCTTATGTTTTTATGTAACATTAGGTCATTGTGCTTTCCACTGCCATATTTAACATGGGATCTGTCATGACACTTATTTACCACTCCTTCAAACTGACCTCATTGCAATTAAGATCATCCACAAGAACTATATTGTTACTTAATTTATTTTTTTATCATTATTTTTCTTCTTTTTTCATGAGGAGAGTTGCATTTGACAACATTTCTTGAGAGTCAACTTCTTTCTAAGGTCAGCTTCTTTCTTGGGAGAGGGGGACATATGCCATAATGAGGTCTCTTCTTTCGAGCCTTTTAGTTCTAATTCTAGGATGGATTGTTTCAGCCTTCACTCAGATTTGCTTCCTCCACCATTATATCATTTCTCACAACAACCATCACTACAACACTCATTTCACCTTCTCTGTCTCTTCTTCTGAAAGTGTGTCTATCATTCCTCAGCTGTAGATGAACATTTCTTGGGGTCTTGGCCTCTTCTACACACAAAATAGCCACAAAATGTCAGGCTTATTTGTCAATAAATAATCTTTTATCTTCAAATTGTCTGAAAGTAAAACATATACATTTGCTGAGGTTATATTTTGTTTTCTTTCAGTGTTTCCTGTACTATGTTGCACTTTAGTCTTTTTTTAAACAATTTCTTCATACTCTGATTGACAACTCTCAATTTTTTGCCTAAAATCATTGATTTATAATATGCTTTGTGTATAGGCTCACCCATGTTTTTTTGTGGTACTGGATAACAATGGGAAGTAATTTCAGTGTAAGTCCTGGAGCATCTGTACAATACATCCTTTATACTTAGACTACAATGTACTCCAGGGTATCACCATAAAGCAATGTGTGAGAGATGTACATCCAGATCTGTAAAAATTACGCACAAGTATACAAACACAAACACGCATCCATATCCTTATGTGGTGTACATAGATACTCTACACATCTACCCATGAAAAGCAAACATGCTGGCTTACAAACACCTTTCCCACAGTACAAATAAAAATGTGTTCAGTCTTTCTTCATGGATCACAGAGCCAAATATATTGTACAATATCCTTGATAGCTAATCTTGAAATACTGTGTGAATATGTTTGTTTGCAATCCTAATGGGTAATATGAAGCTTTGTAGACTTACAAATGCCTAAGCTCCTAACTAGTAAAAGTTGCAGAAACTTAAAGCATGAAAACAATAATATGATTAACTCTAATTATCAATCAAAAGTGGTCTTCATCTCTAAGGATATTTACTAATCTTAAGAGAAAGGAAAAGAGATAATAAATACATAACTTTTACATACTTTTCAGTTTTTGCCTTAACTGAAGCACAAGTAAACATTTTCAAAAACATAATTAAATGTTACACATTAGAATTAAACAAAAAAAAAGTACCATTACCAAATTTGAGAGGATTAATCTTAAAAATACTATGAAGTTTCCCTTTTAGAAAAAGTTCTCAGACAAGAAGACACTTCAATCAAAAGATAGATTGTATTTCATCCTTTATTGCAGTTCTGCATATACCACACACCTCACCATGAAGCAAACTGTTTAAATTTAGCACAGCCTTAGATATAAAAAAAATATATATTATTGAAAAAAATTGCATAGCAAATCTTTATTATTTAAGTCAAGTAAACTATGTCAGGAACTAAATTTCCTTCTGTGATATACTGAAGGTATCAAGAGCTAAGAAGTACCCTTGACTCCCCATGCCTGAACTATCCAAATCCTGCACTACCAAAGCACCCGGAAAAACCACACCCACGCCAACCCTTCATGCGGCAGCTATTCCACACACCGACAAAATGCACCGTCTTCCTTCCTACCTTACTCTTTACTGTCTTCATGATTGCTCCACCCTCTTTCCTGAAGGTGGTCACAAAATGCTTGTACTGTTGCCGCACCTTTGAGGCCGACCGGTCACTGTGCATGCTCACCTCCGACTCAAAGTCATCTGAAGTCTGCTTGCCTGAGTTTAGCAGCTGCAAGCGCTCCTCAATGAACTGCAAGAGAGAAAAAAACATATATATATTAAAGCTATATATCCTTTATCAGACCTGATTCCAAAACACAATGACTATCTCCACACTCATGAAATAGCAAGGTTACTTTTCACTCTGAAGGGAAGGGGAATTTCTCCCTGTTTACTTGATTTTCCACATAAGGGGACGGAGAGGGGGGGTTGCCAATTGAGTGAAGTGGTCTTGCTGACCCAGGGCAGTGGGCAGGAGATGGAGGAGTTCCTTCATCCATGAGGAGCTAATATGTGAGGGAGGGAAGGGTGGTGGATGAAAGCGGAATAGGTGGGAGTGGGTACATGCCTTTTTAGATGGCTACCTCCCTTGTAAACAAAGAAAATAAGAAAAGAAAAGGCCTTAGTATATAAAATAGAATAGACTTTGACTTGATGCATAATATTCTGTCTAATACATACATATACCAAGGGCTTTTTCCCCCTAACAAAGGAGGTAACCAAAGTCAAAATGCATAAGTCCATTCCCACCAATGTCATCCCTACACACACTCCACTTCCATTCACCACCCCTCACCCTTCTTTTCTTGGCTCCTCCTGGATGATGGGTCATCCCCTATGGTAGGGAAGAAAGAATACTGCCACCAAGTGTTCCCACCCAAGTCATAAAAGGCAACAAAAATGGGAGAGGATAGGACTAGGCATCGTACTCTCTGTAGTCCCAAAGGGGACATTCCTTAAAAGAGTAAAAATTCTGTCTAATACCAAACACACTGAAGGGTGTCATGACTGATGGGAATAAACACCACAAATAAACCCTACTTACGAGTGTTGTTCAGAAAGTATCCAGCCATTTATGGTTTCAAGAAATGCTACCATACATACATACATATACCAAGGCTTTTTCCCCCTTCCAAGGGAGGTAGCCAAAAAGGGAAAGGCATAAAAACACTCCCACCCATTTCATCCCTAAATACACTCCACACCCCTCCCACCCTTCCTCTCATCTGAGCACCTCCTGGATGACGGGTCATCCCTGCACCCTGCCCACCGCCCTGGGTCAGAAGCAGTGTCGCAAGACACAGTACATCCACAGCGAGGCCGCTTCATTTAATCGGCGACCCCCCCTCTCCGTCCCCCTTTGCATATAAGGAGAGGACGGGGAGAAATCCCTTCGGGCTGCGTCAAAATTTACTCACACATACTACCCCACCCCCCACTTCCCCGCCCATTCCTCCTCATGCAGTCACAACATCATCCATATACAACCATTCTCCACTCACCTCTGTCTTCCGTCCTCTCCCTTCCTTCCTCAACAGACATTCCCCTCTTCCCCAAAGCCCCCTTCACCCCATCCATCCACCTCATCCTAGGACGTCCCCTCATGTTCACTCCCTCCACATCTGCCTTCCATACCTCTTTTACTAGTCTTTCTTCACTCATTCTTTCCATGTGTCCAAACCATCCTAATATTCTTTCATCAACCCTATCTCCCAAATCTTTTTTCACCCCTGTTCTCCTCCTAACCTCCTCATTTCTCACTCTATCTAGCCTAGTAACCCCCACCATACTTCTCAGACACCTCATCTCAAACACATTCAAACTCCTTCTCTCTTCTTCTCTTATGTTCCACGTTTCTGCCCCATACAGTGCTGTTGGCACAATCACTCCTTCATACAGTCTCCTCTTCGCATCCATTCCCAAATGTCTATTCCTCATTACACTCTTTAAACCACCAAGGCATTTACTCGCTTCTCTCAATCTACATTCTACCTCCACCTTCACTCCACCTTTTCCTGCTACACTTGCACCCAAGTATCTAAAACTATCCACTTCCTCCAGTCGCTCTCCCTTAATGTTCACTTCCAGTCTACTGCCACTTTCACCCCTTGTACATCTCATCACCTTACTTTTACCCACATTTATCTTTAGCTTTCTTCTATCACATACTCTCCCAAACTCTGCCACCAGCTTCCTCAATCCCTCCTCTGACCCTGCCACAAGCGCAGTGTCGTCCGCAAACAACAGCTGGCTCACCTCCCACTTTTCTCCATTTTCTTTAACCATCTCCAATCCCTGACTCACTACCCTAGCATTCACCTCTCGCACCACCCCATCCATGTATAAGTTGAACAGCCAGGGCGACATAACGCATCCTTGACGAAGTCCCACCTTTACTTCAAACCACTCACTCTCTCCATTTCTAATCCTAACACATGCTCTACTACTCTCATAAAATCTCTTGACAGCTCCCAAAAGCTTTCCTCCTATCCCATAAATCTGCATAACCTCCCACAGTGCCTTTCTGTCTACCCTATCATAAGCCTTTTCCAGATCCATGAAAGCCCAAAAAACATCCTTCCCCTTTCCTATAGCTTTCTCACATATCTGTCTTACCACAAAGATCTGATCTACACAACCTCTACCCGTCCTAAATCCACACTGTTCCTCACCAATTACTCCCTCTGTTCCTCTCCTAATCCTCTCAATTAAGATCCTCCCATAAGCCTTCCCTACTACACTCAACAGGCTAATCCCTCTGAAATTACTACATTCACACTTGTCCCCTTTTCCCTTGTAAAGAGGAACTATACAGGCACTACTCCAGTCCTCCGGTACTCTACCCTCTCTCCAGCAAACATTAAATAACCTCACCAACCAGTCCACCATCACTGCACCTCCCTTTTTCAGACATTCTGCATGACATCCATCCAGACCAGGTGCCTTACCTGCTTTCATCATCTTTACAGCTGCCTTCACCTCATCCTTCCTTATTTCTCCTCCATTCTCCTCACTCATCACTCTCATTTTCTTCGCATTTCCCACTGCAGCTATCTTTCCTTCCCTATCCTCCTTCACATTCAGCAACTCCCTAAAATATTCTGCCCATCTTCCCCTCACTGCCATCTCTTCCATTATCAACTCTCCATCTGTACCTTTTACCTTTTCTTCCCTACTCGATTCGCCTCCTCTTCCTCTCTTAATTTCTTTCCAAAACATCTTTTTATTACTTTCAAAATTTTCTGTCACACTCCTACCCCATTTCACATCTGCTCTCCTCTTTGCCTCCTTTACCTTTTGCTTTACTTCTCTTTTCTTTTCTTTGTACGTCTCATATGACTCCCCTGTCCTCTTTTGTAACCAATCTGTGAATGCTCGCTTCTTCTCTTCTACAGCCTTCTTTGTTTCCTCATCCCACCATTCACTACCCTTTCTTCTATTTCCCCCTGTCCTTCTTGTTCCACACACCATCCTTGCACACTTTAAGACTCCCTCCTTGAACCATCCCCATTCCTCCTCCACACCCATCTCTGCTCTATCCTTTACTCCCTCCCACTCCTCCTTCAGCTTCTTTTCGTACTCCTTCTCCTTTTCCTTTTCATTCAAGGAGTTCACTCTAAGAACCTCCCTACCTTTTGTCCCTTTCCTCCTTCTCCATCTATCCTCCACTCTCAGCTTACCTTCCACCAAAAAATGATCTGATATTCCCCCACCCTCTCCCCTTAGCACATGTACATCCTTAACTCTTCCTATCATAATCCTATTTACCACTACATAATCCATTAGCGCTCTATCTACCACCCTTCCCTCCACCACCCTCTCCCATGTGTACTTATGCTTGACTTTCTTCCGAAACACTGTATTTGCTATCATCAACTCTCTTTCTAGACACATTTCCACCATCAACTCTCCACTACGATTCTTTCCTGGAACTCCACACTTCCCAACCACTCCATCGATTGGACCATTTCCCACCCTAGCATTAAGGTCTCCCAGTACTATTACATTGACATTTCTTCCTAAACCCTCTATGCACTCATTTAAATCTATCCAAAAGGCCTCCCTTTCTTCCATGTCCTTCTCACTGCCCGGCCCATATGCACTTACAAAGACCCACATCTCCTTTCCCAGTTTCTCTGGGAAATGCTACCAACCTAGGATAATGGCAGCCTACTCTCCTTCAAAGTAGTCTCCTTTGGACCTCACACACTTCTCTCAGTGTCCCTTCCAAGTTTCAAAACATTTTGAAAAGTCCTCTTTTGGGATCTTTATCAGCTGGCTTGTCTCATTCCTCTTAATCTCATCTAAGGATGGAAATTTCCTCCCTTTGAATGGCGATTTTAGTTTTGGGAAAATCCAGAAGTCACAGATAGATAGATCTGGCCTGTTGGGGGCCTGAGTGAGCTGGGTGATGGAATGTTTTGCCAAAAATCCCTCCATGACAAATGAAGATTGTGCAGGTGCATTATCAAGATGAAGGATCCAGTCTCCATTAGCCCGCAGATGTTGGTTTTATCTTCTCACTACATCCCTCTGACAGTGAAGAACTTCCATGTAATACTCCTTCATTATTGCTCGGCCATGAGGAGCATACTCGTGGTGGACACCCTGATAATCAAAAAACACTGTCAACATGACCTTGAGAAGGCTTCAACTTTCCATGCCTTCTTCAGACATGGAGACACAGGTGACTTCCATTGGCTAGACTGGGCCTTCATTTCTGGGTCATAACCGTAGCCCCACAACTCCTATCTGGCTACTAATTGTTTCAGGAAATTTGGGTCATATGTAGCAGCTTGAAGCAAGCCCTGTGAATTTTCAGCACAAAATTCCTTCAGCGCACGGGTCAGATGTGGGATAAATTTTGCCCCACGTGTCATGCCAAGATCTTTCATCAAAATCTTTGAAACATTTATCCATGAGATACCAAGAACATCTAATTCTTGGACTGTCAATCACCAAATTTCATTGATTGCAGTCTTCACACATTCAACATTTTCAAGTGTTCTGTATGTTGAAGGCCTTCCAGAATGTGGATCACTTTCAATGGATTTTCAGCCTTCTTTAATGCATTTGTACCACATTTTTATCTGTGGCAGGGTCAGAGGAGGGATTGAGGAAGCTGGTGGCAGAGTTTGGGAGAGTATGTGATAGAAGAAAGCTAAAGATAAATGTGGGTAAAAGTAAGGTGATGAGATGTACAAGGGGTGAAAGTGGCAGTAGACTGGAAGTGAACATTAAGGGAGAGCGACTGGAGGAAGTGGATAGTTTTAGATACTTGGGTGCAAGTGTAGCAGGAAAAGGTGGAGTGAAGGTGGAGGTAGAATGTAGATTGAGAGAAGCGAGTAAATGCCTTGGTGGTTTAAAGAGTGTAATGAGAAATAGACATTTGGGAATGGATGCGAAGAGGAGACTGTATGAAGGAGTGATTGTGCCAACAGCACTGTATGGGGCAGAAACGTGGAACATAAGAGAAGAAGAGAGAAGGAGTTTGAATGTGTTTGAGATGAGGTGTCTGAGAAGTATGGTGGGGGTTACTAGGCTAGATAGAGTGAGAAATGAGGAGGTGAGGAGGAGAACAGGGGTGAAAAAGGATTTGGGAGATAGGGTTGATGAAAGAATATTAGGATGGTTTGGACACATGGAAAGAATGAGTGAAGAAAGACTAGTAAAGGAGGTATGGAAGGCAGATGTGGAGGGAGTGAACATGAGGGGACGTCCTAGGATGAGGTGGATGGATGGGGTGAAGGGGGCTTTGGGGAAGAGGGGAATGTCTGTTGAGGAAGGAAGGGAGAGGACGGAAGACAGAGGTGAGTGGAGAATGGTTGTATATGGATGATGTTGTGACTGCATGAGGAGGAATGGGCGGGGGGGTGGGGTAGTATGTGTGAGTAAATTTTGACGCAGCCCGAAGGGATTTCTCCCCGTCCTCTCCTTATATGCAAAGGGGGACGGAGAGGGGGGGTCGCCGATTAAATGAAGCGGCCTTGCTGTGGATGTACTGTGTCTTGCGACACTGCTTCTGACCCAGGGCGGTGGGCAGGGTGCAGGGATGACCCGTCATCCAGGAGGTGCTCAGGTGAGAGGAAGGGTGGGAGGGGTGTGGAGTGTATTTAGGGATGAAATGGGTGGGAGTGTTTTTATGCCTTTCCCTTTTTGGCTACCTCCCTTGGAAGGGGGAAAAAGCCTTGGTATATGTATGTATGTACTTATTGAAGCATCCTGGTACGCCTTCTCAATCATCTGAATAATTTCTGCTGACAAATGATCAAGTTTGCAACAAAACTTGATACAGATTCGCTGATCTACTTGCTCAGTCATTGTCAATGCAACAGTCAAATAGTATACACCTTCACTCAACTATGTCTGGTGGGTAACTGAGGTGTCACATGGGAGTACTGCCACTCACACACACAGTAGAGTCTTCTGTAAGTGTCCTCCAAGTTCTGTTTGGATCACACAACCAGTTCTGCAAATGTTCATAATGGCTGGATACTTTCTGGACACACCTCA
This sequence comes from Oratosquilla oratoria, assembly GCF_046742065.1. NCBI lineage: Eukaryota > Metazoa > Arthropoda > Malacostraca > Stomatopoda > Squillidae > Oratosquilla > Oratosquilla oratoria. The sequence continues at coordinate 6,550,664 of NC_134809.1, forward strand.
TATACACAATGGCCACAATCAGGGGGTGGCCAAGTCAAAGCATACACACACACACACACACACTTCAACGAATGGACGGCTTAGAAGACGTTCTGAAGAAAAGTGAAGTCTGTGGATCCCAACGCAAAGAGAAGTGCCTAGTGTTTTTGCAGGGTGGGGGGGAAATTGCTCGTGGAGTAGTGGGAACGTAGGGAAAGAGGAAAAGGGGAGGGATTACTGAGGGAAATGGAAGGAAATGAGGAGGGAGTAGACTTTGACCAGCCAGACAAGCGGAAGGTAAACAAAAGACTTAGCGAGGATCAAATGTCTAATAAAAATGTAAAGATTAGAAGTATAGAGAGGAGCAATACAGAAGAAAGTGACGAGAATATGTTCCAGGGATTTAAAGAGGGTGGGGGGGACACAACCCCCCCCCCCCCCCGACTGATAAGACTAGAGGAGAGAGTTGATAAGGTGATCGAGGACTTGGAGCGTAAGTTAGGTAACGTAGACTCCATTTTCCAAAGAATTGAAAGGTTGGAACAACTAGAGAAGGCTAACAGAAACTTAACTGAAGAAATAGAGGACCTAAAAAGACAGTTAGGAAATGTAAAGGAGGAGAATGAGAAATTGAAGAAGAATAGTAATGAAAACAGAGAGAAAATAGATACAGAAGCTAAAAATTGGAGAATAACTCAAGAAGGGAATAAGGTTTCATTCACTGACATAGTCAAACAGCAATTGAAAGAACATAATGAAGACTCAGTTATTAAAGTGATGAGACAGAAGGAGAATATAGTAAGAGAATTAGCTGACAAAAAGAAATGTATAATTATATTAGGAATGGAAGAGAAACATAACCCAGATAGAACCGCAAGAATCAAGGAGGAAAATGAAAGAGTAAGCAGTTTATTAAAATTAGTCCAGGAAGATGAACCAGAAATTATAAAGGAAATTGAGGAAAAATTCAGACTCGGAAAATATAGTACAGATAAGACCAGACCAATTAAGATTAAATTCAGGTCACAAACAACAGCAGAGAAAATTCTATCCAAGACAGGGAAACTAGCAACAAATGATCAATATAAAAAGGTATGGATAAAAAGAGAAATGAATAAGGAGGAAAGAGAGGCAGAAAAGCAGAAAAGAATTTAAGCTAAGGCAAAAAACGAGGAAAGAACGGAGTCAGAGAAAGAGAGATTCTATTGGAGAGTAGTGAACATGAAAATAAAGCAGTTCGACATACTAAAGAAAAACATAAGGGAAACAGAGAATACAATGGAAGTGGCAGAAAACTAAGAGTGTCTTACACAAATATAGATGGATTGATAACAGGATTGAATGAACTGAATGATTATTTGAAAGAAAAAGAACCGGACATAATGGGAATTGTAGAAACAAAATTAAAAGGCCCACTACCACCCAACAGTGTAGGACATGATACATACAATTATTGGATTAGAAACAGAGAGAAAAAACAAGGGGGTGGAGTTATGTTCCTGACTAAGAAGGATATAAACGTGAAAGGTGTCATATATGGAAAGAATACAGTAGAGATGATTATGATAGAAGTGGAAGACAGAGATAAGAAGAGCAGAAAATTTGTGATCAATTATGTGCCTCCGAAAACAGCCTCATGGGAGGAGAGTGAACATAAAAGTATGTTAGAGGACACAAAGATAGCATTAACTAAAATAATGGAAGACGGAGGAAGAATAGTTATGATGGGCGACTTTAATTGCAAAGAAATCTGCTGGGAAGAAATGACAGTAAAGAGTGGTGATGACTCATGGGGAAATGCTCTACTTGAGATGATTACTGACCATTCAATGACACAATGGATACAAGAGAACACTAGGTATAGAAATGAAGAAGAACCATCGAGGCTAGACTTAATAATTACATCTGAACCTAGAATAGTGGACAAGATTGAATATAAAACACCAATAGGTAAAAGTGACCACATATTGATTGAACTGGAACTTAATGAAGAAAAATATATCAAAAGAAATGAACAATATAGAAAAGGAAGAATGATGTATGAAAAAACAAACTTTGATAAAATAAGAGAATTCTTCCAACAAGAAAACTGGGAAGAAATATACAAAGAAGAAACAACAGTGGAAGAGAAATGGAATATTTTGACAAAAATTTACAAAAAAGGAGTGGAAAAGTATGTCCCAAGACAAAAACAAGAAAAAGAATATGTAAAATGCTGGTACAACAAAAGTTGTAGGGAGTTAAAGGACAAAAGAGACAAAGCCTGGAACAGATGGAAAAAAGACAGAAGACCTGAAAAATGGAAAATATATACTGGTTATAGAAATGAATATGTACAAAAGTGCAGAGAGGAAAAAAGAAAATATGAAAAAGATGTTATAGAAAAGTGTAAAGATCAACCAAAACTATTCTACAGATTTGTAAACAATAAACTGAAAAACAAACAAGACTTAGAGAAATTAAGACAAGGAGGAGTTGAATACACTGAGGAAATGGAAATGGCAGAAATTATGAACAAACATTTTAAATCAGTGTTTACAAGGGAAAATATACAACCTGAAGAGATTGAGTGGAAGGAAAAAGTCCCCCCTATGGAAGAAATAGAAGTAACAAAGAATGAAATATTGACACACTTGGGTAATTTTGATGTCAGAAAATCGCATGGGCCAGATGAAATAGCAAACTGGATTCTGAAAGAATGCAGGAATGAACTGGCAGACAAAATACATAGCATAATAAGCAGTTCCTTAAAAGAAGGAAAAGTTCCAGAAGATTGGAAAAAAGCAAATATAGTACCTATATATAAAGGAGGAAATAAAGAAGAACCTACCAACTATAGACCAGTCTCTCTAACAAGTACAATAGCAAAAATATGTGAAAGAATTATCAAAAGTAGATGGGTAAAATACTTGGAAAAAAACAACGTACTAAATCCAAGGCAATTTGGATTCAGACAAGGACGATCATGCGTCACCAATTTAATATGTTTCTATTCAAGGCTAATAGATATAATACAAGAAAGAGATGGATGGGCTGATTGTGCATTTCTAGACCTAAAAAAAGCTTTTGACAAAGTACCACATAAGAAGTTGCTTAAGAAATTAGAATATGAAGGAGGAATACAAGGTAAATTGCTAAATTGGATGGAAGACTTTTTGCAAGAAAGAAAAATGAGAGTAGTGATAAGAGATCAGCACTCAAAATGGAATGAAGTAATAAGCGGTGTCCCGCAGGGAACAGTTCTGGCCCCAATAATGTTTGCTATATATATTAATGATATGGATGAAGGAATTGAAAGCTATATGAGCTTCTTTGCAGATGATGCAAAATTACTGAAAAGAGTGAAAACTGAAGAAGATTGTGAATCACTACAGAGAGATCTAAATAAAGTACAAGAATGGAGTAGGAAGTGGGAGATGGAGTTCAATACAAAAAAGTGTAGTATAATGGAATTTGGAAAAAGCAAAAACAGAATAACAGGATCATATAATTTGGGAAAAGAAGGAATAAAAAAAGTAGAAAATGAGAAGGACCTGGGAGTCATTGTTATGAATAATATGTCACCTGAGAAACATATAAATAAGATTTTTGGAGAAACTTATAATTTAATAAGAACAATCAAAGTGGCATTTACATACCTGGATGAAGAAATGGTGAGGAAAATCCTAATCACCCTGATAAGACCAAGATTGGAATATGCAGCAACGATATGGTCACCAAGTACAAAAAAATGTATAAAAAAACTTGAAAGAATACAAAGAGCAATTACAAAACTGGCACCAACACTCTCAAAACTATCATATGAAGAGAGACTACAAAAACTTAAACTACAGACACTAGAGCAAAGAAGAGAGAGAGGAGATTTGATAGCTATTTACAGAATCATGAAAGGCATAGAAATTACTGATAGAGAGAATCTGATAAAATGGGATGACAGAAATACAAGAGGACACGGAAAGAAAATAAAAAAAGACAGCTATAGAAGAGATTTTAAAAAGAACAGCTTTCCTCACAGAGCAATAGACAGTTGGAACAAGTTAGATGAGAAAGTGGTGTGTGCAAAAACAATACATGAATTTAAAAATAGTTTAGATAAAATGAGATATGAAGACGGGACCCCACGAGCATAGCTCCCCTTCCCGTAAAATACAACTAGGTAAATACAACTAGGTAAATACAGACAGGAGTAAGAGAACATAAGAACATAAGAATAAAGGAGACTGCAAGAGACCATAAGGCCTACACTAGGCAGCTCCGTATCCATCACTACCTGTCATCCCCATCCATAAAGTTGTCTAATCGGTTTTTTAAAACAACTGATAGTTTCAGAGCTTACTACATGGTTACTAAGTTTATTCCATTCATTGACCACCCTATTAGTAAACCAATTCTTGCCTATTTCCTTCTTATGGGACCTCATGAGCAGTGTTCCTTTCCTAAACACTACCATTAGATAATGGCTACCTCCCTGGTAAGAGGGAAAAAAGCCCTTGGTATATAGATAGATAAATTAGATAAATACAGTGGCAGGACATCCCTATTCCCACTCCAGCCATCCTGAGTATCAAGAGGTGGGAAAATGGGGTTCCATTAAATGATTATTTGGAAGGATATTTAGGGGAAAACAAAAGGAAGGAAAACCAAAATTTGGAAGGCATGTGAAGCTGTGAGTTGACAAAAAAGGTGAATAGTGACAGTTGCTGTGAATCTGGGACTGAAACAAATTTGAGATTGACGATGTGCAAGTGAACTAATGATAACCACAGTGGAAAATTGATAAGGCATAAGATATTGTGAGTGCACTTCATAAATAATTAATAACTTGATGAGCAAAAACTGAAAATATTGACTACCAATTAAATTATATGTATAATTTAAAAGAAAATTAAAAAGGGTATGGTATGGAGTGAGATGTACAAGGGGTGAAAGTGGCAGTAGACTGGAAGTGAACATTAAGGGAGAGCGACTGGAGGAAGTGGATAGTTTTAGATACTTGGGTGCAAGTGTAGCAGGAAAAGGTGGAGTGAAGGTGGAGGTAGAATGTAGATTGAGAGAAGCGAGTAAATGCCTTGGTGGATTAAAGAGTGTAATGAGGAATAGACATTTGGGAATGGATGCGAAGAGGAGACTGTATGAAGGAGTGATTGTGCCAACAGCACTGTATGGGGCAGAAACGTGGAACATAAGAGAAGAAGAGAGAAGGAGTTTGAATGTGTTTGAGATGAGGTGTCTGAGAAGTATGGTGGGGGTTACTAGGCTAGATAGAGTGAGAAATGAGGAGGTGAGGAGGAGAACAGGGGTGAAAAAGGATTTGGGAGATAGGGTTGATGAAAGAATATTAGGATGGTTTGGACACATGGAAAGAATGAGTGAAGAAAGACTAGTAAAGGAGGTATGGAAGGCAGATGTGGAGGGAGTGAACATGAGGGGACGTCCTAGGATGAGGTGGATGGATGGGGTGAAGGGGGCTTTGGGGAAGAGGGGAATGTCTGTTGAGGAAGGAAGGGAGAGGACGGAAGACAGAGGTGAGTGGAGAATGGTTGTATATGGATGATGTTGTGATTGCATGAGGAGGAATGGGCAGGGGGGTGGGGGTGGGGTAGTATGTGTGAGTAAATTTTGACGCAGCCCGAAGGGATTTCTCCCCGTCCTCTCCTTATATGCAAGGGGGGACGGAGAGGGGGGGTCGCTGATTAAATGAAGCGGCCTTGCTGTGGATGTGCTGTGTCTTGCGACGCTGCTTCTGACCCAGGGCGGTGGGCAGGGTGCAGGGATGACCCATCATCCAGGAGGTGCTCAGATGAGAGGGAGGGTGGGAGGGGTGTGGAGTGTATGTAGGGATGAAATGGGTGGGAGTGTTTTTATGCCTTTCCCTTTTTGGCTACCTCCCTTGTAAGGGGGAAAAAGCCTTGGTATATGTATGTATGTATGGTCAACCAATTGAATGGGGATCACAAAATAATAAATGAGAAAGTTATCTAGAGGACAGTGTACAAGCAATGATAAAGGCATTAAAAATCAAGAAAAAATAAGAGATCAAACAAGAACACAAAAAGGTGGATGAAGATTCATGAGGAGGGAAAACAATGGAGAGAAAAAAGGAAAGTAGTAGAAAGGAGGTTATAATGATATTTAAAGAAAGTTTGTGGATAAACATAAGTATATTACTATGGTTTGATGGAAAAAGGAACATTTACCAGTAAGAACAGAAAGAAAAACTGAAACAAGACTAGATGCTTGGACATTAAAAAATACAGTTTTCCATATACAAGCAATGATTCATGGAATATATGGGAGGAGGGAATAGTACACTCATCCAGCACAAGAAAATGAGGTTAAATTTTATTACTGGGAGTGCAGACAGGGCCATACAAGCATAACTCTCATCCTGTAAAGAGATATGTACAAGTGGGCAAACATGCCTTCACTGCCCTGCATTCACATAATTCAAGCAACACTACTATAACTTCACTGAGATCTCTGGGACAGACTAGTGGCTGTGGCCAATTGTCTGGGGCAGTAGTTCTTACCCTGGGGTACCTATACCTTAAAGGAGTATGAAACCTTGAACCTGGGGGTACGAGACATGATAGCCAGTGCATGGTACTGTATATTCACAATGAGAAAGCAAAGCGAGGTTTGTATCACTATCTTTTTCACATGTTTGCAATATATTTGTATTGGATGGGGGTGCGAGAATTTTTTCTGAAATATCAAGGGGCACAGGCACTGAAAAAGGTTAAGAACCATTGTTCTAGGAATTGTGAGTTTCTACCAAGACAAACCACAAGAAGAATGTGGGTGCCTATTAAGACCATGAAGAGAATACAACTTAGTCTGAGTATAGTAAGGTATACTGAACCTGTTGAAATATCTGTAGATGAAGCATGTTCTCCACAAAGGGCTGAAATGCCGGGGGACGGATGGCTACAAATTTTTCTTGATTGAAAGTTATTTTTTTATCTTCCTCACGAAACTGAAGGGCCTCCCGATAGTTGCCCATGAGTTGCACCAAAGCACGCAGAAAGGCCCTTGCCACGACATCCCCCAGCATGCCTCCACCATTCCCTTTCAAACTCCGTTTCAAGTTAAAGATAACTTCATCTGGCAGAGAGGCCAAGTCATCAAAAGGTGTCGTTACGGCATTGTTGTCAGCGTCAAGAACTACAGCCTCTCCTATGTCTTCGGTTCTTACTTTCTGCAATGAAACAACATAAAATAGGACTATATCTAAGCATCCTTTTAAATACATAATTTTTTTCATAAGACAATTTTTTTCAGTACAGTAGCTGCACTCACCGACAACAGAGATGAGCAAACACCAATAAGGAAGGGCATAGGGGCAAGAAGGTAATCGACCAAATGCTGAGGCAGCACAGGAATGAAGATGTGCTGCCAAACCATTGGATAAAGCACTGCATTGGCTGCCTGTAACCACAAAACAAAGTATGAATTTCACAGTAAACTAAAATATTAATAAGTTTTCTTAACTGAATCAATCTGTTGCCTTGATTCTATCTGCAGAAGACATACGGCCCTCAGATATCTACTTATTCACCAGGTTCACTTACAAATCATTCAGAAAATAAACTGTATTGTCATCTGCACTGAGGATTCTGAACAATGTAAGATGATATGGTCTGTGTATTGTGTGTGCTATCTGCATCTAAAGCATATAAGTGTCTATTTACAGGTCCAATTCTGTATCAATAAAATTTCAATCCTTGTACTGGGTATCAACATACTAGGGTACTGACAGCATAGTTTTATGCAGTAAAATTTTTAATTATTTGTTGAACCAATAATAATGTATTCTATTCCGGTAGTCCTGCATGACAGACTCGCTGGCCAAACGGGTTAGGGTGTCATTACTTGAGGCAAAGGTCGAGGGGATGACAGTTCGAACCCTGCCACTGGCGAAGTTGGACTAAGGGCAAGATTCATCAAATTCCACGCTACAAAGGCCTCTGTGAGGGGCACAGTCCTAGCCTCCCAATATGTTTTTTTTTTTTTTTTTTTTTAGTTTGTGACATTAACCCACATCAAACCATATCTGCATGACAGAAGTCAGAGAGAACCATCTCCACGCTGCTCATCTTCAAAGCACATCAAATCCATCACCTTCATCCAGAAGTGCAGCCCCAAGACCTTGACACTCAGTCTCTGGACCAAGCCTAAGATCTATTTCAATCAACTTTGATTTCCTCCTCCTTTTCAACTAACAAATGCTCCCTTCCTCCAACTACTGCAAATCAGTGACAGAAACTGTCCCACACCAATACAATAGAGTATTGCATTAGCTTTCAAATTCATAAGAACCACATACAACTACACTTCCACTACTTGGTTCTCAATAATCAGCAAAAGAAAGACACTTTACAAAGTATACAAATTAAACCAAAACCCTCCCCATGGAAAAAAGTGGATGCATGGTTCTATACTCAATAACATATGCAAAACAAATTTATCATAAAAAACACCAGCAACATACTATTAAAACATATACAACAATCTGCCATCCGTACCATACAATACCACCCAAAAACACATTCACACTCAGATCACAAAACAAGCTCTTCAAGACAAACCACCAAAATCAATACTCCACCAGCCCCCAACTTTCCCACACCCCCTGACATCAACCTCACAGAATAAGCCCTCTCAAGAGGAGCAAGATACACACTAGCATGCCGGTATTCAGGACATCGTCCATCTCGAAGACAGTGCCAGTACAGAACAGGCCTGGCCAAAGAATCAAGCTGCACTAGATGCAACTATCACACAGGACACTGAGTACCTCATCTTACACAGCCCCATACAAGCTATCCCTAAACAATAACACAATATTCCTTCCCTGGATAACCTATGGGTCTGTCCAGTGGCCACTGCCAGTTACCTAATAACCATGGGTCTCCTGAAAGAGAGACCTGAGGCAATAGACTGATTGTCTGATGTGAATCCTAGTATGGTGAAGTTTTTGTTCATTGATAGGCTCTAGCCATTCAGTGAAAGTGGGGTGCTTCATAGATTTGTTGTTATCTGTAGTGAGCAGTGTTAGTGAGAATTATAGGGGGGATGCACACATGTTTTATGTCACCCATTTTTAGTTAAGATATGTTTATGTTCTATATACTATCAATGAAAATATTTGACTTGCAAGTATATACATGTTTACATACATGCACATAGATGGGTATAAGCAATAAGTCAACACTACTCTTACCTGAACACAAGCGGAGAGCCTGGAGAGCCGCTTTGAAGTGACAATGATTCTGCGCTCATATAGCATAGAAGCAAAGACTATCATCATATTGTTTACATCTACTGCATTGTAATATTCAGTCAAGTTCCTCTGCAAGAAAATAATAATAATACATTGTAGTTCGTTAAGTGTAGTTGGGAAGGCTTATGGGAGGGTTTTGATTAAGAGGATTAGGAGATGAACAGAGGGAGTAATTGGTGAGGAACAGTGTGAGTTTAGGACAGGTGGGAGTTGCATGGATCAGATATTTGTAGTAAGACAGATATGTGAGAAAACTTTAGGAAAAGGTAAGGATGTTTTTTAGGCCTTTATGGATTTGGAAAAGGCTTATGACAGGGTAGACAGGAAGGCACTGTGGGAGGTATTCCAGATATATGGGATAGGATGAAAGCTTTGAAGAGCAGTCAAGAGTTTTAGGACAGGTAGGGGATGTGTAGATCAGATTCTTGTGGTAAGACAGATATGTGAGAAAGCTATAGGAAAAGTTAAGGATGTTTTTTGGGCTTTTATGGATCTGCAAAAGGCTTATGACAGGGTAGACAGGAAGGCACTGTGGGAGGTACTGCAGATATATGGGATAGGAGGAAAGCTGTTAAGAGCAGTCAAGAGTTTTTATGAGAGTAGTAGAGCTTGCATTAGGATTAGAAATGGAGGGAGTGAATGGTTTGAGGTAAAGGTGGGACTTCGTCAGGGGTGTGTTATGTCACCCTGGCTGTTCAATCTTTACATGGATGGGGTGGTGCGAGAGGTAAATGCAAGGGTAATGGGTCAGGGGTTGGAGATGATTAAAGAAAATGGAGAAAAGTGGGAGGTGAGGCCAGTTGTTGTTTGCCGACGACACTGCGCTTGTAGCAGGATCAGAGGAGGGATTGAGGAAGTTAGTGACAGAGTTTGAGAAGGTGTGTGAAAGAAGGAAACTGAAGATAAATGTGGGCAAAAGTAAGGTGATGAGATGTACAAGGGGAGAGAGTGACAGCAGGCTGGAAGTGAGCATTAAGGGTGAGAAACTGGAGGAAGTGGATAGTTTCAGATACTTGGGTGCGAATGTGACAGGAAAGAGAGGAGTGGGGGTGGAGGTAGAATGTAGATTGAGAGAAGCGAGTAAATGCCTTGGTGGATTAAACAGTGTGATGAGAAATAGACACCTGGTAATGAATGCTAAGAGGAGGTTATATGAAGGAGTGATTGTGCCAACAGCAATGTACAGGGCAGAAACATGGAACGTGAGAGAGGAAGAGAGAAGGAGCTTGAAATTGTTTGAGATGAAATGTCTGAGAAGTATGATAGGGGTTACTAGGCTAGATAGAGTGAGAAATAAGGAGGTGAGGAGGAGAACAGGGGTGGAAAAGGAGCTGGGAGATAGGGTTGATGAAAGAGTATTAGGATGGTTTGGACACATGGAAAGAATGAGTGAAGAAAGATTAGTAAAAGAAGTGTGGAAGGCAGAGGTGGAAGGAGTGAATATGAGGGGGCATCCTAGGATGAGATGGATGGATGGGGTGAAAGGGGCTTTACAAAAGAGAGGAATGTCTGTAGAGGAAGGACAGGAGAGGACAGAAGATCGGGGTGAATGGAGAAAGGCTGTGTATAGATGAGGCTGTGATGCATGAGGGGTAGTGGGTGGGAGATGGGGGGTGAGGAAGTATGTATGAGAAAAATTTGATGCAGCCCAAAGGGATTTCTCCGTGTCTTCTCCTTTCCTGCATGAGGGACGGAGAAGGGGGGGGGGTCGCCGAATTTATGAAGCGGCCTTGCTGCGGATGTGCTGTGTCTTGCGACACTGCTTCTGACCCAGGGCAGTGGACAGGATGCAGGGATGACCCGTCATCCAGGAGGTGCCAAGATAGGAGGGAGGGAGGGAGGTGGAGGGGAGTGGAATATATGGGAAATGAAATGGGTGGGAGTAATTCCTATGCCTTTTTCTTTTTGGCTACCCCACGTGTAAGGAGGAAAAAGCCTTTGGTATATGTATGTATGTATGTATGTATGTATGTATGTATGTAGTACAGCTTGTGTTAGAATCATAAATGGAGAGTGAGTGGTTTGAGATAAAGGTGGAATTTCATCAGGGATGTGTTATGCAACCTTGGCTGTTCAATTTATACATGGATGGGGTGGTGCGAGAGGTAAATGCAAGGGTAATGGGTCAGGGATTGGAGATGGTTTAAGAAAATGGAGAAAAGTGGGAGATAAGTCAGTTGTTGTTTGCTGACAACACTGAACTTGTAGCAGGATCAGAGGAGGGATTGAGGAAGTTAGTGACAGAGTTTGGGAAGGTGTGTGAAAGAAAGAAGTTGAAAATAAATGTGGGTAAAAGTAAGGTGATGAGGTGTACAAGGGAGAAAGTGGCAGCAGACTGGAAGTGAGTATTAAGGGAGAGAGACTGGAGGAAATGGACAGTTTTAGATACTTGGGTGCGGATATGGTGGGAAAGGGAGTAGAGGTGGAGGTAGAATGTAGATTGAGAGGAGCAAGTAAATGCCTTGGGGGATTAAAAAGTGTAATGAGAAATAGACACTTGGGAAAAAAGATTTTGGTATATGTATGTATATATATAAACGGCATTTTCACCCCCTTACAAGGGAAGTAGCCAAAAAACAATGGAATAAAATCCACTCCCACCCATTCCATCCCCACATACTCCACTCCCATCCACCCCTCTCTCTCCCTCTTATCTTGGTTCCTCCTGGATGATGGGTCATCCCTGCATCTCGCCCACTGCCCTGGGTCAGAAGCAATGTAGCAAGACACAGCCCATCCACAGCAAGGTCGCTTCATTTAGTCAGCAACCTTCCTTCTCCATCCTCTCATGCAGAAAAAGAGAAGACGGGGAGAAATCCCTTCAGGCTGCGTCCAAATATCATTCACACATACTCCCTTGCCCCCAATCCACTCCCTTCCATGCATTACAGCATCACCCATACACAACCATTTTCCACTCACCCCTATCTTCTGTCTTCTCCCTTCCTTCCTCAACAGACATCCCCCTATTTCCCAATGCCCCTTTAACCCCATCCATCCATCTCATCTTTGGTTGCCCCCTCATGTTCACTCCTTTTACCTCTGCCTTCTACACCCCTTTTTACTAATCTTTCTTCACTTTCCCACATATATGGAGGTGGCCAATTCAGAGCACATTATCTATATACCAAAAGCTTCTTCCTCTTTATCAGAGAGGTAGCACACATCTGCATCATACACAAAATCCACTCAACCACATGTTGAGTTGTAGTTAAAAAGTGGACTGATGTTTCATGCACAATTTGAGTCTACCATGGACTTTTTTGCATGATGAGCAAACTATAATCATTACAAGTAGTGGGTATACCAAAATGAACAGCAATGACTGACTCTAAAGAACACATTTACTCACATTGTCTGGGATGGTTGGTAGACGCAAGTGGTTTGGGCATTGCACCATAAAATGCTGGAAGAGAGAAAACATTGTGAGAATATACGAGCACAGTAAAGCTTAACCATTCATACAATAAATTATATAATAAATGTACCTAAGGCCCACTCTCTCGCGTAAAGGGGTGTGGCTAGGTCAAAATACTAACTTCACCAATCAATTAATTCCTTGCCCTAGGTCACTCTTGATAGGATCCATAGTCCCATGGTCACCAGCAACACATAAGGAGAATATGTTGGGCTGCTGTCTGGATAAGGTGAGAGTGGGGCAGTGTAGGATGAGGTGTTCAGTGTCTTCTTTGTTATGGTTGAATCTAGGGGAATTAGAATTTGTGGCTAAGCCAATTCTCTGTTTGTACTTCTTTAGTATTGGATGATGGCCTGAACACAGTACAGCATACCATTATGATTTGTCTGGGGGAGGGAGGACAGTATTTCTCAGTAGAGCTGAGCATATATTCTGGGGGAATGTACACTACTGGGTTTGGGAATCTGTATATAGTGCTATATAGTCTAGAGGAATACAGTACATTACTGGGTTTGGAAATCTGTCTTGGAGTGCTTGCTATGTGATCTGAATATGTACGTGTTTTTGTAGATATATATGAGGTATGATTCCCCCCTATTTGGCTGGCTATGTTTCTATGATGTGGGAAGGATAGTTGGGATCAAGGGACCTTGTATAGAATTGTGTGCCTACCATTTTCTTGTGCTGTTCTATTGGATGAATCTTGGTTTCTGAGTTCAGATGATAAATTGTTGTAGTTTAGGTATAATTCATCATTATTCATGCTTTGTTTTGTACTGTCCATAGGAAGTCTTTGTTTACTTGGTTGCTGGAGACCATGCTGGGGAGGCATAGTCAACTGTGATTCTTATGAGCTGTTTGTAAACTAAAAAAAAAAAAAAAAAATTCGGATAAAAGAAAAAATTAATACTTGTGGGTTTGCTGATTGATTGCTTGATTTGGTCTAACATCACAAACTCCCCCTTATTGGGAGGCATGGACGATGTCTCTTACAATGGACTTTGTACATACATATACCAAGGCTTTTTCCCCCTTACAAGGGAGGTAGCCAAAAAGGGAAAGGCATAAAATCATTTCCACCACTTCCATCCCTGAATACACTCCACACCCCTCCACCCTCCCTCTTATCTGAGCACCTCCTGGATGACGGGATCCCTGCACCTTGTCCACTGCCCTGGGTCAGAAGCAGTGTCGCAAGACACAGCACATCCACAGCAAGGCTGCTTCATTAAATCGGTGACCCACCCTCTCCGTCCCCCCATTGCATAAAAGGAGAGGACGGGGAGAAATCCCTTCGGGCTGCGTCAAATTTTGCTCACACATACTACCTCACCCCCATCCCCCCACCCATTCCACCTCATGCAATCACAACATCATCCATATACAACCATTCTCCATTCACCCGTCTTCTGTCCTTCCTCAACAGACATTCCCCTCTTCCCCAAAGCCCCCTTCACCCCATCCATCCACCTCATCCTAGGACGTCCCCTCATGTTCACTCCCTCCACATCTGCCTTCCATACCTCTTTTACTAGTCTTTCTTCACTCATTCTTTCCATGTGTCCAAACCATCCTAATATTCTTTCATCAACCCTATCTCCCAGCTCCTTTTCCATCCCTGTTCTCCTCCTCACCTCCTCATTTCTCACTCTATCTAGCCTAGTAACCCCCATCATACTTCTCAGACACCTCATCTCAAACACATTCAAACTCTCTTCTTCTCTTATGTTCCATGTTTCTGCCCCACACAATGCTGTTGGCACAATCACTCCTTCATACAGTTCAATTTGCCCCGAGCAGGAATCGAATCATCATCATCTTGACCTCCACAAGTAACGACAACCTAACCCGCTCAGCCAGCAAACATCCTTGTGGGTTTGTAACATAAACAATAACAACACATGATGAACCTTACCTGGTCATTGGGCAACGGCAGCACCAGGTCAGAACCAGGTGCTGGTGTAGGACACCTGTAAGCTTCCTGAAGACATAACCAAACATCTTCTGGGGAAGAAGAGCTCAAGTAGTCAGAACAAACATTCAACAATCTGAAACAAAAAATAAATATAAAGTAAAACATATTTTGATAAGTAAAATGTCCACATACTAATGCATCCTCAATCCATCCAACCATTGCCACCAAATCTCTTGCAGGAGATTCACAGCCTACATATAATTCACCTCCACATCCATGCCTCCATTTCCTCCTACATATGACTCCAAATATCTAAAGCTCTCAACATCCTCCAGCCTCTCATTCTTTAAACTCACTTTCAACTCGCCACCACAACATCCTTTGTACATATCATCACCTTTTGTCCAATTTTGCTTTCAGTTTGTCTCTCACACACCCTCCAAAACTTCACTCTCAATTGATTCAATCTATCCTCCAAATTGGCCATAAGAGTAGTATCATCAGCAAACAACAACTGGCTCACTTTCAAATTCCCTCCATTTTCATTCACAAACTCCAAATTCCTACCTAGCACCCTTGTGTTTACCTCCCTCACCATCCCATATTATATATATATTCATATATATATATATATATATATATACAGGTACTCCTCGTTTAACGACGACAATTGGGACCAGCGCGCCGTCGTTAACCGAATTGGTCGTTAAGCGAAAGTGTATACATATACGTACATGTACTGTATGTACAATGTCCAGCAATACATGTATCTTTATTTTCGTGTATTTTCCCTCTTTTATACAGTACATTAAAGCTTTATTTATTGTTTATTTACGGTGGTTAGGTTCCTAAAATTACCGTATATGACCAAATCCGCGTATGCTGACATTCCATATTGAATACCGGGGTATATTTTTAGTTTCGACCATGGGCGCAATATAACAATAGAAAATTAATTATTAATTTTGTAAATTAAAATGTATCAACGTAATATGCAATTTTGTGGGCGGAAATGAAAGTAAAAAATACCTTGCTACAAGAAAATATGCTAATGAACAAAGTCGGTAGCATAGGCTCGGGACGCCATCTTGTCGTCTGCCAACGTCTCTCACGACGACGAGCCAGATGACATTTAATTTGCAGGTAATGATTTATTAAACACAGGTTAGGTTAGTTTAGTTTAGGTTAGACGAATTAATATATCATCCTTTCATTTCTTCGACATCGGCATCTATCATAACAAACATGGTGTACCATTCATCCGACATGACTTCGTTACTTACGAAATCTGTTTTAGCATTTTTTTTCATTTCTGCTCACAAAATTGCATATTACGTTGATACATTATAATTTACAAAATTAATAATTAATTTTCTATTGTTATATTGCGCCCATGGTCGAAACTAAAAATTTACCACTACCGGTATACACTGTACCCCAGGTAGTTTTTGCAGCTTGCAGGATGGTAATGTAGACCTAAGCTTCAGAACACTTTACCTCATAGCTAATATCCACCGTACAAGTTCATTTATAACATCATACAAATTTGCCTCAGTCAACTTAATTATTGTACACGATGTTGTAACTTCGGGAGATTTACGTTAAACGACGCCATAAAGCCCGTCATTACTCCGAATTGTCGTTAACCGAGTAGGTCGTTAAACGAGGAGTACCTGTATATACATATATATATATATATATACACATACACACATACATTGAACAACCATGGTGGCATTACACAACTCTGGTAATTGATACACACATATTTACCAATGAACCCTTTCTCCTTACAAGGAGGGTGGCTGAATCAAAATATACACTCAACATTCACTCATTCCACATCTATTTGTTGTTACTTTTATCTTAATAAAATATGCACCATAAAAAACATGGTTTCACAAGAAAAAACAAAAAACCCATACATCAAATTCACATTTCCTATAATTTATGCATCTTCATAAGGATACATCTGACTATTTGTTACCAGAACACCATGTGAGAGAGGCTTTTCAACAAATTAAACTATGGAAAACAATTCTCAGAAATTCAAAGACCTGTAACATCAAACTACTGTCAACTTAAGTCACTCAATGTGGGAAACAATTTGGACTATTTTGTTGATGAAATTGACACCTAACATGATTAAGCTACATTAAATATCTTGTCAATTTATGAAAACCATATCATCAGTGTTGGGTATGACTTAGTCTTTGTATGTCCAGCAAACAATATTCATCTACACTAAGTTCAATACTCGAGGTCATGCATTTTCAAAATACTGTCATATACTTGCATATTTCTTGTTTAGAGCATTTGGCATCATGTTCAATGTTGTATACCCTTTCTATGAGCAATAACAAGACATACAATTTTAAAGAAGAGTTCAAATTCAAGTGTTTTGACTCCAGAGGATTATAATTTATGGAATAATTCACTGGCTGGTTATGACTTTCATTTCTATAAGTCAACTTATGTAATGTTAAAAAAATTTCATTATACAGTGAGAACTCTCATTAACGGACATTAATTAGCTGTGTTTGAGGTGTTTTTCCTGTGTTTTTGGTGCTGTTGTTTAGTGCATGCAATCACTGTGCCACCCAAAAACCACTCCAAAACACAGCAAAAACGCCGCAAACACAGCTAATTAACGCCCATTAAGGAGAAGTCTCACTGTACACAATATTGGTTTTGAGCCCTAACATTCACCTTGGACACAAAATGGTTCCACTACTTTCTGAATGCTTGAAATACCACTGGACAGTAGTCAAACATGTCTCTCTAAATAAACCTATGGAGAAACCTGAAGACATGCTAGAGCCAACTCCCATGGGGACTTGTGTTTCCAATCTGAGAAACTCAAGGTAATATCTGACTGACTGGAACTGTTTGGTAAGCTACATAACTCATACATACATATACCAAAGGCTTTTTCCCCCTTACAAGGGAGGTAGCCAAAAAACAAAGGCATACAATCCACTCCCACCCATTCCATCCCCACATACTTCACTCCACCCATCCCCTTCCCTCCCTCTTATCTTGGCTCCTCCTAGACATAACTCAATAAGAACTAAATTCTTTTCAAATTCTAAATAGAACATTGAGGATAAAAAGACCTTAAAACCAATGCACACAAACTTACTTGTAGAAGACTTCGTGCCATGGTAAAAATGATAGGAGAACAAGAGCAGTTTCAGCCTTGGCAGCATGACGGCAAAATCCGTAAGTCCATTTGGAATCCAAACTTGTCAAGACAAAGGAAAAATGCTGCACATTTGAGCTGTAACAAATAACAAACAATACTTCAGAAAGAGATACATGAATATCATGAATTAGTTTATGTATCAGCACACTTAAGCCTCTTAGTTATTAATAAGCATCAAATAAGCACCCAGCATGCTACATGAAATCAAGTTTGGTCTGCAATATCTACTGCAAATAAAAGTATGATTGAAAAAATTGACAGCCTCCATTTAATACCCTTGATTTTATAAATATTTCCTTTACACAGATATAAAAAAGTGGCAACATATAAAATAATTCCCATGTTTGACAATTTTTTACTGCAAAAAATTCTTGAGCATGTGAAAGCCTAAGGGCATAGATAAGTTCATGGATATGAAATAAATAAATGAAATATTAATACATACATATGTACATACCAAGGGCTTTCTCCCCTTTACATGGGAGGTAACCAATATCAAAGGCATAAATCCACTCCCACCCATTTCATCCCCACATACTCCTCTCCCATTCACCACCCCTCCCTCCTCCTTTTCTTGGCTCTTCCAAAACATCTTTTATTACTTTCAAAAATTTCTGTCATACTCTTACCCCATTTCACATCTGCTCTCCTCTTATTCTTTACTTCTCTTCTCTTTTCTTTGTACCTCTCATATGATTCTCTTGTCCTATTTTCTAACTAATCTGTGAATGCTCATTTCTTCTCTTCTACAACCTTCTTTTGCTTCATCATCCTACCACTCACTACCCTTCCTTCTATTTCCTCCCATTCTCCTTGTTCCACACACATCTTTGCACACCTTGTGACTCCTTCCTTGAAACATCCCCATTCCTCCTCCACATCTAGTTCTACTCTACCCTTCACTCCCTCCCATTCCTCTCTTAGGTTCTTCTTGTACTCCTTCTCCTTTTCTTTCTCATTTAAGCAGCTCACTAACCACCTCCCTACCTACTGTCCTTTTCCTCTTTCTCCATCTATCCTCCACTCTGAAATTACCTTCCACCAAAAAATTATCTGACATTCCTCCACTCTTTTCCCAAAGAACATATACATCCAAAACTCTCCTTACTCTTCTCCTGGTTATCACTATATATTCCATTAAGGCCCTATCTACCACTCTTCCATCCACCATCCTCTCCCATGTGCATTTATGCTTGACCTTTTTCCTAAACACTGTATTTGCTATCATCAACTCTTTCTAGACACATCTCCACCATATAATAATATATAAAAAATATTATATATACATACATACATACATATATATATATATATATATATATATATATATATATATATATATATATATATATATATGCATAAGTAACCACTAAGAAAAGTAAACTAACGAAGCAGAGCACTTTCATATAATTACATCTTCAGTGCAGATACAAAGAAGGAATTATAATTCCTTCTTTGTATCTGCACTGAAGATGTAATTATACGAAAGCGCTCTGCTTCGTTAGTTTACTTTTCCTAGTGGTTACTTATGCATTTGTGAACACACGCTCCTAGTGTTTTTATTGCATATATATATATATATATATAACTATGAACTTCATAATTTGAACAAAAAAAAAAAAATCTGAAACTTCCAGACATTATTTCATCCACATAAATTTATTTCCTTACATCTTACACATTATGTGAAAACACTCACTTCTCAAAGGTGCACGGAAAGGCAAACTGGGGAACACTTTTAAGCACTTCCCCTTCATCATACGTCTTTGGAAACTTCTGAATAATCCAGGCAGGAGTGTCGTCATTTGGCCCCACCACCTCACACCAACACTCAAACAGCCGCTGTGGGCTGTCCCTACAGAGATATAAAGTTTTTGTAATGAACGTCTGAAAATGAATACCTTAAATACTATCAAAATCACCAATTAATTTTTAATGCACAGCCAATACGGCAGCAATGTCACACAAAATGTACAGCTCTTACATAAATTTAAACTTGTACATCTGAAAATAAGTTCAAGCCTATACAACCTCTATGTTACAATATGTAAATGAATACATACAAGGGCCAACAACTGGTTTTGGCTTGTGGTAGTCCTCTAATATGGGCACTAGAAACACATCCACATTACCTGTCTTACAACCCATCAACACACACACCTCCATCTGAAAGGGTAGCCTTGGGAGACTGACACAAGGGCTTTGAACTGGACTGTTCTCTCTGTGTCGACTTTGGCTACCCCCACCACCACCATCCCCATCCACACCCTTTTTTTTTTTTTTTTCAATACAAAAAGCTGATAATTTATGACTATTCCCCTCCCCTTCCTCTTCTTTGCTGGTCTACTACAACACAGACAACCGCCCACATTTTCTTCCCAGAAGAAGAGGCATGAGGACTGACTGTTGCTGGTTACTATGGGGCTGCAGGTTTCCAGTCAATAAAACCTGAGGCAACAGTTATCATTATTATCATTATGAATAAAGACAAGTATTTAAAAGGATTTTCTTTTCTTTTTCCCAATTTTGGATCTGGGTCTGATTCCAACAGCTCCATGTGAATGTTATTTGTGCTGGCAGTCTTAACATATACAATATACTATAAATGTCAACCGCAGCTGTGACTAAACACCTCCTGGTGTAAATTCCTTAGCTCTTCACCTCTTTTTATCTTCATATATTTTCCACCCTCCCATAGAGACATAAGTATCCTCGACTATCTTTTTTTTTTTTTTTTTTGCATGCATTTCACAGTTTCTGTGATGCTCACAATTTCTGCCTGTCTATGAAACAATTCTACTGGGGATGTGTTCTAAAAATTAAATCTAAGTTCTTAATACATATATATACAAAGGCCTTTAGCATGTATATACTTACAATTTCAACTTCATTTATTACAGTGTCTCTGCAGTAGAAACATTTCACAGACTACTTAAATAATTGGGTTGTTTTATTTCTATCTGAATATTAATCAAAGTATAACCTTTTTTCTGCACACCATATCATATATTCAATAATTTCCACATAAGGTCAAACATACATTTCACACTGATCATACATTACTTTTTAAATGCTGGGGAGTACATTTTATGGTCCAATTGTTCCTCATCATCCTTAACTGTGATATTCACAAGTTCAAAATCATTTTCATCTTTCATTATCTTCTCCCAACCAGCCGTACTTTACAGTATTAGGATACTCAAAATTTTATTATCCTTTTGAACATAGTATTTTAATTTTTGACATGCATTTCTGTTTATATTGAAATGACATTTCTATCTCATCTTCACAATTTTCAATCTTATGTTTCACATTCTCCAGTTTGTCATTGACATTGGAAATCAGTATCAAATTTCAGACTGAATAACAACAGCCACACTGTGGATAGCAACACATCTCATGTATTATTATGGGACTATTTCTATGAATAAATCACTGGCTGAAAGTAATAGAAGGGGAGTAGTTGCCAGGTCTCTTATTTGAAAAGGAGGAGGATATACAGTTGAGGTTGATAGATATATTGTCTCCCATCCAAAGACCGGTCCTTCATCTCCAGATAGAGGTGACAGGGGTTGACAGGTACGATGATGCCTATGTAGGCATCATGAGGCGTGAGGGGGTACACGAGGATACCAACGTCGGAATCTTGATTATATTTTTTTGTAGTTGTACATGAGCTACCTCCGGATTCCGTGAACTGGTTTGATCACATTTTCTGTGTTTATCATTACGCAGAGTAAAAAAGAACAAATAATAAAGCAGTGCCTTTATATTTCATAATGCGAGTAGTGTGATGAATTGTACATATGGCAGCTGATGCTGCGCACAAGAATTTGACTCACACTGAAGTAGTTAAGCTTGCAGGACCATCAAAAGCATATAACTGTCACTGGTCCCAATGACCTTGTAAAGTATGCTCTACACTTTCATTTTGAGATTCCCCTTTACTCATCATTTTCTTATTATTGTTTTGTCATTTTCACCATGTTCTTTGTTTTTCCTTTTAAACTGTTTATATACATGTCAATTCTCTCCCTAGTTTCAATTTTTCTGTCTACATGTAGTTTGTCATGTATTTCTTGTTGTAGGGTTGAAGGGTTATCATCTTTGAGTCTAAATTGCAATTTAGATCTTATTACCAATTTATTGAGAAATAAGTTCCATTAATCTGTTATAAGGTTCATGCCTTTCTGGCACATTCAGTGAATTTATGTACACTGTTATCACTCTTTAGCACATTAAATTATTTGGTATTAATGAACATTCATCCTTGCAATCCATTTATTGAAGAAAAAATCAGAATTTTTGTCTCACCCACTCACAGAACAATTTGTATGTTTTTTGCATCTACATCAAGGGTGTCAAACTCATGGCCAGCAAGCTAAATGTGGCTCGTAGAATGGTTTCAAGCGGCCCATGAGATGAAAAGAAATTTTTCAACTCGAGTTAAATTGTTATAACTGAGGAAAATGTAACTAAACTGTTAAGATGAGACAAACTTTTACTTTTTATTTTTTCTATCTATTTATTTTTACTTATTTATTTTCTTTTATGTTAATTTTTTGTTTTAACTTTGTACAGCCCTCAAGACCATAACCAAGTGCATAATTGGCTCTTGAAAGGATTTGAGTTAGTTAGGTTAGGTACGCTAAGTTCAGTCAGGTTTGGTTGGTTAGACTTTTTTTCACAAAAAAAAAATGTGGGTGAGGTGAAACTTTACAAATTCAAAAAATCACAGCATACTACGTTTTGCTGAACCGTCTCCTTGTACGGAATGGGTAGGAATGGGTGGGAGTGGTTTCTATGCCTTTTTCTTTTTGGTTCCCCTCTGTGTAAGGGGGAGGGGGCCTTTGGTATATGTATGCATGTATGTCTCCTTGTACATTCCACATTTGAGAAATGCAGCACATTCTTCCATTACAGTTGTCACTTTTATCATTACTTCACCCATTTCAATCTTCTTTGTTTTTATATGGCCTAAGTCCCACTGTCGCCCCTACAACTTCCATAAATGTAAGACTGGGTTTTGATTTATGTTGTTTTCATTCCTCAATTTACTCATTTCCTTCTCTGTATGAAAGAGGGATCTTCCTACTTCAAATTATTTTCAAGTACTCCTTGTTCCCAACATATTTCCACAATGCCAAGATATTTTAACAATTATTTTAACATCGTTAACCACAAGTGTTTAACAATATCTTAAAATTCAATGGGAACCATTCAATTTTAAATATGAAATACACTAAATACCATAATAAGTCTTTAAACACAGTGTTCCAAATACCTAGCATTTAGCCACACCCTTTCATAAACATTCCTCCTCGCATCTATATAAATATATATATATATATATATATATATATATATATATATATATATATATAAATATATATATATATATATATATATATATATATATATATAAAGGAATACTAGCAACTTGAACTTGGCACTTGTCTGGCTGACAGACAGGAGTTAGGAATAAGGCACATGATGAAGAAGAAAGTTGCGTTCCTCCTGGAGAAATGGGTTAGATTAGGGAAGGATTGGTTTGAGTTCTATTAAGTTGTGTTGGACTACAACTGTTACACTGTATTGGGTGTTAGGTTAGGCTAGGTTGTATTGGGTTGGGTTGGGTTAGGTATAAGTTGAATCAGTAATTTATTATTATCATAAACCAATATCTTCACTAATCATTTGGAATCATATCTGGGAAACAGACAAACAAATGTCATCTCCTCTTCACTTTCAATGTCATCAAAACTTTCACATTCTTCAGAATTTTATATGCATGAGGGGAATTTCTCCTTATTTGCCTGATTAGGTGACTTAACAGCTGTTCAGCTATATTGTTAATTTCGCCTTTCGCCTAGAACAAAGAACAAGAACTTCTGAATACTTCAGGCTTAGTCATGATTCGATTCATAAGAAATCCTTGCCTACACAACGTACGACCTTCAATCTCCCCAATTCAAATAATTGGGAAAGTTCATGTGTTTTGTTAAATAAAATAACATCCTTAAGTAGAATCACACTGTGCATATTAAAAGAGGCACATGACTAACGGAGTCAGGTCCCTACTATCAGATTAAAATGAGAATGAAGTAGTGAAACTTGAGTGTTGATGTGCCCACCCCCACAGGCACAACACAACCTTCAATCGCTTCACTTTGTGTAAGGTTCAAGCAACTTCACTTGTGACTACGATAATTTAAACTACATAAAACTATTGTCTGAGGAATACAGCTATTAACTGAGTTTCACATACCTGAGCCTGGAACCCATCTCTAGGCACACTTGCTGTGCCCCATTTCAGGACATACAGCTGCTCTACCTCTGTTATTTATCATGGGTGTTAATTTCACACTCCTGTGACGGACGAGTTTTGTTTCACCAAACCATTATTTTGCATAAATAATGCATAGATATGTTCACAAGCTTTCTGTTCTCCCTTTGATAGTATTAAGTAATATAAATGCAAAATGTTGTTGAATATTTGAGAAAGATGAATACGTACAAATGAATTTACTTGAATCAACAACACTAAGGAATAGCCACACCCCCTTTTGATCCCTTTTTTGATTCTATGGCATTCATGGCTTTTTTCCAATTTACTTTTTCATAATTTCAACCATTCATTTTTAAGTATAGAATATTTAATTGTAAAGCAGAGGTTATTCTAATACTGCATTTTATCGTCATGTTTGTCAAATAATTTTGATTCCCCTTTTCAGTATTATTTTTACAACATAACCATGTATCGTCATGATACTAACCTATGGTCTTAACCTGTACAATAATTCTAGCCAACAATTATTTTCTTAGATCCGGAGATATTTCACCATATGTACATATGCAAGCCACGCATGATTATCCTTAATCCGGACTGTATTAGTTTATCTTTTATAAAACATCCCTGATAATACAGAGTAAGTTTTAAATTCTAATATTTTGCAATTGTGCCTTTCTCGTTCATTTTCAAATGCATTTGATCTTACATAACATAATAAATATAACTAGATAGAGCTTGTACCTTTTCCTGCGCAAAGAAGCTTCCCTCTGATTAAGAAAATCGCCCATTGGCTGACAAAACAAATATACATTTGCAGAACAGATTACTGACGTGATTTCATATAATTATATCAAGATACATGTATCACATTAAATTCGGGTAAAAAGGGTTACATTTCTTATTCAGGTGCTGACTGGTGTTGAAAAGAAATTACTAGCAAACTCTACTGAGATGATTTTGAACTAAAATTAACAGTACTGAAACAAAGAATCAGGAATTCAAAAATGTCAAAAAATGTATATTAATGTAACAAAAATGCATAAATCTACTGCACGATAATAAATGTGAAAATATGAAATTATTAGATAAAATAACCGTCACGCATGCGCAGTGGAGTGACGTATGAGACGGCGGCCCCCAATGTCTCCCAAATAATCCTTCAATCATAAAAATGAGTAGAAAAATCTAGTGATTCGAACAAAATTGGTTAAAAATTTAAACAAACAAAAACATCTACAAGTGATTTTTTATGGAGTGTATATATATATATATATATATATATATATATATATATATATATATATATGTATATATATATATGTGTATATATATATATATATATATATATATGCAAATAAATCACAAAAACACGTGATTCATAAAATGTGTAATAAAACCACTTGGAAAATAAAATGAAAGGTGACCGAACGTTTTCGTCTATTTAAGACATTTTCTTAAATAGACGAAAACGTTCGGTCACCTTTCATTTTATTTTCCAAGTGGTTTTATTACACACACACACACACACACACACACACACACACACACACACACACACACACACACACACACACATATATATATATATATATATATATATATATATATATATATATATATATATATATATAAATATATAAATATATATATATATATGGGAAACTGTAATGTTATATTTGTAAATGTACATTCTAAACCTACCACCGGAGAAATATCAGAAGTACAGGAAAATTTTACATTTCAACTACTGTCTGTAGTCCTCCTCAGTAGAAGAGGACTACAGATAGTAGCTGAAATATACACTTTTCCTGTACTTCTGATATTATTTCTCCGACAGTGGGTTTAAAGTATATATATACATATATATATATATATATATATATATATATATATATATATATATATATATATATATATATATATATATATATATATATTGGGGGATTCATTATTCAGAAAAAATAATGTATGCATCAAAATTTATAATATATATTATACTTTGTATAATACTTAATAGTATTTCATATTCATATAATATTTTATGTAACAAAATACATTATGTTTTATATTAAAAGGATATATGCGTTACATATTTTTCTGAGCACAAAGCACAGAAATAAATATGCAAACAATTACAAACCATGAAGGTGTGCTAAGAACATAATTAATGATATAACCAAAATCTGAGGATGCGTGATAAAAAGAAGAGATATATATATATATACATATATATATATATATATATATATATATATATTATATATATATATATATATACATATATATATATATATATATATATATATATATCCATTAATTTTTCCAGATCATATGATTTAAGAAGGATATAAGGTCATAAAACGATATTTTTATCCCATTTACTTTTATTTCGACCTAAAACATTTTGTCTACTTGACGTGGATAGAAAAAAAGATAAACATAAGATACAATCAGGGCCAGGGCCGTAGCCACGGGGTGCTCAGCCCCCAAAAAATCCAATTAGCCCCCCGAATTTTTCTTTACTCAAAAATATTATAAATACACTACACCGGAAAGCTTACAAAAATAAGCTAAGTTTATGGTGAATTTGTGGTAGATGAGGTTAATATAAGTACATATAATATAAAGTTGTAGCTATCATTACAGGCACATAAAATATTATCACTGATTATATATATATATATATATATATATATATATATATATATATATGCAAGCAAATGCAAAATAACCACAGGAGAAGGGAAACTTGTAGACAGTAAGTACTTTCGTATATTACATCTTCATTTTAGTCTGAAGATGTAATATACGAAAGTACTTACTGCGTACAAGTTTCCCTTCTCCTGTGGTTATTTTGCATATATATATATATATATATATATATATATATATATATATATATATATATATATATATATATATATAAATTTCTAAACAGAAATGTAGTAGCAAATTTGTAAATGACACACAGGAAACCCACAGTCGGAGAAAATAAACTTCGAATAAAGAAAAATCCTATATTTCGGCTATCTTTTCTGTAGCTTATAAGTCGCCTTTGTCCTCTGTCTTATGTACTTTCCTGAAGAGGGCTACAGTTGATAGCCGAAATATAGGATTCTTCTTTATTCGAAGTTTATTTTCTCCGATTGTGGGTTTCCTGTGTGTCATATATATATATATGTATATATATATATATATATATGTATATATATATATGTATGTATATATATATATATATGGGGGCACAGTACAGCGCCACCCTCTCCCTAAAGCATGATTAGCCCCCTAAAATTTAATTCCTGGCTACGACCCTGAACAGGGTGTAGCCGGGGGGGGGGGGAGCATATGCCTTGGAGAGACACATTTAGGGTGTCCTTGCATATTTTACCGCAATAAACGAATTTTGAGTTAGAATCAACAGAATATTAACTATTTTCTTCCCTTATGCTTTCTGCATTTGGGACATTATTAAATATATATATATATTTTTAAATCTGTTTAATTATTTCGCAAGCCAATAGCTATAATGTAGGCAGTAAGGGATAGTGGATATACAAGATAATGACAACATATTCTTACATCCGTGACAAAGTTAGTGGACGCGACACATGCACGTAGTCTCACGCGTCACATCCTGTGATTCACCATGACGCCATTGGATCACGTGCTGGACGCGTGATCGACAGCCGTTACCCTCTCGGATGAGAGCTCACAGCTATATGTCCTGATCGATGGGTAATGCTGTGACCTTACATACATACACACACATATACAAAACTCGATGGTTCAGTGGTAGAGTTCCCGGCTGCCACTACGGCAGTCCGGGTTCGAATCCCACCCAGGGTTGAAATTATTTCAGTATCGCTGCGCTGAGAGTCGTTACTTCATTCTCGTGGACGAGGGGTTGGGTGTGTGTGTGCGTGGAAGATCACAGCATTACAAAGGATTACAAAGGCGGAGAATGCCGACAGGAGACCTTTTGGTCCATAAATAGGTCGGATGCGAAAAAAAAAATCATATTAATAATAAAATAATAAATAAAAACTATGATAATGTAAATAACAAATAAAATACATAAATAAATGCATAGGTATAGTTAAATAATAAACAAGCAGGTAAATAGTAAATAATAATTAATTGACATATAACTAATAATAAATAAAAATCAGACAGACAAATGATAACAAAACAAAAACAAATAATATAAGATAAATTATAATCATTACAGCATCTTACTTAGGTATTTATCTAAATGATTCTTAAAGCTTTGAACTGAACTACATTGCACTACCTGTGCAGGAAGTTTATTCCATTCATTAACTACTCGGTTGGCAAAGTTGTTTCTACCTACTTCCAAATTGAATCTATTTCCGGACAGTTTGAGACCATTGTTTCTTGTCTGATTCTCATTCAATGTAAAAATTTGGTCACTTTTGATGTTGTCAATTCCCTTTAGAATTTTAAAGACCTGTATCAAGTCACCTCTGAGTCTACGCTTTTTTTAGGGAAAACAGATTCATATGTTTTAGTCGATTTTCGTATGATTTATTTTTGATATTTGGAATCAGTTTTGTGGCTCGCCGTTGTACTCTTTCCAATCTGTCAATGTCTTTAATGAGATTCGGTGACCATACGGAAACAGCATATTCCAAATGTGGACGAACTAACGATTTATATAGCTTGTTAATGAGTGATGGACTTTTGAAATCAAAAGATCGCGCAATCAGTCCTAGAATCTTATTTGCTTTCTCAGAGGCTGAAATACACTGCTTGGATGATTTGAGGTCGTTACTGATAATTACGCCGAGATCTTTTTCACTATCCACATTTGTTAACGAATTTCCAAATAACTTGTAATCGTACTTACTGTTATTTTTACCTATGTGCATTACCTTGCATTTACTTGTGTTAAATTTCATTAGCCACTTTTCAGACCATTGCTGTAATTTATCTAAATCTTCTTGAATATCTAATTGGTTTGAGTGATCATTTGCCACTCCGCACAGTTTTGTATCATCAGCAAATTTGGAAACAGTAGATTTTAGTCCATGGTCTATATCATTTATATATACTATGAATAGAAGTGGCCCAAGAACGGAACCCTGAGGAACTCCACTTGCAACACTTTTCCATCCAGAAGTTTTTCCATTTAAAACAACTCTCTGTTTTCGACAATTCAACCAATTACTAGTCCAACCTAATAGGCTACCACTTATTCCATACAAAGCTAATTTAGTAAGTAGTCTTTCGTGTGGGACGGTATCAAAAGCTTTTGCAAAGTCTAGATATATTAAATCTATATTGTTTCTTTTGTCATAATTCGAGATAACTGTGTTGTAGAATTCGAGTAAGTTAGTCAAATTCGAGTAAGTTAGTAAGTTACCCATAGATCGGTCATATATGAGTTCTGAGCTCTCTTCCGGGAGGTTAATAACTGTCGATCACAAGTCCAACAATGTGATCTAAGACCATGGTGAATCACTCACACACACACACACACACACACACACACACACGCAACCAAGTTAGGGTGTGTGTGTATGTGTATATATGGGGTCACATCACCCATTGATCGGGTCATGTATGAATTTTGAACTCTCATCCATGAGGGTAATAGCTGTCGATTACGAGACCAGCACGTGATCCAGGAGCATGATGGAAGGTGCCGTGGGGAGGGGGGTGGGGGTGGAAAAATTACCCCTCTCTCTTCCCCCCCCCCCGTGTACTATCCATGGCATAAGCAGAACACTGTTGTCGTTTTATGAACTTATTCTGTCATGTATTTATTCTGTCTAACGTCAGGTAATCTTTTTCATATAATTTCTGTCTCGATTAGTCTGTTTCTGAGTGCTGTCCCATCAAATGAATTAATAAATGAAGAGATAAATAGATAGATAAATGGATAAATAAATAGAATACCATAATATATACCATATAAATAGATAAATACATGAATACATAATCAAATATATAACATATAAGTAGATAATTGAATAAATGAATGAATTAATGAATAAAACAAATAAATAAATAAATAGATAAATAGAAAGATGAATGATTAAATAAACAAAATCAAAGTCAACTTAAGGACCTTATGATATTACTATGGAGGCACCTACAGAGCTGAATATGCAACTTTGAACGACAATACTTTGTAGAATTATCATATAGCTTTGATTTAACGTAATATTTCGAAATAATCTATTACAGAAATATCTTTATTTTTATGGCTCCGAAGAGGCAGAGCTGCAGACCAGCTAGAACTGGTGAATAATAGAGAGGGCAGCATAACGGAGGAATGGTAGAAGTTCAAAATGATCAACATTCGAATTTGAGTGGAAATTAGTTTCCTAATATAAAAAAAAATGCTAAACGACTTAATCTGTTGGAATGATACTAAAATTCCTAAAATATTGACTGCATAAAATAAGCAAACAAATTCCAACACGCAAACCTACGAGAAGGGGAGGGCAGACAGAATGAAGGAAAACGGAAACTACGAAATGTAGCTTCCAAATGGATGCATGCCCGAGGCGATTTTGAGTTTCGTGGACACTTGCGTCCATAAAAATTGCTATTTGGAAATTATATGTATTTAATTTAATTATTATTCATTTATACATGTATAGGTACCAGAAATATTATTTTTGTTCTCCAGTATTAAAGTATCAATAAAACAGATTTCAATATATTTTTTTCCTCGTGTGATGCCAACTCGATACAGGTTTTCCAGTAACATTTCAAAATGGGGCGTATTCCTTACTAGTGTTAAGAAAATTTACAGTGTTACTATTTTTCGTTATTACACTAACCATTTTTCAACTAGTAACGCATTAGATTTGTAATAGATATTTATTAAATGATTAAATATATGCATTTGTGGCTAGTTGCAGATGTGTTTGGAACACTGTGGTACTTAGTGCTTCTAAAAGTGTGACATGTCTCATGCCACCACCGAACGACTGTGGAAAATATCTGCTAAGGAAACTGTTGAGATAAGATATCGATAACAAGAAATGCTCAAAAGGGCTAAGATGGTAAAATCCTTTTCTTCTACAGAGTTCTCAACAAGTAAAATGAGAAATGGAAATGACATAATAAATAAAGAAAATAAATAAAAATAAAATTAGATAAATGGTAAAAAAAATAATAATAACTGAAACCTACATTTAGAGACACCTAAGGTGAAGTATTGATGTTTGGTTTGTTTCAAAAGAAACATCAGAACACTGAAACGGAGAAATAAATGTCTGGAGTGAAATGAAAGTGGCAACTGTTACGGAACTGTGTTCAATTAACCTAATGCAAGTTGTGTAGGGAACTAGTTTTGCAAAAGGTTGTAAGATGTGATTTTAGTGATCAATGAGTGGCTGATCCAGGATCAAAATTTGATGGGACAGAATTCGAAAACAGACTAATCGAGAGAGAAATTCTATGAACAAGATTACATGACGCTTGACAGAATAAATGCATATAACAAGTGTTCTGTTTATGCCATGCATAGTACACGGAGGGGGGGGGAGAAAGGGGGGTAATTTTCCCACCTCCCTCGGCACCTCCTTCCATCATGGTCCTGGATCACGTGTTAATCACGTAATCGACAGCTATTACCCTTCCGGATGAGAGTTCAAAATTCATACATGACCCGATCTATGGGTCATGGAGTGACCTCATATATAAACATAAGCACACACCCTAACTTGGTCGTGTATGTGTGTGTGTGTGTGTGTGTGTGTGTGTGTGTGTGTGTGTGTGTGTGTGTGTGTGTGTGTGTGTGTGTGTGTGTGTGTGTGTGTGTGTGTGTGTGTGTGTGTGTGTGTGTGTGTGTGATTCACCTTGGTCTTTCACCTTGGTCTTTCTCCCGGAAGAGAGCTCAGAGCTCACACACACACCCAACTCCCCGCCCACGAGAGTTGGAATAACGACTCGAAGCGCAGCGATACTGAAATGATCTCAGCCCTGGGCAGGATTCGAACCAGGTATCGCCGATACCTCCGTACTGACTGTCTGAGACTCTACCAACCGCGCCACCGTGTGCGTGTGTGTGTGTGCGTGTGTGTGTGTGTGCGCGCACGCGTGTGTGTGTCTACGTGTGTGCGCACACGTGTGTGTGTACGGATGTGTGTGCGTGCGTGTGTACGTCCCTCTAAAGAACATCATCGCAAGGAATGATGCAACGACCAAGAGTCAAGAATATAATCAGTCTCTGTATTAACCTTCTTCTTCGTCTTTCTCTTCGAACAAGATCTTTGTTCTTGGGCGTTACGGGCACGGTAAGACTTCCCACAACGAGAGCGCGTGACTCTGCGGAGCGGAGAATGATTTCTGAAAGAGTTTCTTCACAAATCACATGTGACGGTGATTAAAGCATTTCGACAGGAGACCTTTTGGTCCGTAATTAGGTCGAAGAAAAAATAGCAGTAGAAATAGAAAAAGTACAAACATATAAAGGAGTAAATCAATTGATTTATGAACAAACAAAATAAACAAACAAATAAAAACAAACAAATAGATAAATGAATAAATGGATAAATGCATGAACGAATTGATAGAATAGAAATAATAGATACATGGTTTTATAGATGTTACAATATTTTACTTTGGTGTTTATCCACGCAGTTTTTTAACTTTTTGTAATGTATGACATTCAACCACATTAGTTAGAATCATGTTCCACTAACTGAATATGCGATTAACAAAACTGTTTCCTTTTGAAATCATAAAGGCGTGTATTAAGTCACTTCTCAGTCTCTTTTTGTTAAGAGAGAAAGGGAGAGATAGATAGATAGATAGAGAGAGAGAGAGAGAGAGAGAGAGAGAGAGAGAGAGAGAAAGAGAGAGGCAGAGGTGAGAGAGAGAGAGAGAGAGAGAGAGAGAGAGAGAGAGAGAGAGAGAGAGAGAGAGAGAGAGAGAGAGAGAGAGAGAGAGAGAGAGAGAGAGAGGCAGAGAGAGAGAGAGAGAGATAAAGAGAGTGAGAGTGAGACAGAGGGAGAGATAAATAGAGTGAGTGAGAGAGAGAGATAAAGAGAGAGAGAGGGAGACAGGGATAAAGAGAGAGAGAGAGAGAGAGGGAGACAGGGATAAAGAGAGAGAGAGAGAGAGAGAGAGAGACAGACAGAGGGAGAGTGAGAGTGAGACAGAGAGAGAGAAATAAAGAGAGTGAGCGAGTGAGAGAGAGGGAGAGAGAGAGCAGATCCAAATGTTGTAAATTATTTTCATAATGTTTGTTTTTCATATTTGGTATGAATGTTGTGGTTTGCCGCTGTACCCTTTTCAAGCGATGAGTGTCATCAATGAGATATTCAAAATTTCTGTAAGAAAAAATGAAAAGTATTATGTCGAGAGCCAAGCAGAAACAATTAAGAATAATTTATCTCAATATTTCATCAGATGTGACAATTGGATCAGGCGATAGTCCAGTGGATAGCGTGTCGAACTCGAGATGGTGGTCGCGAGTTCGATTTCCGGGACCCATCGCGTGCTTCTTTCGTTGGCTTCCGGCAGCTCTGGCCAGGCGGGGAGGCAACCCAAACATCGGCCTAAAAAAAAAAAAAAAAAAAAAAAAAAAATTGCCGCAATTGACAGGGCTTGTTCTGTCAGGGGGTTTCTCACTTCCCACTTCGTGGTGATTTTTTTTTTCTTTTTTTTTTTTTTTGATACTCGAACCCAGAGTAACTTGCAATGGAGTAGGAACCGGGACCACCCAGATAGGTGCCTGCGGTGGACGCAGATGAACCAAAGTAACTCAGAGTTCGGAAGCGAAGTTCGTGAACAAAGAGAAACTTGGCCCCATTGTTCGTCTATAGGCATATAATGGACGGACCTACATCCTGTGCACTTGGCTATAGAGGGAGGGAAGATCGCTCTGTAGGAAAATACAGAGCTGGGCGCGTTCCTCGGTGCGTTCCGCTTTAGTTTGGCCGCAGTTAGCGCTCCCAAACTATTAAAGCTTAGGAGACAGGAGGTTCATACCGAAATAAAAGTCCGGCGGGCCATACCATACTATACCGGCACCTATATTGCTTTAATAGTTTGGTAGCGCTAACCTTGGCCAAACTAAACCGGAACGCACATAGAGACGCACCGAGGAACGCGCCCAGCTCTGGGAAAATAGAATATATTTTTCATATAAAAACTGTTATCATTTAAACGTGTTTCCCATCTTGGGATCTTGAAATCAATTCTAGGAGGTTCTGGAAAGCGTTGCATACATACACTTTCTTTTATTCTTTTAGTACGAGTAACAAGTTAGGGGGCGCTGCACTGCTTAGACATGACTACAGGAAGTTCTAGGTTTGGAAAAGTTTGGGAAACGTGATTCTAGAAGCCTGGATAATTAATTACTGATACTGATCGGGAGGAACTGGTACGATTTAACAATGAAGTGGGAAAGGGATTTGGAGATTTAGTAGAAGAAATAGAAAGGAAGGCTGACATGTTTTTAGTGAGAGGTAAACTGAAATGAAATGTAGTGTGAGAGAAAGTAAAATAAGGTATTTGTTTTACTTGATGGAAAACATGTGGTGTTTGCTCCTCTGTGTGTGTGTGTGTGTGTGTGTGTGTGTGTGTGTGTGTGTGTGTGTGTGTGTGTGTGTGTGTGTGTGTGTGTGTGTGTGTGTGTGTGTGTGTGTGTGTGTGTGTGTGTGTGTGTGTGTGTGTGTGTGTGTGTGTGTGTGTGTGTGTGTGTGTGTGTGTACGTGTGGTTCACCATGGTCTTGGATCACGTGTTGGACTCGTGATCGACAGCTATTTCCCTCCCGGAAGAGAGCTCAGAGCTCATATATGACCGATCTATGGGTAATGCTGCGACCTTACACGCACGCATACACACACACCCAACTCCCCGCCCACGAGAGTTGGAGTAACGACTCGCAGCGCAGCGATACTAAAATTATTTCAGCCCTGGGCGGGACTCGAATCCGGACCGCCGTAGTGGCGTCCGGGAACTCTACCACTGCGCCATCGAATGTTTGTGTTTCACCATGGTCTCCATGGTCTTCCATCACGTGTTGGACTCGTGATTGGCAGTTATCAACCTCCCGGAAGTGCGTGTGTATGTGTGTGTGTGTGTGTGTGTGTGTGTGTGTGTGTGTGTGTGTGTGTGTGTGTATGTGTGTGTGTGTGTGTGTATGTGTGTGTGTGTGTATGTACATATGTATGTATATATTTGTTTATTTATCTCTTTGCTACATATTTTCCTACTAATTCATCTAGTTATCTATTCATTTATATAATTCTCTATCCAGGCGCGGATCCAGGGGGGGTGGGGCTGAGGGGACTGAAGCCCCCCCCCAAAAAAAAATTTCTTCCATGAATTATTGTATGAATCATGTATGTGCCAAAAAAAAAACAGGAGGTTGATGTTCGTGTGAGATCCCATGAACAATGCTGTGTTATTAATGTAATTTAGATACTTTTATTAACAGGTTCAGAAGTTCATACACGTTTTTATTTGTATTTCTGTTTGTATTTCTGTTTTTTAAAGCTACTTAATTACTTTATTACTTCCATGAGTCCATGTGCACTAACACTACACACGGATTCTGCAATAATTTTTCACTATGCGAGAGTATACGCGTGCCAGTGCCTTATCACTGACTAGCACAAGCGTGTAACAATATAAAACGAATATACATTCTATTATATATGTCTAAAATACAGAAAAATCTGAAAAAAACATTATTAAGTTAAGTATACCTCAGACTTCTGATACATCAGACTACTCGAGGAAGGAATTCAGGTTAGCCCCCCCCCCCCAAATTTTTATCCTGGATCCGCCACTGTTTCTATCGTTTTTCAACCAGTCACCATACAATGATACATACAAACTGATCTCTCATCAACTTGTTTTTTACGTTACAACTGCATCACAGTCGTCGACAAGGGTGCGTCGCATGCCACTTTATCATAACAATCGTCAACGCAATGCTCGTTTCCTGTCGGCCTTGTGACGAGAATGGGACATCCTGTTACGTCGACTTATGTTATCAATCGAGATTACACTGTTCACCACATTGGCATTGTTGTTTACAGTCTGTTAGTAGCTATGCTACGGTTGCATAAGCGGAGGCGTGATTGATGCTTCGGAATGACCAACTGTAAAAACGTATGAAAACTAATTGTATGTTTTTGATGTTGTGTACTGTAAATATGGTATTAGTTTCCTAAAGAAATAGAACTATATAATTTCATGTATTTGCTTTGTAATTATCAGCTGTTGTTATTGTGAAATAATTTCAATATTATCAACTGCAACGGTATTACCAACATAGTTGGTGCAAGTAATTTACGTAATGTTTCTCAGTAGAAGTACCAGTTGCGATAAATTATGATATGGGATTTTCCCAGTAAAACCACCAACTATAAGAAATACAATAAGATATTTTTCTGTAAAATCACCAGCTGTTATAATAACTTTTTTTTTTTGTATAAGCACCAATGACAACAATTGCGATGCATGAATACTCTGTACCTTTGCCTGTTACAATTATTTTATGTAATTCTTTGAGTAAAAATAAACATTATCTGTGATAGATTAAGTCGTATGTTTATATATATATAACATCCATATTACTTCTAGTAAAAGACGTTTCATCCTTGTATCAATATTTCACGCTTCAAATTTTGTTTTAGTTTAGTAATAACTTTTTTTCAAGTTATGGGTTGTATATATTTCATGTTTTATTAATATCGCATATTGTTCTTGTTTATTATATATTCTTTTGTGTTGTTTTAGGTCGATGTTGCTTTCTAATGCTCAATAAAACATTCTGGGCCACAAATTGTATCAAAAATTTATTGCGTATAAGTCGTCTAGCTAGACCGTCTTGATTTAGTTCAGAGCAGCGTTTCCCAACCTGAGGTGCTAGCACCCCCCGGGGTGCTGAAATCAATTATAGGGGGTGCTGGGAAGTGATGCACACAAAAATCACATTGATATATGCATCATTTGATTACCCAGTTGTGCATATTTGACTTTTTCCTATGCTATTATATTTTTCTAGGATGTTCTCATTTCTTCTACAAACAATGTTGTCAATTTGTTTCAGTTCTAAGGAATCAAGAAAATAAATCATCAAGCAGTACACTTCACTTTCTTTCCTTCTAAAAACGAGATAGGGGTGCTGGACTGCTTAGACATGACAACAGGGGGTCGTGAGGTTTCCAGACTTTTCCAGACTTCCAGGTGGATTCCTGGCACCTCTCACCCCAAGCTCATACACACATACAAACACACACACACGTGTTCCACTCCATCTTCAGACTACATAACAAACCAATGCATTCGTTTGTAATTCATATATCAGTTTTGTCCTCTATAAACTGCCTACGCGTTCCTTTGGCTTAATGTATAGGATATATATTGTCAACCAAGTTTTGTAAAAAAAACAAAAGGCTACTTTCTATCAACCGATCATTCTACCACTCACATTAGGACCCAAGAACCAAAACTATTTAAGAAAAATCTTTAAAAATCTTCTGGAGAAGAATTATACGTAATGAATCTGAAATTTGTAAACAGAGAAGAGAAATTGTGAAATCAGAACTCAGAAAATAAGAAGTACGAGAAAAATAGCGCACGAGAGAAGGATGCTTAGATACTTGTGGCAAAGCGGAAAATAAACACTACGAGTAAGACTGAAGACTGAAATGCCATTGTGAGAGGCAAGGTCATGTTATGGATGAAGAGAGTTCTGTTGAAATATATGTATCGCTAGAGAGGACTAATTCAGAATTCTAAAAAATAATTTATCATTCTAAAATAAAATTTCCATGTTAGATAATATCTAGAACGTGTTCATCTCCATGTTAGATAATATTTGAAACGTATTCATCACGAATCTTTATCTTAACTTGTGTTTTAACATGATACTAACAATAGTGTCTTATAGGTACAGGGAGGAAACACAGTGAGTTTGAATGAGATTTATTGAAATGAGATTTATTGAATGAGATTTAATAGAACGTACTGGTTCCCAAACTATCTTCTATGGTAACCCCTTTTTGCTTCCAGCAAACCCCTCTCTCCCCAATACACACACATTTTTTTGTATATATATGAAATTACATTTTTCCTTTCTGTTTATTTTATAAATAGATATATGTGTCTTGTGTGTGTGTCTTGCTACATTGCTTCTGACTCAGGACAGTGGGCGAGATACAGGTATGACCCGTCATCCACGAGGAGCTAAGATGAGAGGGAGGAAGGGGTGGTAGAGGGGAATGGAATGAGTGGGAGTAGGTACGTGACTTTGACTTGGCTACCTCCCTTATATGGATGAAAAATCTCTTGGTATATAGAATATAAATATATTTATGCTATAGATATTGGGCTATTAGAACTCAATAAAAAACGGGTTGGGGGTGACTCATAGATTGATATTTTGCACGTATGTAACGGCAGGTACTTGTTTTTGGAATGATTCAATTGTTCTTATTAAAACAACGATTTTTGAGCAGATGATTTCACGCCCCCCCCCCCTCGTATCCTCCTCACGCCTTCCTGGGGGTCTTACCCCCTAGTTTGGGAACCACTGATCTAAAGTTTCTCACATGACTCCTTTTCACCGCCTTCTCATGTCTGCGTGGAGTAGTGGGTAACGATCCTGTGTTCGTATATGCAGGGCTCGGGTTCGTTCCCCAGTAAGAGTGAAGTGTTTACATTGCTTTCCAACCCCTGTCCACAATGGCGGACATCAGAGGTGCCGTAGCCTAGTTTCGCATATATGTGCTAGCACATAATCAGTATGATCGAAGTGATTGCAATGATTTTAGACTTCATTCACAACCCCAGCCATTGCAACATACTAAAGCTTATTATGTACTTCTCACAGTACATTCAACCTTACCAAGTAGGATCAAGCTATCGTGGTGAGGTGCAGTGGAGATTCATCTCAGCTGCATCAATATAATGGACGGAATAACTTCAAACATTCAAATACTCAACATATAAATTAAAGACTTTGTTTCCTCTTACCCCTAATGGTACTTGTTATCGTGAATTACTCTCATAGTTTTTTTCTCTACAATATCGACAAGTCTTGCCGACTAGATACGTTCGAATCAAGAATAATTGTAAATAGTTCTGCGACGATTTACATCGACAACGGAAACATTGAAATTAAGAACATACTCGAATGTGACCGAACGTTTAATTGTCGACATTCAATTTAACACCTTATTTAGTATATTGCGCTAAACTATCAAAATAGGAATTTGTGATAAATATATTTTAGATATAATACAATAAGCACTGAATGGTGCAGACTTAGAACATAAGAGAGGCAGAGAGAAAGAATCTGCACGCTTTTGAGATGAAGTGTTTGAGAAATATGATAGGGGTAACAAAAAATTGATACAGTGCCGTGGAGGTGAAACAGAAAACGGAGATGGAAAGGGAGCTGTTAGATCAGAGGTGGGGAACCTGCGGCCTTCCGGGCCATCAAGTGCGGCCTTCTGCGGCCTTTGATATACATATTATTTTTTCTAAAAGACCTTGAATATTTTTTAAGTCTGAAATCATTATACACCTGAAACTTATAATATACACCACACACATAGACGAAAGCAAAGTTAACTGTGTTCAGTGATGTCACTCTCCTAAAAAGGGATAAAATAATTGAAAAAAAAAAAATTGTTCAGTGCGGCCTCTATGTGGGACAATGAATTGTAAGGTGGCCTTCGTGCACAAAAAGGTTCCCCAGCCCTGTGTTAGATCATGCAGACCAGAGAGAACTGAGGTGATTTACGCACATGGAAAGAATAAATAAAGAAAGAGAGTCAAAAATAGCGTAGAAACCAGAAGTAGGTGGAGGAAACTTGAGATAAAGGTTGAGAATGAGGTGGATAGGTGGGTAAAAGAGGCTTTGGATCCACGCGGAATGTCTGTCGAGCAGGGGAAAGAGTGTACACCATTCCTCGAATTACGATCATCCGACTTACGAATTTTCGAAGTTACGATGAGTATTGGCAGGTAAAACAAACTGTATTATACACATAAGGTGCTGCTGTGTGTTAATTACGTTGCTAAACAAGTGTGTTTAAGAAAGATTACGTTCACTTATGATCTGTGCGCTACCCAACCCCATATTCGACTTTCGACCTTTTATCGACTTTCTCATAACCGATTCCCATCGTAAGTCAAGAAGTACTTATACCCCCCAAAAAATTTAAGAAATAAAAAATAAAATAAAAAATAGAATAAATAAATAAATAAATAGATTATAGAAATAAAAAAAAGGAGTGAACAAAGGGATGACAGGATCCAAAGGGATGTTTTCATCCGCTTCATAAATGATTTTAAGAGGATGAGGAAGGGGATCGCCACATCATGAATCGGTGAGGGTAAACCAACTGCGGCTGTAGAAGAGCTGTGTCTTGCTGTATTGCCATTGATTCCAGATGTATGGTGGGGATCAATACTATTTCTTCTTTCTTGATATTTTCATCCTAGATTTTTTTATTCGTTTATCATTTTTATCTGTCTATTTATTTATCTGTTTATCTATGTATTTATCTATACGCTAATATATCATTTATTTATTCATTATTTATTTATTTATTATTTGTTTATTTATTGATTCATTTGTTTATTTGTCTATCTATTTGTTTATTCATTTACCTATTTATTTATTTTTGTATTTATCTATTTATTAATTCATCCTGTTTCTATTATCAATATTATCATTATCCTATTATTTTTTTTTTCTTTACAAATCTATTTCTAGATCACCATCGACGCATCGATAGCAACATCTATACAGTAACATTTTGGAACACCTGACAAAAACGAGACACAATACCAGCCCTCTCCAAGTGGCAGCGAATAATATAATCAGTAATTAAATAAAGACCTCACTCTCTTACGGGCAACAGCCCCCCTTTTGTGTACAACAACCCTTTCATTTTCTTTCAGACACTAACTCCTCTCTCTCACAAAAACAGGTCCCACGGGAGATGAGGGTCTGACCTACATGTTCTTAATGTCACGGTCGAGTGCAGACAGACTTGGATCAGGCACGCGGGAACTGACGGTTGCCTCGCGACTTCTTATCCCAGCTCGATGCGTTGCGGGCAGTGTTATCAGTCCAGCTCGTTACGGACAGTGCGCTCTCTCTCTCTCTCTCTCTCTCTCTCTCTCTCTCTCTCTCTCTCTCTCTCTCTCTCTCTCTCTCTCTCTCTCTCTCTCTCTCTCTCTCTCTCTCTCTCTCTCTCTCTCTCTCTCTCTCTCTCTCTCTCTCTCTTTTTCTCTCTCTCTCTCTCTTTCTCCCTTTCTCCCTCTCTCTTTTTTCTCTCTCTCTCTTTTTTCTCTCTCTCTTTCTTTCTCTCTCTATCTATCCATCTATCTATTTATCTATATACTCGTATCTATCTATCTATCTATCTCTCCCGTCTCTCTCTCTCTCTCCCTGTGTATGTGTGTGTGTGTGTGTGTGTGTGTGTGTGTATTCACCTCGGATCTGCTGCAGCCTCTGTTCGAGACAGCCAGACACCACCCTACGGCAGTGAGCTCAGAGCTCATTATTTGCCGATTTCTGGGTAGGTCTGAGACCACTCACACACCACACACCGGGACAGCAAGGTCACAACTCCTTGACTAACATCCCGTACCTACTCACTGCTAGGTGAACAGGGGCTACACGTGATAGGAGACAAACCCAACTTATCTCCGCCCGGCCGGGGAATCGAACCCCGATTCTCCGGCTTGTGAGGCCAGTGCCTTACCAATCCGCCACCGAGCCGTGTCCGTGTGTGTGTGTGTGTGTGTGTGTGTGTGTGTGTGTGTGTGTGTGTGTGTGTGTGTGTGTGTGTGTGTGTGTGTGTGTGTGTGTGTGTGTGTGTGTGTGTGTGTGTGTGTGTGTGTGTGTGTGTGTGTGTGTGTGTGTGTGTGTGTGTGTGTGTGTGTGTGTGTGTGTGTGTGTTGGATATGTAGCGTGATAAATAAAACCAAGACCCAAATCTATTAGTATCATATCAAATCAAGACTTCAATTATCGTACAATTCTAGACTGATCAGGACTGAGAAGGACCTTGACCGTTAGAAAAAAAAAACGCAATAGTTTTATCTCGCCAATACAGATTGATAGTTTCTTTCAACTTTCAACCCAAAACACTACTTCTGTATCTCAATAAACCCATTTTATAACGAATATTATTTTCATTTTACATCTGTCTACCGTCAGAGTATTGTATTGCTTATAATGATACTATTTCTCTATTACGCCTAATGTCCCCGACCTATCTTCATCTCCGTAACGATGTTATGCATATTTGGAGATAGACAACATCTAATTATGTTCCTCGGATTTTTTTTCAAACAGCAAAGATGCTATTTAGAAAAAAAAACAGTGCACATATTAAATACGAAAATGAATGTTTAAAATACTACACTCAATGCAAATCAAAGAGTATTGTCAGATAGAGAAAATGTATATTTAGGGGTAACTTAATTAAAATTAAAGCATAAAAGTAAAAGATATTAATCTACAAATCTACAGTAAAGATATATCTTAACAAATTAAATTCTCTGTCTTATTTCAGAATATAATTTCTAAATCAATATTTATTGTGTGGTTAGTTGCGATCATTTTTATAATATATATATAATGTTTTATAATTATCGTTTTTAAACCTCAAAAATGGACAGATTAATTTCTAAGCGTTGACTAGAATACAATGATAAAAAGAAATATAAGGTTTTATATGGCCACTTAATGTTTTTTTTATCCATGTTGTAAATTAAGAAGCTTACTGTCGGACAGTGAGAGCTTAAAAAAATTAAAAAGAATTGTCTTTAGAAAAAACGTATTTTTAGGAATGACTATATTAGAGTAAAAACATGTACAGTATACAGTCTCAGGTATCGGATTTCTTCTAGATTAAATAAGTCAGTTCTGTTTATCTGAATGAAAATTACAGCACATTTTATTTATGCTGCAATCTAAGA
The DNA here is from genome assembly GCF_046742065.1 of Oratosquilla oratoria. Lineage (NCBI taxonomy): Eukaryota > Metazoa > Arthropoda > Malacostraca > Stomatopoda > Squillidae > Oratosquilla > Oratosquilla oratoria. The sequence goes on from NC_134809.1 coordinate 6,593,702, forward strand.
ATTTTTAAGTCAAAATTTGCTTACGCCAAACAATTTTATCCACCCTGAAAGGGATGGACTTTTAAAAGGAATGGATATTGCATGTATTATGTATAATATATACGTATGTATGTAACAATACAGTACAAAATGAGAAGATTGATAAACATAATTTGATGTATGAACAGATAAAGTTTGAAAAATAATAGGATAGTTGATAATTGTATAATAATACTTTACTTTCGGTTTTAAATTTTATCAATATATTCTATTATATCATTGGCATATATTTTGATGTATCCCATGAGATTGTCGCCGAATTTAGAAAATTTAGTATTTGAAATATCAAAGGAGGTCACATAAAAATATCAAGAACATTAAGAACCTCTTTATCGCGTCTTTGAAAGGTTTACATTTCCTCTCACTTCCAATAGGTGATTTTGCTTCGATAAACGATCAAATATATGTTTATCTAATTATATTTGTATTTATTCATCTATTTTTTCTTTGTATCCGGCCTCACTACCACTCATTACGGCCAATCTCGATTGATGAACTGTCTTCTCTCTCTCTCTCTCTCTCTCTCTCTCAAAATCGCTTCAGTCTTGCAGATAGGATTAATTTCTTGGCTTTATAATTAGAACACCTCTCATTGAAATTCAAACACCAGGTCTTTACATTTTCTCATAGAACATATTACCTTCAAAGAGTCAAAAGCGTAGTAGTTTTCGGTTATCAACAACCTCGTTGGTGCGTCTTCCCTTCTTATCCTTGTCACATCTTCGACCCACTGAGATATTGTGTTATCCATTGAAACATTTAAGAGAGAATTAACACATCAATCTTCATTTGCATTTGTTTCCAATTTCTCCACGTTCATCTTTTTACAGTCAGTCTCCCAAGAGAATTATGTTGTTACTTTGTTCAGTGACGTTCACTATGAATTCACCATTGGCGACTTATTATTATCATCATGATATACTATATAATATTTTTAGTATTTTGATGATGAAATTGTAAAAAAGAATGAAAATAAGAGAATAAGAAATATATTACAAGAAATATAATGATAATTCAGTAACCTCACCATTGGTGAAAAGCCATATATTTTTTTCAAGCCCTCATCTACGGGACCTGCTATCATAAAGTCAACTATAACTTTCTCACTGCTGCAAACTCTCTTACTTTTATTGCTTTAGCCTTAGTTTCACTCAGTGTGTGTGTGTGTGTGTGTGTGTGTGTGTGTGTGTGTGTGTGTGTGTGTGTGTGTGTGTGTGTGTGTGTGTGTGTGTGTGTGTGTGTGTGTGTGTGTGTGTGTGTGTGTGTGTGTGTGTGTGTGTGTGTGTGTGTGTGTGTGTGTGTGTGTGTGTGTGTGCATATCTAAGTCATCCGTCTTTGGGTATGGACAGACTCAATTCTATGCTATTTAGAGGCGATGACTTACTCGCCTCTCCTTCCACATGACCTCTGACGAACATACTTCCTGATCCCAGTTTCTACCGTGACTTTGGAAAAAGTAAAAATAAAGTAACAACAATAATGATGATAATAATGATGATAATAATAATGATAATAATGATAATAATAATAATAATAATAATAATAATAATAATGATAATAATAATAATAATAATAATAATAATAATAATGATAATAATAATAATAATAATAATAATAATAATAATAATAATAATAATAATAATAATAATAATAATAATAATAATAATAATAATAATAATAATAATAATAACAATAATAATAATAACAATAATAATGATAATAACTGCGAAGATTTACCAATACAGGTATATACATATATACATATATATATATATATATATATATATATATATTTATATATATATATGTGTGTGTGTGTGTGTGTGTGTGTGTGTGTGTGTGTGTGTGTGTGTGTGTGTGTGTGTGTGTGTGTGTGTGTGTGTGTGTGTGTGTGTGTGTGTGTATGTATATATATATATATATATATACATATATATATGCATACATATATGTATATACACATATATGTATATATATTATATATATATATAATATACATATACATATATATAAATATATATACATATGTACTGTATATATATATATATATATATATACATCCATACATATATATATACATATATATATATATATATACATTCATATAAATATATATATACATATATATATATATACATACATATGTATATACATATATTTATATATATATATATATATATATATATATATATACATATATACACACACTTTACAACCCATCGATGAGGAATAAAAACAATGCTGGACGTGGGCAGGTGTATATGTATATTTTTTCAGCAGAAGGATTCCTCAATCCCGCAGTCTTTGAAGGAGGAACCCACCGTCGAGATGGTCGGGCGATTTTATTCAGCCGAGGGAAGCAGCACTTCTAGTCAGACGATGGACGGACGCATCAACTCGCTCCGGTCTGCTTCTGGGAATTCGTTTTTGCCGTTTTTTCCGCTGCTGATGGCAGAGAGCTTTTCTCCAATTAGTGGAATGGCCCTGTACTCCTGGTAGTGCAATTGCGCTGTTGCCCTGGTAGAGGATTGGCGTTGTTCCTCTGGTGGTGGAATGGTGCTCTTCTCCTGGTTGAGCAATGGCGTTTTTCTGCTTCTGGTGAAGTCTTTCGCCTTCCATGCTTCTTTCGATGGTATGAATATAGCGCTGTTCAGGTGGAGTTACTGCCTCTATTCTTCAGGATTGGCTTCGAGCTCTTCTTCAAGAGTGGCTTCAAGCTCTTTGCCTGGAGAGACTTTGCGGTGTTTCATTTGATTGGCGCCAAGCCGTTGCACATGTGATAACACTGGCTCTTTTCTCGCTTTGCGTAGGGGGTCGTGTTCCTTTCTTTACTGGCAGCTCTTTATTTGTTTCCTCAGTTTCTCTGAGATCAGGAGAGCGTTGTGCTAATGAGGCTTTCAGTGGTATAATGTTGCTGTTGTTTTTATACGCTAATTCGGCTATTTACTTTCATTCGAGGGGGAAAGGAGACAAGAGGGGTGGTGATGGACAGTAATTCCGCTTGTACCGCGTCGATTTATCTTTCAGAAATAGATTGAATACCTCTTGTCTCCATTGT
>NC_134809.1:6601798-6611798 GCF_046742065.1 Oratosquilla oratoria
CTACCTAACAACCAAATTAAATTTATCTACAATTATCCAAACAGTATTTTTAGAAAGGTAGTAAATGTACACCGGAGGAATGATGTGGACCAAAACTCCGGGGTATATAAATTGCCTTGTAAAGACTGTGATGGTGTCTATTGGGGTCAAACTGGCAGGGATTTGTCCACGAGATTAAAGGAACATAAAAACTCCATAAAATATGGGCAAGTTAACTCCGCTGTGTTCCCTCATGCCAGCCAAAAGGACCACAGATTAGATTGGAACAATGCTTCTATTATGTTTAAATTACACTGTAGCTATCGTAGGAAAATTGTAGAATCTTCTCTAATAAAACATTATCCTAACTTCAATGCCTCAAAAGGTCAGTGGCTCCCAGATTGTATTACGAAGATAGCAGTCAACAAATTAATGTCAAGAGCGGTCGGACAAAATACCACCAACTATCCTTCCTTGACCCGACCATATCAAGGGCATGTAACCTGAGTCCCCCCCCCACTTTCCCCATCCCCTTTTATGTACCCCTCACTACTTCATATATACTTGTACTTTAACTGCTTGTAACTATTCTGCTGATGAGGAATACAGATAGTAGTCGAAATATACAGTTTTCCTGTACTTCCGATATTATTTCTCCGATAGTGGGTTTATAGTGAACATTTACAAATGTGTTATAACATACCAATTTCCAATATATATATATATATATATATATATAAGCAAAACAAATCACTAGCACACGTGACAACAATACTTGCAGAAACCACTTGGAAAATAAAAGAAATTAATACCGAACGTTTTCGTCTATTCTTGAATAGACGAAAACGTTTGGTATTCATTTCTTTCAATTTCCAGGTGGTTTCTACAAATATATATATATATATATATATATATATATATATATGTATATATATATATATATATATATATATATATATATATATATATACATATATATATATACATATATATATACATATATATATATATATATGTATATACATATGTGTGTGTGTGTGTGTGTGTGTGTGTGTGTGTGACGTAAGCAGAGTAGGACACACAGGAGTCTTAGACTTGAGTTTTATTCCTGACTAGTTTCGCAGGCATGCTTTGAAAAAGCATACCTGCGAAACTAGTCTGGAAAAAAATCAAGACTAACACTCCTGTTTTTCCTACTCCACTTACGTCAACCTATCAGAATGTCTCAGCATATATATGTATATATATATATATATATATATATATATATATATATATTTGTATATATGTATATACCTATATATATATATATATATATATATATAATACATATATATATATATATATATATATATTATATATATATATATATATAATATACATATATGTATATGTTTTAAATTACCCACTGTCGGAGAAACATTTTACTAAATGTGCTACTACATTTTCATCTTGTGAAACATATGTATATATATATATATATGTATACATATACATATGTACGTATATATATATATATATGTATATATATACATATATGTATATGTATATATATACATATAATATATATATATATATATATTTATATATATACATATATGTACATATATATGCATATATATATACATATATATATATGTATATATATATATATGTTTATATATATAGATATATATATACTGTATATATATATATGTATATATGCATACATATATATATGTATATATATATATATATATATATATATATATGTGTGTGTGTGTGTGTGTGTGTGTGTGTGTGTGTGTGTGTGTGTGTGTGTGTGTGTGTGTGTGTGTGTGTGTGTGTGTGTGTGTCTATATATATATATATATACATATATATTTTATATATATATATGTATGTATATATACATACATATATGTATATAATATATACATACACACACACATACACACACACACACATACACACACACACACATATATATATATATATATATATATATATATATGTATATATATATATATATATATATATATATATATATACATATATACATGTTGAGGAATGGACGACAAAAGTGGCAGGGTGGTGAGATAAACACCGAGAACCGTTGAAGTTTTATTAACTGACGTTTCGCTCTTAATAGAGCTTCTTCAGAGTGTACCCTCTGAAGAAGCTCTGTTAAGAGCGAAACGTCAGTTAATAAAACTTCAACGGTTCTCGGTGTTTATCTCACCACCCTGCCACTCATATATATACATATATATATATATGTATATATATATATATATGTGAATATATATATACAGATATATATATACATACATATGTATATATATATATATATATGTTCAAACATTATTGGTTCCAATAACGATCACCACACCTAGGGTATATTCACCTGTGTCTTCCCATGTCCCCCTTCATGTACCTCATTACTGTGTATATATTCTTGTACTATACCTTTGTAATCATTCTGCTGAAGAGGACCACAGAGAGTGGTCGAAATATACAGGAACAATCATCTTACTTTTTCTATCTTTTTCCACCGACAGTGGGTTCTAAGTTTAAATTTTACCAATGTGTTACGACATTAGTGCACTCTAATATATATATATATCTATATATATATATATATACAGATATATATACATATATTTATATACATATATACACTTTACAACCCGTCAATGAAGAATAAAAAATATTCTCGACGTGGGTAGGCGGTTTTTTTTTTCAGCTGAGGGATACCTGAGTCCCGCAGCCTTTGAAGGAGGAACCCACCTCGAGGTCGATTTTATTCAGCCGAGGGAAGCAGCACCTAGTCAGAAGATGGACGGACGTATCAACTCGCTCCGTTCTGCTTCTGGGAATTCGTTTGTGTCGTTTTTCTGTTGCCGATGACAGAGCTTTTCTCCTGTTAGTGGAATGGCGCTTTACTCCTGGTAGTGCGATTGCGCTGTTGTCCTGGTAGAGGACTGGTGTTGTTCTTCTGGTAGTGGAATGGTGCTCTTCTCCTGGTAAAGGAATGGCGTTTTTCTGCTTCTGGTGAAGCCTTTTGCCTTCTATGTTTCTGGTGATGGTATGGCTATAGCGCAGTTTGGGTGGAATCACTGCCTCTATTCTTAAGGATTGGCTTCGAGCTGTTCTTCAGGAGTGGCTTCGAGCTCTTTTCCCGGAGAGGCTTCGCGGTGTTTCACTTGAGTGGCGCCGAGCCGTTGCACAAGTGATAAATCTGTGTTTTCTTGTATCTTGCTTGATTAATTAGGCTTCATTGTTTCCCAGTTTTATATATCTCTGAGATCAAGAGAGCGTTGTACCAATGAAGCTTTCATTGGTATAGTTTTGTTGTTTTTTTACGGTTATTTGGCTCTTTCAGTCGAGGGGGGAAAGAGACAAGAGGGGTGGTGATGGACAGTAATTCCGCTTGTACCGCGTCGATTTCGTTGAGAAATAGATTGAATACCTCTTGTCTCCGCTGTTCCCTCCCCTCGTTTTCTGAATCAGAACCGTGCCCGCCTGCCCCTGGCCTCCATTAGCGCCTCAAGTAAGACCCAAGCGAGTGAGAGAGAGAGAGAAAGCGATAGAGAAAGAATAGCTGCGGAGGCACTCGAAGTCGGCCCTTGGCACGGTCGAGGCGAAGTGGGCCCCTGCTCTCACTCGGTCGAACACACACACATATACACACGCAGTCGCCGCCACCAATGCATCATCTGGGACCTACTGCCGGACACGACAGAAGGAACCTAGGTGGTACTCGGCCTCTGAGCCAGCTGTGGTTGAGATGGCAGTATTCGTAGTCGCCGCCACCATTTCGTCTCTTGCAGCAGCTGCTGAAGCCAGCTTTTCTATGGAGGACATGGTGTCTACATCATAGCCATAGGACGTTGACAGGATCAATAGATAGCGTCGGCCTCGAAAAGAGAAGTCGGATAAATGTTGTTCCGAAAGTTGGTGCCCATGCTTATATACCAAAGCTGAGGAATCGTACAGAGGATATATAACGGGCGATAAGCGGAAGAAAGAGGAAGATCCTACAGGAAATATAACCTCAAAAAGGATGAAAAAAGCTGTCAAAAAGGTTACAGAATGCGTGCGAAAGTCTTGGAGTCATTTGCAAATTTGCCTTCTTGGCTGTTCATTGATGCCGTTTTAAGAGTCTATGAACCTTAAAGAGCCCGAAGACAAGGAGGGGCGTTTAGTCTTTCGGTTCAACAGAAGAAGTCATCTAACAGTGATTTTAGCTGCTAAACAGTGCCAATGAGTCAGGTAAGATCCACTTCTCTCTCTCTCACTCTCTCTCTCTCTCTCTCTCTTTCTTCGTATTTCAAGTTGTGGTTGTGTCTTTGGGCAATTCGGAACGTGGCGACGATGACTGAGTTTGCATCAGGGACGATGCAAACAGGGCCCTCGTCATCGTAACCGCGGTCCGAGCTGACTGAAGATGTGGCCGCAGCTCTTTTCTTCTACTCTTTTCTTCTACTTCTCTCTCTATCACTCTTCTTCTTCTTCTTTTTTCCAGCTGCGGTTGTACTTCGAATAGGCTCACGGCGTAGTTGGGGTGAAGGCTGTTTCTCACGAGGGAGACGCTGGGTTCGACCGAGTGAGGGCAGGGGCCCACTTCGCCTCGACCGTGCCAAGGGCCGACTTCGAGTGCCTCCGCAGCTATTCTTTCTCTATCGCTTTCTCTCTCTCTGTCTCTCTCTCACTCGCTCGGGTCTGACGGCACTAATGGAGGCTCTGATTAACAAAACGAGGGTGGGGGAAACAACGGAGACAAGAGGTATAGAACTTATTTCTCAAGGCGAAATCGGCGCGATATTACTTGTCCATCACCACCCCTCTTGTCTCCTTCCCCCCTCGACTGAGATTGAAGAGCCGAATAACCGTAAAGAAAAACCAGCAACACTATACCAATGAAAGCTTCATTGGCACAATGCTGTCCTGATTTCAGAGATAGAAACAGCTGGGAAACAAATCAAGCGCTGCCAATAAAGCAAAGGAACACGAAGCCCTACGCAATGCGAGAAAAGGGCCACAGTGTTATCACTTGTGCAACGGCCCGGCGCCACTCAAGTGAAACACCGCGAAGCCTCTCCAGGAAAAGAGCTCGAAGCCACTCCTGAAGAATAGAGGCAGTATTTCCACCCGAATAGCGCTATATCCATACCATCACCAGAAGCATGGAAGACGAAAGGCCTCACCAGAAGCAGAGCAACGCCGCTCCTTTCCTAAGAGAAAAAGGCCATTCCATTACCAGGAGAACAACGTCAATAATTTACCACGGGAACAGCGCAATTGCACGACCAGGAGAACAGGGTCATTCCACTAACAGGAGAAGAGCACCATGGCATTAAAGGGAGTACAGCGCCATGCCACTAACAGGAGGAAAAGCGCTACGTCATCAGCAGCAGCAGCAAAACGGCATAAAAGTATTCCCAGAACCAGAACGATGTGAGTTAACACGTCCGTCCATCATCTGACTCGGTGCTGCTTCCCTCGGCTGAATAAAATCGCCCGACGATCTCGAGGTGGGTTCCTCCTTCAAAGACTGCGGGAGTGAGGCATCCCTCAGCTTAAAAAAATACGCGTGCCCACGTCGAGCATTGTTTTTATTCTTCATCGACGGGTTGTAAAGTGCGTGTATATATATATATATATATATATATTTGTGTGTGTGTGTGTGTGTGTGTGTGTGTGTGTGTGTGTGTGTGTGTGTGTGTGTGTGTGTGTGTGTGTGTGTGTGTGTGTGTGTGTGTGTGTGTGTGTGTGTGTGTGTGTGTGTGTGTGTGTGTGTGTGTGTGTGTGTGTGAGTGTGTGTGTGTGTGTGTGTGTGTGTGTGTGTGTGTGTGTGTGTGTGTGTGTGTGTGTGTGTGTGTGTGTGTGTGTGTGTGTGTGTGTGTGTGTGTGTGTGTGTGTGTGTGTGTGTGTGTGTGTGTCTATGGGTAATGCTGTGACTTTACACGCACACACACACCCAACTCCCCGCCCACGAGAGTTGGAGGTAACGACTCAAAGCGCAGCGATACTGAAATTATTTCAGTCCTGGGCAGGAATTGAACCCAGACCGCCGTAGTGACAGTCAGGGACTCTACCAACCGCGCCACCGAGTCGTAAATGTGTGTTTATATATATATATATATATATATATATATATATATATATATATATATATATATATATGTATGTATGTATATGTATATATTACAATAGTAGGGTAGCAGGTCCTCTTTCAGGCAGATATGATTAAACTTTGCAGCAGCTTCTGCATTCACGAGTATCTTGCTTACATGTTCAACTTTTCTAATACTTGAACGTTGAGTTGTCTTATTATGTGTCCAAACTTCATTTGGAATGAATGTAAAGACAATACTAACTTCTTAATTTTACTAGTAGAGCTTTCGCCTAACTTTAGGCATCTTCAGTACAAATTGAATACAAACAGTAAAGGGTGACAATATATACAAAGAACATATGGAACATTAGGAGAGACGGGAAATCGAACAGTCACTAGGAGAGACGGAAAATCGGACAGTCACTAGGAGAGACGGGAAATCAAACAGTCACTAGGAGAGACGGGAAATCAGACAGTCACTCAGGAGACAGGATCTGATGTTCCGCCCACTGGGTCAACGGTGAACCTATGCCTGTGATCTATATACTTAGAAGTAGGAATGATAAATTGGTCGGGATTTTGTTTGTTCATGGTGGGGTTTTGTCTTTTAATGTGAAGTGCTTCTAAGATGAGAAGGCGTCTGTAGTTTAATTACTTTTGTAGAATGATGGTTCCTTCTTCCAGATCCTTCCTTGTGACTGGGGATTGATGTGTGTCAATGTGATGTTGTTTTATGGCTCCATTAGAGAGGTGGAGGGTGAGGCGTCTTGATAGATTTGTTGTAGTCAACCCTATATACATGATACACACACACATACTTACGAGTACACAGATATCCTTGCATTTGCATTTTAACCGCACTTCTGAACGTTTAAGAAAAATAAGTAAATCATCAAATAATAGAATGCAAGTCAAAAGAAGAATGTAATTTCAACTCATACTACACTTCGTTGGTATACGCACTATCTAGCAATGAAATATTATTCCCTTGATGAATAAAATCACCTGACGGCAGCCAGAAGCCAGAAGAACTCATAAGTGACAGAGAAAGAGTGATTCAAGAGAATATTTAGTGGATAATTTAAAGCTACACTGTTTTCTTATTCTCCCTGATGATGGACGAAAAACGGTACTCTTATCATATATATATATATATATATATATATATATATATATATATAATATATATAATATTATATATATATTTATATATTATATATGTGTGTGTGTGTGTGTGTGTGTGTGTGTGTGTGTGTGTGTGTGTGTGTGTGTGTGTGTGTGTGTGTGTGTGTGTGTGTGTGTGTGTCTGTGTGTATGCATATATATATATATATATATATATATATACATATATATATATATATACATACATACATATACCAAAGGCTTTTTCCCCCTTTCACGGGGGGTAGCCAAAAAGAAAAAGGCATAGAAATCACTCCCACCCATTTCATTTCCCATATATTCCACTCCCCTCCACCCTCCTCCCTCCCTCTTATCTTGGCACCTCCTGGATGACGGGTCATCCCTGAATCCTGTCCACTGCCATAGGTCAGAAGCAGTGTCGCAAGACACAGCACATCCAGCACGTCCCCTCATGCAGGAAAGGAGAAGACGGGGAGAAATCCCTTCGGACTGCGTCAATTTTTTTCTCATACATACTTCCTCACCCCCCCCCCATCCCCCACCCACTCACCCTCATGCATTACAGCCTCATCCATACACAACCCTTCTCCATTCACCCCTATCTTCTGTCCTCTCCCGTCCTTCCTCTACAGACATTCCTCTCTTTTGTAAAGCCCCTTTCACCCCATCCATCCATCTCATCCTAGGACGCCCCCTCATATTCACTCCTTCCACCTCTGCCTCCCACACTTCTTTTACTAATCTTTCTTCACTCATTCTTTCCATGTGTCCAAACCATCCTAATACTCTTTCATCAACCCTATATATATATATATATATATATATATATATATATATGTATATATATATGTATGTATATATATACATATATATATATATATTTATATATACATATGTATATATATATATATTTAATATATATATGTATATATATATATATACATATATATATATTTATATATATGTTTATATATGTATAGATATAAATATACATATATGTACATATACATATACATATATATACATATATATATATATACATATATTTGTATATATATATATGTATATATATATACATATATATGTATATATATTTATACATGTATATATATATACATATGTATATATATATATATATATTTATATATATATATATAAATGTATGCGAATAAATCATAAAAGCACGTGATTCACAAAATGTGTAATAGAACCACTTGGAAAATAAAATGAGTAATGGGAGAAATTCACGCTTTAACGTTTCGACCCGCAGGGTCTTGATCACAAAGTTAACAACTCAAACATAACATAAGAATGATGATAAATGTAATGATGAAACCAGATACATTACATTACCAAACTCTAATGTCATTTCACACCTAGACACTTTTCTCCTAAAAGCGGGCATTAAAATAGCAAGGACATCAGGTAACAAAGTAGGACATTTAGTAACACGTAGCTACTACAATCCCACTAATGAAAACAGCTTTGTTTATAAAACCCCGTGTAAAAGCTGTCCCTCTTCATATTTTGGTGAATCTGGTCGCGGACTTAATAAAAGGATAAATGAACATAAAAGTGACGTAAAAGCCCATAAAACATCTAACTCTATAGTAATGCATGTGCATAAACATGGCCACCTTCCAGATTGGAACAACACAACCGTATTAAATAAAGGATCATCCAAGAAACTAAGGAAGACAATCGAGGCAGCATACATTAACACTAATAACAACATTAACCATAGAGAAGGATTTATATGTCTAGCAAAAGCCACAAGCTTATTAATAATAAAAAAAAAAAAACGCAAATGAAATAACAAGCTCTCCGAAGCGACCATGAGATGACCAGTCCATGTATAAAATCTCCTGTTATGTTTGAGTTGTTAGCTTTGTGATCTAGACCCTGCGGGTCGAAACGTTAAAGCGTGAAATTCTCCCATTACTCCTCGTCTGCTTCTTCCACCTTCAGTCTTATTTGTCATAATATAGTCAATATATATATATTTAAATATATGCATACACATATATATATGTATATACATATATATATGTATATATATATGTATACATATTTATACATATATATACATATATATATATATGTGTGTGTGTGTGTGTGTGTGTGTGTGTGTGTGTGTGTGTGTGTGTGTGTGTGTGTGTGTGTGTGTGTGTGTGTGTGTGTGTGTGTGTGTGTGTGTGTGTGTATGTGACTATATATATGTGACTATCTTGTAATTGTGTCTGCTTTTCTTCTGCTCTTCAGACTTCGCTCAGACCTACGATGTCCCACTTGATGTTGTCTAGTTCTTCCATTAAATTCTCCAGCCTGTGGTCTTCTGAGAGACTTCTTACGTTGTCAGTATAGATCTTCATTTTCTTTATATTGTTTGATGTTCAAGATTAGGATCTGCCTGGACAGTGGTTACACACATTTGGTGGCACATTGCCCGTAAGCACAAGAGGCAATGCGGTTGGACCTTTAGGAGACGATGATCCCATAGGAACGCCCGGTTTTGGTTTGCTTGTGCTATTCATATTTGCTATGAAGGGGGCTTGGTAGTAATCTCACCTCCTTGCCAACTGCTCTCTGATGAGATATTTCTCTGGTGTCACCTTATTCATTATATTCGGTGAAGCCCTATATCTATGAGGAATTTCCCTGTTCGCCATCAGGGACGTGCCGTTATCTGTGGGTCCTGCGATCGTGTGTGTGAGCTGCTCTTCCTCTGATCTTTCTTACAAAACTTGTTCGATATGGGTGACCCTGCACAGATAT
>NC_134809.1:6624298-6626798 GCF_046742065.1 Oratosquilla oratoria
TAGTGGTCCACCTTGACAGCTTTGGCCACCTACCAGATTGTGAAAGAACAGAGGTGCTGCATAAAGGTCTAACAAAAAGGAGAAGAAAAGTAATTGAGGCAGCCTATATCAATTTACATCCATGTAGCAACCACCGTGATGGATTTGTAAAGTTGGCGAGAGTAACGGCTAGCTTGGTTCTTCGTGATACTGAACGGGGGTGCATGAGGAGCGAAGACGAACGGGGAGGAACGGGGTAAGATCTGGGTATATAAACTGTCAATTATTTGGTTGTGTACACTCTGAGGAAGTTCTTTCAGGACGAAACGTTAGAAATAAAAACTCCAATGGTTCCTGGTGTTTACCTCACCACCCTTCCACTCATATGCATATATATATATACATATATATATATGTATATATATATACATATATATATACATATATATATATACACATATATGTACGTATATAAATACATATATATATATATGTATATATATATGTATACGTTTATATATATGTATATATATATATATACACACACACACACACACATATATATATATATATACATATGCATATATATATATCTATACATACATATATATGTGTATATATATACATATATATATGTATATATAGACATATATATATATACATATACATCCTAGGACGTCCCCTCATGTTCACTCCCTCCACATCTGCCTTCCATACCTCTTTTACTAGTCTTTCTTCACTCATTCTTTCCATGTGTCCAAACCATCCTAATATTCTTTCATCAACCCTATCTCCCAAATCCTTTTTCACCCCTGTTCTCCTCCTCACCTCCTCATTTCTCACTCTATCCAGCCTAGTAACCCCCACCATACTTCTCAAACACCTCATCTCAAACACATTCAAACTCCTTCTCTCTTCTTCTCTTATGTTCCACGTTTCTGCCCCATACAGTGCTGTTGGCACAATCACTCCTTCATACAGTCTTCTCTTCGCATCCATTCCCAAATGTCTATTCCTCATTACACTCTTTAAACCACCAAGGCATTTACTCGCTTCTCTCAATCTACATTCTACCTCCACCTTTTCCTGCTACACTTGCACCCAAGTATCTAAAACTATCCACTTCCTCCAGTCGCTCTCCCTTAATGTTCACTTCCAGTCTACTGCCACTTCCACCCCTTGTACATCTCATCACCTTACTTTTACCCACATTTATCTTTAGCTTTCTTCTATCACATACTCTCCCAAACTCTGCCACCAGCTTCCTCAATCTCTCCTCTGACCCTGCCACAAGCGCAGTGTCGTCCGCAAACAACAGCTGGCTCACCTCCCACTTTTCTCCATTTTCTTTAACCATCTCCAATCCCTGACTCACTACCCTAGCATTCACCTCTCGCACCACCCCATCCATGTATAAGTTGAACAGCCAGGGCGACATAACGCATCCTTGACGAAGTCCCACCTTTACTTCAAACCACTCACTCTCTCCATTTCTAATCCTAACACATGCTCTACTACTCTCATAAAAACTCTTGACAGCTCCCAAAAGCTTTCCTCCTATCCCATAAATCTGCATAACCTCCCACAGTGCCTTTCTGTCTACCCTATCATAAGCCTTTTCCAGATCCATGAAAGCCCAAAAAACATCCTTCCCCTTTCCTATAGCTTTCTCACATATCTGTCTTACCACAAAGATCTGATCTACACAACCTCTACCCGTCCTAAATCCACACTGTTCCTCACCAATTACTCCCTCTGTTCCTCTCCTAATCCTCTCAATTAAGATCCTCCCATAAGCCTTCCCTACTACACTCAACAGGCTAATCCCTCTGAAATTACTACATTCACACTTGTCCCCTTTTCCCTTGGGGAAGAGGGGAATGTCTGTTGAGGAAGGAAGGGAGAGGACGGAAGACAGAGGTGAGTGGAGAATGGTTGTATATGGATGATGTTGTGACTGCATGAGGAGGAATGGGCGGGGAAGTGGGGGGTGGGGTAGTATGTGTGAGTAAATTTTGACGCAGCCCGAAGGGATTTCTCCCCGTCCTCGCCTTATATGCAAAGGGGGACGGAGAGGGGGGGTCGCCGATTAAATGAAGCGGCCTCGCTGTGGATGTACTGTGTCTTGCGACACTGCTTCTGACCCAGGGCGGTGGGCAGGGTGCAGGGATGACCCGTCATCCAGGAGGTGCTCAGATGAGAGGAAGGGTGGGAGGGGTGTGGAGTGTATTTAGGGATGAAATGGGTGGGAGTGTTTTTATGCCTTTCCCTTTTTGGCTACCTCCCTTGGAAGGGGGAAAAAGCCTTGGTATATGTATGTATGTATGTATATATATACATATATATACGTGTATATATATACATATATATATATATTATGTATATATACATATTATATATGTGTATATTTATAAATATATATATACACACATAAATATATATGTATATATATAGATATATGTATATATATATATACATATGTATATATATATGTATGTATACGTATATATATATACATATA
>NC_134809.1:6631798-6634298 GCF_046742065.1 Oratosquilla oratoria
TCGGGATGCCTACATGATAGACCACAGGCAACCATAGGGTTAAAGTGTCCCTCATACAAACAGACGCATACACAAACAAGCGCGCATAAACACACACATGTACATGAACTTGAAGCTAGGTATGATGAATTGCAGAGTAGGGGACGGGACCCAACGAGCGTTGCTCCTTTCCTGTATACTACATTTAAGTAAATACAATTAGGTAAATACACGCACTGTCGTACACGCACGCACAGCCAAATGCACATACACAAACGTACACACACAGACACACACGCACACACACACGCACACACACACACACATACGCACACGTACACACGCGCGCGCGCACAGATACACATACACACACATACATACACACACACGCACACACACACACACACACACACACACATGCATACACAATCATGAGTCCAGCACGTGATCAAAGACCATGGTCACACACACACACACACACACACACACACACACATACATACACATGCAGGCACGCATACACACACAAATGCAGGCATCCATACGCACGCAAGCGTACACACAACTTACTCAAACACAAATAGCTGCAGAAACTTAGAGAAAAAATTAGATCAATTAAAACAAGAAGAGAAACGATCAGAAGACAAGTGATAAGTGTAGCACCGTAGGTTCAGTGCTGATTCGAGTAATACTAGTAATATATCAAAATATGACAAAAGGTATAGGCGGCTATGTGAACCTCTTCGCTGATGGAAAGTGAAAAGTGACGAGATCTACAAATTGCTGCAGAGGGATTTTTTGTAAAATCAGAAGTGGAAGCATGAAATTTGGGTAATGGAACAAAGCAAGATTAGGCCATCACGGAACTAAACAGTGATAGATGGACAAGTAACAATAGTGAAAGAGGAAAAGGATCTGGCAGAAATGACAAAGTATCGGAAGTGAGTACTTGTAAAGTAAATCGCTGAATTGTTCGGTGGGAAATGAGGCAACTGGAAAGGCGAAGAAGAAAAGGGGTTTGTGAACATTGATACGAGTCTGTCACCTGACCTGACAACCATATCAGTTAGGCTGTTGGGATGATGTACAGACGGCTGGGAAAAAATGAAGGTGGACTTTCACTACTTAGATGAAGAGATAAAAAATGTAGAGACCCTAATCCGTCTAACACTAGAGTACGCAGCACTAGCATGGTCCTCACACAAGCGAAAAAAACTAATACATACATATGTGGTGTACATGTACCCCACAAGCATACTTGTGCATAAGACGCAAGTTGATGCATGGTAGACTTATGTGGTAGTTGATCTGACTCAATGGTCGCAGGCTAGATCTTGATCTTTTCTAAGTCTTTATGTAGTCGAATTATAGCGGTACCTTTCGCATAAATCTTTTCTAAAACCCTTACGATCTGTTCGTTTGTACCCTGCTTGCGTAACGAGTGTAATACTGCTATTTGTTCTACCGAGTCAAAGGCCTTCTCGTAATCTACAAAAACTAAACATAGAGGTATATTATATTCTGTCGTTTTATCGATTAGTCGGTTCATCGCCTGCAAATGGTCTAAAGTTGAATATCCGCTTCTAAAGCCTGCCTGTTCTCTCTGTTGGTTTCCATCTAAAACTTGACTTTGTCTATTTGTAAGGATCTTGAAGAATACTTTATATACATTTGATAGCAAGCTAATCGGTCGATAGTTACTAAGGCCCTTTTGGTCTTCAGTTTTTATGAGGCAAAATAACTACGATCCAGGAACGCTTACTTGACGTAAGCACTGGGTGTACAACTGAGCTAACTTAATATGAACTTCTTTCCCTGCGTCTTTCAGCAGATCTATCGATATACCATCTTCCCCAGGTGCTTTTCCTCATTACATTTGTTTAGAGTAAATTCTACTTCTTCCTTTGTAACTAAGGTCTACACATGAGTTTACTAGCTCAACTAAGGCCTTCGACGAGTAAAGCTCTTGATAAAAAAAATTCTACCCTTTTTACCATTCTGTTTCTGCAGTTAATGATTTCTCCATTTCAAACATAACATTTGCTGTCTACCTTAATCATGTCTGCGCTCGATCTCTTTAATGCGTTTACCTCTCCGAATAGTTTTCTCTATTTCATCCATGTTTCTCTTCCTTTTCTCTGATCTTTGCCTTTGTTGATAAGCTTGTTTAGTTCTACTATTTCTATTTCGTCTTTCCTGTTTTTAATCTGCATGGTCCTCCTTCTTTTAATTAGGTCATTTGTAGCTTTAGAGTATTTGTTTTCTTAAATACATTTTGTGCTTCCTACTTTCTCTGCCGATACCTTAATGATATTCACTAGATTTAAATTTATATCTTCGACGGTGTCCTCTATGGATCTTAGAGCTTCGAATCTATCTTTAATTTCTGACTGAAATTTCTCATTATTATCCTTAACCTTTGCAATGCTTATTTTCTTTCTTAAAACTAGTTTATTTCTCTCGGCTGTAAAATTAAATGTAGCTCTGCAACCTGCCATTCTATGGTCACTACCTATGTTGA
>NC_134809.1:6639298-6651798 GCF_046742065.1 Oratosquilla oratoria
CACTTCCTTCCGACCAATATAACCTTAGCGAGAGTCAGATAGACATATCCTCATTCACTGAGACATAACCTTCATCCACAGGATGACTACAATACTACTACTACTTCACCTCGTCCACCTCTCCCTCTCCACCCCCATTTTGATATCAGGAGCGATCGTCAACAACCATGACAACTTGCAAGATGGCACGACCCAACTTCCATATCTGTCCAGCCTACCCCTTCCATCTCCAATTAACCAAATCCCAACCTTGCCTCTCAGAACTCACAACAACCAAAGTCAATTTTTCCGAGACGTGTGACTTTCGCTTCTCAGACAACACTCAAATACACCACACCCACGTAGGACATAAACACTTCATATTTCTTCCCCAACCCACATTAGTGTCAGTGATATGCCTACACAAACCACCCTCCCATCATAAGATCAACGGCTCTATCACTCTACCTGACACCTGCCACATCTACATGATGGACTCAATGCTCCTCCCAAACAAACTCCACCAACAAGGCACTCTCAACATGACCCACTATCTAGGTCCCATAACCCAACTAACACTAACACCCCTCCCTAAGATCCCCGATACCATCCTCCCAAGTAAGATAGACATGGTACACCTCCTGAATAAATCAACTACCCTTGATATGGACTCCTTAGACCTACATTACAAAATATTACCTTATGCCTCCACTGCCCTCTCAATCTTAATCATCCTCTTTATATTAGTGGTACTAACCAAATTCCTTTGCACGAAATAAGACCATCAAACAGTTTCAACCCCCCTTTCCCAAATTATTGTAAACCTAGATTAAGTTGAACTTTGTATCTCACCAATATCTTACCCTACTATAGTGACATACATACTCATAGATAAGAGTTCCTCAGAAAAGACAGATTGTGCCAAACAAACTCATAGATAAGAGTTTCAGAAAAGACAGATACTGACATACAAACTCACAGATAAGAGTTTGTCAGAAATAATAAGAAAGTGTCACAAAAACTCTTAGATAAAAGTTGAATATATGTAATGTTGGTGAGACACAACCATATATTTTTTCAGAGACACAACATCGCATACCCATCCTTCTAGCTCAAAATGCCCTCTTGGGACCCCACAATCACTTCAACATCACACACCCCATCTCCACATATATCCACCCAAGATTTTGTGTCTCTGACTTTATAACTATATAACCATATATATGTATAGATATTTTCTTAACCATGTAACATTACGTGCCGGGAGCCACCTAACCCCAGGGGGAGGGCGATATGTATACGCCACCATATACATGATGAGTAATATCACTCACACACTCACTCACCCCCTCACTCACTCACTCACTCACTGGTCCACCCGACTGTCCGGCACCAACCATGTGCTGACTGGGCGGTTGCCGACTCAGCACTTCGTGCCCGTGGGACCAGCACTGCCAAGAAGCAAACAACACACACACACACGAACATACTCATAAGTGCAGTCAACCTCTAACTCAAAAAACACACAACCAAATAATAATGAACCCTTCCCCCCTGGAAATATTATATACTGTAAATAACATATAGCTAGTAATTAAGAACATGATAGTTTATTTGCGGGAAACCAAACATTCCTATTAAAAAATCTTGTTAAAACATTTACCAGCACCTCCTATTTTGCTGTGTCAGGACTTCCGACGAACAAAAAGTCGATGCTCTAGACCCGGAGCGGTCGGTCCGATGATACGTACAGAGACATTAAAATAGTGCACTGTGGTTTACGAACAGAGTGATATTCAGATAGCTTGGAACTAATATCTGGACAGATAGACACAAACAAAATGATAGTGTTTAAGTTATTAAGTATTTACCCATAATTCAAGAAGTGATTGACATTGTGTAAAATATAGAAGAAATTGTGAAGAAGTGAATTGGTTTAATAAACGAAAAAGGTGTGCATTAAGTTTGGTGTTGCCGCCTTAAGTTCTGTCTAATGTAATCACTCAACACCGATTGAGGATACATACATATATATATATATATATATATATATATATATATATATGTATATATATATATACAGTATACACACACACACACACATATATATATATATATACATATATAAATATATACATATATACATATATCTATATATATGCTTAAAAGTGGCAGTCTGCCGACAAGATTGACTAGATAAACACCATATGAGGACGGAGCCTTTATTTGTACGACGTTTCGCTTATTACAGCTTTTTCAAGTACAAGTTGAGATACAAATGCTTGAGATTAAATAAGGGGAAAGGGGGGAACGGGGAGAGAAAAAGGGGGGGGGGGAAGGAAGAGGAGGAGGAGGAGGAGGAGGAGGGTGGTGGGATGGACACTGGGAAAGGATGAGAATGCCGGCCCAAACGTCCGTGAGCGAAATGTCCACAAAGGGTGGTTTAAGTATTTAATATTTTGCTGGCCATGGGTATTAGGGGAATAATGTGAGGAGATATGTTAAACATGCCCCTGTTTTGTTCAATAGTGTTCGTTCCTTGAATGATTGCTGCTTCTAAACACTTCCTGCGGATTTTGTCTGGTTCCCGCATCAGCAGCTCTGCATTCTTCCAGTCCATAAGATGGTTTTCCTTGTTTCTATGTGTCACACATGCATTGGTGGTGACATCATGCCTGACGTCGTAACGGTGTTCACGTATTCGTGTATTCAGGTCACGTGACGTTTCTCCGATGTAAACTTTATCACATCCTGAACACGGAATACGATAAACACCGGCTTTGGTGCTCGGTGTCTGGTTGTTGTGTGTTTCCGTCTTCGTGATGTCTTTTATTGTTCTGCTTGTCTGACACACTATTTCCAAGTTGGTGGTTCTTAAAAGACGTGTCAGGTTGGTGGCAACGTCGCCGGTTGGCAACACGAGACGTCTAGTTGTGCTGTCCTGCTGCCTACGGCTTTCCCGAATCTTAGCGGCCTGCTGTTTGCAATTATCTAAAAGAAACTCTGGAAATTTTAGTGTTAAAAAGGTCTCTTTAATAAACCTGCACTCTTCTTCTAAGTATTTTGCACTACATATCCTAAATGCCCTAAGGAAAAAAACCTATTACTACTCCTCTCTTGGTCCTTATATCATGGTGGGAGTAGAAATGAATTAAATCATTTTTGTTGGTAGGCTTTCTATACACTTTGAATTCAAATTGGTTACCGTACTTAAAGATGTGTGTGTCCAGGAAAGGAAGAGAATCGTGGATTTCTTCCTCTAGGGAAAACTGAATGGTGGGCTCCACTTCGTTTAAGGCCGTCTGCAAGCGCTGAAGATTGAAACGCCTGGGTGTGACGAGTAAGATATCGTCCACATATCGCAGCCAGGTCACATGCTCGGGAACGATGTTGGCAAAGGGTCCTGTTTCTAGAAATTCCATGAATAAATTAGCCAGGACTGCACTTAATGGAGAGCCCATGGCCATGCCAAATTTCTGGTGGAAGAAACTGTCCTGGAATTTAAAATAATTAAATTCAACACAAAGTTTGATCAAATCGACAAAATGGTTGGGGGGCAGGGGGAAGTCGATTTTCTCCTTCTCGATTCTATCACTAAGGAGCTGTATTACCTTATCCGAGGGGACACATGTGAAGAGACTTTTCACGTCCAGGCTGGCCAACTTCTTGTTTCTGGCGGAGATATCTCGGATTCTGTCTAGTAGGTCCCCTGAGTGTCTGAGATGAGCTCCACTGATGGTTCCCAGGAGGGGGGACAGATGTCTGGCCAACGTACCTGCTAATCTGTGGGGAGCACTCCCTATCCCTGATGTTATAGGTCTCATTGGAATATCATCTTTGTGTGTTTTGGGCAGACCATACATCGTAGCTGTGCGTGGGAGATTTGGCAATAAGTAAAGGAGCTTTTTACCTGCAACTGAACTTTTGAGAATTTTTCTTACCTTGTATGCGAAGTTCTTCGTCTCGTTGTCTACTTCTGCCTGGGAGACTTCACGATATGTATTAACATCACTGAGCAGATATTTCATCTTCCTCTCGTAGTCTGAATTGTCCATCACCACTACTCCACCTCCCTTGTCAGCGGTGGTGATTCTGATGGAAGAATCCTTGGCTAGCTCTGCTAGAGCTCGAACGTACCTTCTGGGTATTGTAGGGTTGGGACGTTCGTTGAGAGCTAAGGTCAGTAGTCCTTGTGTGTAACCTTGCATGAATTCACTGTCTTGGTATCTGTAGTTTTTCGTGATCAAATCGATGTTTTGATTCTTCCTGTGGGTACCGGTTGCAAACTTAAGCCCGAGGCTGAGTACTTCGGTTTCGGTGTCGGTTAATGCTCTGTTGGAAAGATTCATTATGATTTCGGACACACACATCTTTAAGTACGGTAACCAATTTGAATTCAAAGTGTATAGAAAGCCTACCAACAAAAATGATTTAATTCATTTCTACTCCCACCATGATATAAGGACCAAGAGAGGAGTAGTAATAGGTTTTTTCCTTAGGGCATTTAGGATATGTAGTGCAAAATACTTAGAAGAAGAGTGCAGGTTTATTAAAGAGACCTTTTTAACACTAAAATTTCCAGAGTTTCTTTTAGATAATTGCAAACAGCAGGCCGCTAAGATTCGGGAAAGCCGTAGGCAGCAGGACAGCACAACTAGACGTCTCGTGTTGCCAACCGGCGACGTTGCCACCAACCTGACACGTCTTTTAAGAACCACCAACTTGGAAATAGTGTGTCAGACAAGCAGAACAATAAAAGACATCACGAAGACGGAAACACACAACAACCAGACACCGAGCACCAAAGCCGGTGTTTATCGTATTCCGTGTTCAGGATGTGATAAAGTTTACATCGGAGAAACGTCACGTGACCTGAATACACGAATACGTGAACACCGTTACGACGTCAGGCATGATGTCACCACCAATGCATGTGTGACACATAGAAACAAGGAAAACCATCTTATGGACTGGAAGAATGCAGAGCTGCTGATGCGGGAACCAGACAAAATCCGCAGGAAGTGTTTAGAAGCAGCAATCATTCAAGGAACGAACACTATTGAACAAAACAGGGGCATGTTTAACATATCTCCTCACATTATTCCCCTAATACCCATGGCCAGCAAAATATTAAATACTTAAACCACCCTTTGTGGACATTTCGCTCACGGACGTTTGGGCCGGCATTCTCATCCTTTCCCAGTGTCCATCCCACCACCCTCCTCCTCCTCCTCCTCCTCCTCCTCTTCCTTCCCCCCCCCCTTTTTCTCTCCCCGTTCCCCCCTTTCCCCTTATTTAATCTCAAGCATTTGTATCTCAACTTGTACTTGAAAAAGCTGTAATAAGCGAAACGTCGTACAAATAAAGGCTCCGTCCTCATATGGTGTTTATCTAGTCAATCTTGTCGGCAGACTGCCACTTTTAAGCAAATTGTCACAACACCGAGGACAGAATGGAACCTTTATACGGTCGCTATGCACGTGCTTTGAGAAAGGCTTATAGCTTGCGGAATAGGCGGAACTTCCTTCATGACTGCATTGAGGAAATGGTCGCCCCCAGGTCTACGCCGAAACAACTTCTCCAATTTGACCACCCCTTTCCTCCTCACCTTAAGTCCTACCTCACGGAATGCTGGACTAGCCTTTCTACCAAGGTCTCCCAGGCTTTCGAGAAAGCCAAGAAGTTAGGCTCGCAGCTCCGCCATACGATGTCCGATTCGGTCGCCGAAGATATAAGAGTTGACATCGCTACCTTCAATAACCAACAGAAGAATAGACATCTACGTGAACTGGATAGGCTTTGCGCCGACAGTGTTTGGAAATCCATGGGAAGACCCGAAATCATAATGAATCTTTCCAACAGAGCATTAACCGACACCGAAACCGAAGTACTCAGCCTCGGGCTTAAGTTTGCAACCGGTACCCACAGGAAGAATCAAAACATCGATTTGATCACGAAAAACTACAGATACCAAGACAGTGAATTCATGCAAGGTTACACACAAGGACTACTGACCTTAGCTCTCAACGAACGTCCCAACCCTACAATACCCAGAAGGTACGTTCGAGCTCTAGCAGAGCTAGCCAAGGATTCTTCCATCAGAATCACCACCGCTGACAAGGGAGGTGGAGTAGTGGTGATGGACAATTCAGACTACGAGAGGAAGATGAAATATCTGCTCAGTGATGTTAATACATATCGTGAAGTCTCCCAGGCAGAAGTAGACAACGAGACGAAGAACTTCGCATACAAGGTAAGAAAAATTCTCAAAAGTTCAGTTGCAGGTAAAAAGCTCCTTTACTTATTGCCAAATCTCCCACGCACAGCTACGATGTATGGTCTGCCCAAAACACACAAAGATGATATTCCAATGAGACCTATAACATCAGGGATAGGGAGTGCTCCCCACAGATTAGCAGGTACGTTGGCCAGACATCTGTCCCCCCTCCTGGGAACCATCAGTGGAGCTCATCTCAGACACTCAGGGGACCTACTAGACAGAATCCGAGATATCTCCGCCAGAAACAAGAAGTTGGCCAGCCTGGACGTGAAAAGTCTCTTCACATGTGTCCCCTCGGATAAGGTAATACAGCTCCTTAGTGATAGAATCGAGAAGGAGAAAATCGACTTCCCCCTGCCCCCCAACCATTTTGTCGATTTGATCAAACTTTGTGTTGAATTTAATTATTTTAAATTCCAGGACAGTTTCTTCCACCAGAAATTTGGCATGGCCATGGGCTCTCCATTAAGTGCAGTCCTGGCTAATTTATTCATGGAATTTCTAGAAACAGGACCCTTTGCCAACATCGTTCCCGAGCATGTGACCTGGCTGCGATATGTGGACGATATCTTACTCGTCACACCCAGGCGTTTCAATCTTCAGCGCTTGCAGACGGCCTTAAACGAAGTGGAGCCCACCATTCAGTTTTCCCTAGAGGAAGAAATCCACGATTCTCTTCCTTTCCTGGACACACACATCTTTAAGTACGGTAACCAATTTGAATTCAAAGTGTATAGAAAGCCTACCAACAAAAATGATTTAATTCATTTCTACTCCCACCATGATATAAGGACCAAGAGAGGAGTAGTAATAGGTTTTTTCCTTAGGGCATTTAGGATATGTAGTGCAAAATACTTAGAAGAAGAGTGCAGGTTTATTAAAGAGACCTTTTTAACACTAAAATTTCCAGAGTTTCTTTTAGATAATTGCAAACAGCAGGCCGCTAAGATTCGGGAAAGCCGTAGGCAGCAGGACAGCACAACTAGACGTCTCGTGTTGCCAACCGGCGACGTTGCCACCAACCTGACACGTCTTTTAAGAACCACCAACTTGGAAATAGTGTGTCAGACAAGCAGAACAATAAAAGACATCACGAAGACGGAAACACACAACAACCAGACACCGAGCACCAAAGCCGGTGTTTATCGTATTCCGTGTTCAGGATGTGATAAAGTTTACATCGGAGAAACGTCACGTGACCTGAATACACGAATACGTGAACACCGTTACGACGTCAGGCATGATGTCACCACCAATGCATGTGTGACACATAGAAACAAGGAAAACCATCTTATGGACTGGAAGAATGCAGAGCTGCTGATGCGGGAACCAGACAAAATCCGCAGGAAGTGTTTAGAAGCAGCAATCATTCAAGGAACGAACACTATTGAACAAAACAGGGGCATGTTTAACATATCTCCTCACATTATTCCCCTAATACCCATGGCCAGCAAAATATTAAATACTTAAACCACCCTTTGTGGACATTTCGCTCACGGACGTTTGGGCCGGCATTCTCATCCTTTCCCAGTGTCCATCCCACCACCCTCCTCCTCCTCCTCCTCCTCCTCTTCCTTCCCCCCCCTCTTTCTCTCCCCGTTCCCTCCTTTCCCCTTATTTAATCTCAAGCATTTGTATCTCAACTTGTACTTGAAAAAGCTGTAATAAGCGAAACGTCGTACAAATAAAGGCTCCGTCCTCATATGGTGTTTATCTAGTCAATCTATATATATATATATATATATGTATATATATACATATATATGTATATATATACATATATATGTATATATATACCTATATATATGTATGTATATATATATACATATATATATACCTATATATATATATATATAATATATATAAACATATATAGGTATATATATACATACATATATGAATATATATACATATATATATACCTATATATATAAAAATATATATGTATATATATATATTTATACACATACATATATGTATATAAATATATATATGTATATATATACATATATATACATATGCATATTTATATATATACGTATATATATATATATATATATATATAGTGAGACATTCTGACAGGTTGACGTAAACGGAGTAGGAAAAGCAGGAGACTTAGTATTGAGTTTATTCCCGACTAGTTTCGCAGGTATGCTTTTTTCTTTGAAAAACCATACCTGCGAAACTAGTCAAGAATAAACTCAAGACTAAGACTCCTGTGTTTCCTACTCCGCTTACGTCAATAAACGTCGAATAAGGAAGAATCCTATATTTCGGCTATCAACTGTAGCCCTCTTCAGGAAAATACATAAGACAGAGTACAGAGGGGACTTATAAGCTACAGAGAAGAGAAGGGATGTGGACAGATGACCTCACTCAGGTGCGGGTCAAACTGGGGTGGCGGAGGAGGGAGGGGGTGAGGAGAGGGGGGGTTGTAATATCCGTATCAGTTTGCTAACTGCTGCGCGTGAAATGATGTCAGGAGTCCACTGCCCTTTGGAAATATTAATATTTGAGCATTCCTCAATTAATGCTGATTCGAATATTTTCCTCCTGAAACCGCAGTGTGACTTGAACACTAATCTGGCCTTACCCCAGTGGAAAAATGATTCTTATTTTTGACATGAAGAAATACAGCCGAATTTTCTTGCTCATACCTAATTGACCTTTTATGTTCTACCAATCTAGTGTTCAAGTCTCTACCGGTTTGACCCAAGTAAACCAAATCACAATCTCTGCAGGGCAAACAATAAACACCAGGTGACTTAACCTCCTTCGGTTTTTGTTGAACGTTCACAATTTGCTTACGCACGGTGTTAGGATAGTGATAGGCAATAGTGAGGCGTTCATGAGGAAACAACTTAGTAGAAGAACTGATGGTATTATTGAATGGAATTTTTAAAATGTCCTTAGAGGAGCGGAATTTTTAAAATGTCCTTAAAGGAGCGGTGAAAACAATAATACCATCAGTTCTTCTACTAAGTTGTTTCCTCATGAACGCCTCACTATTTCCTATCACTATCCTCACACCGTGCGTAAGCAAATTGTGAACGTTCAACAAAAACCGAAGGAGGTTGAGTCACCTGGTGTTTATTGTTTGCCCTGCAGAGATTGTGATTTGGTTTACTTGGGTCAAACCGGGAGAGACCTGAACATTAGATGTATACATATATATATATATATATATATATATATATATATATATATATATATATATATATATAAATATATATATATATACATAAATATATGTATATATATATATATACATGTATATATATACAAAAATATATATTTATATATGTATAAGTATATATATATATGTATATATATACATATATATATGTATATATATACATGTGTATATATATATATATATATACATATATATACATACAATTGACTAGCCTGCATAAAGGATTTGATGAAATACATTACGTATCACGTTCCACCCGGGTGTCCTCGGCGGAACGACTGGGCCGTGAACTAAGTCGTTTCGTTTTGTAGGATCAGGATTGCGTGATTGGTAAGGTCTTCGTCTTATAAGACGCAAGCCGCCTAGGCGAGGGTTCGAGTCCCAGCAGACGAGTTTAATTCCAAATGTCAATTGACACAAATATATATATACATATATATATATATATATATATATATATATATATATATGTGAATATATATATGTATGTGTGTTTGTATGTGTGTGTGTGTATATAGGTATATATATAGTATATATATATATATATATATGTATATATATATATTCATATATATACATATATTCATATATGTATGTATATGCATAAATATATGTATACATATATATATATGTATATATATATATATATATATATATATATGTACGTATATATATATGTATATATATATATATTATACATATATATATATTTGAATAATTCGCTAGTGGACAGCGACATCAATCATACAATCCATGACCGTCGCGCAGAGGATTCGAACCACCGCCTATAGACCCAAGAGAGTCCACAGCACCCGCCTTTAACCACTCGACCACAGACGATCTAAAAGTGTACTAACTCGTAATCTAACTGATTACCGAGATTGGGGAGGTTGCTAACTGCCACCCATATAACCCCCATTTTTTTTTACAGTACACCTAATCGCACCAGTGGGAATGGTAAGGACTAGATCGAATCCCCCTCACGCTTCGCCATCGTAACTATTTGAATAATTCGCTAGTGGACAGCGACATCAATCATACAATCCATGACCGTCGCGCAGAGGATTCGAACCACCGCCTATAGACCCAAGAGAGTCCACAGCACCCGCCTTTAACCACTCGACCACAGACGATCTAAAAGTGTACTAACTCGTAATCTAACTGATTACCGAGATTGGGGAGGTTGCTAACTGCCACCCATATAACCCCCATTTTTTTTTTTTTTTTTTACAGTACACCTAATCGCACCAGTGGGAATGGTAAGGACTAGATCGAATCCCCCTCACGCTTCGCCATCGTAACTATTTGAATAATTCGCTAGTGGACAGCGACATCAATCAGTTAGATTACGAGTTAGTACACTTTTAGATCGTCTGTGGTCGAGTGGTTAAAGGCGGGTGCTGTGGACTCTCTTGGGTCTATAGGCGGTGGTTCGAATCCTCTGCGCGACGGTCATGGATTGTATGATTGATGTCGCTGTCCACTAGCGAATTATTCAAATAGTTACGATGGCGAAGCGTGAAAGGGATTCGATCTAGTCCTTACCATTCCCACTGGTGCGATTAGGTGTACTGTAAAAAATGGGGGTTATATGGGTGGCAGTTAGCAACCTCCCCAATCTCGGTAATCAGTTAGATTACGAGTTAGTACACTTTTAGATCGTCTGTGGTCGAGTGGTTAAAGGCGGGTGCTGTGGACTCTCTTGGGTCTATAGGCGGTGGTTCGAATCCTCTGCGCGACGGTCATGGATTGTATGATTGATGTCGCTGTCCACTAGCGAATTATTCAAATAGTTACGATGGCGAAGCGTGAGGGGGATTCGATCTAGTCCTTACCATTCCCACTGGTGCGATTAGGTGTACTGTAAAAAATGGGGGTTATATGGGTGGCAGTTAGCAACCTCCCCAATCTCGGTAATCAGTTAGATTACGAGTTAGTACACTTTTAGATCGTCTGTGGTCGAGTGGTTAAAGGCGGGTGCTGTGGACTCTCTTGGGTCTATAGGCGGTGGTTCGAATCCTCTGCGCGACGGTCATGGATTGTATGATATATATATATATATATATATATATTATACATATATATATACATATATATATGTACATATCTATATGTATGTACATATATGTACATATATATATATATATATGTATATATATACATACATACATATACCAAGGCTTTTTCCCCCTTACAAGGGGGTAACCAAAAAGAAAAAGGCATAGAATCATTCCCACCCATTCCATCCCTGAATATATGTATATTATATATGCATATATATATATATATATATATATATATATATATATATATATATATACATATATATGTAATATAAATATATATATTATATATGCATATATATACATATATATATATATACATATGTGTGTGTGTGTGTATATATATAAATATATATATATATATATGTATGTATGCATATATATACATATATATGTATTCATGTATACATATATATATATATATATATATATATTTATATGTATACATATACATATGTATATATATATATATGCATATATATATATATATATATATATATATATATATATATATATATATATACACACAATTTACAACCCGTCGGTGAAGAATACAAACAGTTTTCTACCTGGGCATGCGTATTTTTTTCAGTTGAGGGATTCCTCAGTCCCGTAGTCTTCGAAGGAGGAACCCACCTCGAGATCGTCCTGCGTATTTTATTCAGCCGAGGGAAGCAGCACCTAGTCAGACGATGGACGGACGTGTGAACTTGCACGTTTCTCCTTCTGGGAATACATTTGTGCCGTTTTCCTGCTGCTGATGACAGAGAGCTTTTCTCTTGTTAGTGGCATGGCGCCTTACTCCTTGTTGAGCAATTGAGAGAGAGGTAGAGGTAGGATCTTGGTAGAGAATTGGAGTTGTTCTCTTGTTAATGGAATGGCCTTGTTCTTCTGGTAGTGCCGTGGTGCTCTTCTCCTGGTTGAGGAAAGGCGTTGTTCTACTTCCGGTGAAGACTTTCTCCTTCCGTGCTTATGGTGATAG
>NC_134809.1:6661798-6689298 GCF_046742065.1 Oratosquilla oratoria
ATTAAAACGGCATCAATGTACAGGAAAGAAGGCAAACTTGGAAATGAACCCAAGACTTTCGTACACATTCTGTAACCCTTTTGGCAGCCTTTTGGATCCTTTTGGTGGTTCTACTTCCTGTAGGATCTTCCTCTTTCTTCGGCTTATTGCCCGTTCTCTATCCTCCGTGCGACTCGTCAGCTTTGGCATGCAAGCATGGGCACCAGCTTTCGGAACGACAGTTATCAGACTTCACTTTTCGTGGCCGTCTGTATCTCCTGATCCTGCCGATGTCCCCTGGGCATGGTGTAGACTTAATGTTCCCTATTGAAAAGCTGGCGGCTTCGGCTTCTGCTGCAAGGCGAGTGATGGTGGCGGCGACTGCGAATACTGCCATCTCAACCACATCTGGCTCAGAGGCCGATTCCCACCTAGGTTCCTTCTGTCGTGTCCGGCAGTAGGTCCCAGATGGTGCATTGGTGTCTCCTTGAACTCTGTTTCTATCTTTGCCTTGTGCCTCTTTCATTTCCTTTAGGTGTGTGAGTATGTGTGTATTATATATAGATATGTATGTATATTTCCATTCATTTTCTTTTTCTTTATTTATTTTTTTACTAAGGTGTTGATAGATGTAAATCCATTTCACCTAACCTGAAACGCCATGCCTGGTCCCCATCCACCACCAGAGGTTTCTGGACCTCACAAGTCCTTATCGTGGACCTCTTTGTCTCCTGGTGGGACGCGACTCCTCGCGTCCCGAGGACCCGACTGCCGGCTCAGGTTTCTGCTGAAGAAGCCAAAAACCTCAAGACTTCGGGATGCCTACATGATAGACCACAGGCAACCATAGGGTTAAAGTGTTCTTCATGCAAACAGACGCACACACAAACACGCGCGCATAAACACACACATGTACATGAACTTGAGGCTTGAATTGGAGAGTAGGGGACGGGACCCAGCGGGCGTTGCTCCTTTCCTGTATACTACATTTAGGTAAATACAATTAGGTAAATACACGCACTGTCGCACACGCACGCACAGCCACATACACAATCGTACACACACACACACCACACATACACTCACACATACATGCATGCGCGCACGCACACACACACACACACATGCATACACAATCATGAGTCCAGCACGTGATCAAAGACCATGGTGAATCACAAACACAAACACACACACACACACACACACACACGCACGCACACACGAACGTAGCTCCCCTTCCTGAAAATAACTATGTAAACACACACACACACACATGTACACACCTACACAGGTAATGCTTGTGTCCCCTCAAACCAAATTCCCTTGTGTTCCAACACTACGTTTACCAAAAAGTCCTCTCGAGAGAATGAAATCACTTGGCGACAGCCAATCCAAGACTTCAAAATCGACCTTGTTAGTCGAGGAGTTAACCTGAAACCAAAGGCCTTCAAAAGAAAATTTGGAAGGTGGTTCTAGACCTCTTTGGGACCCTGAGGAGGGGATAGATTTTTCTGAAAATTGAGGACCGATATCCAGTAAATCTACACGTAGATTCTCTTTTTTTCATTTCTATTATAATCTATAATAAATGATAATAAAAAGAAGTGTGGTGTAATAAGTATAGTGATGTCTGTGTAAGCGTATGTCGGGATGGGAGTAGTAGAAAGTGTTTGTTCTCGAGTAGGGATTGATGGATGTTGCATGGATGCTGTAGGGCTCTTCTTAGCTCTCGGACCCTGCTGAAACCTTTACACGACGCGGGGCGGTCGCCCTGAGGTCGTTCTGGTCATCGGCGTACGCGCATAGACGCGAGAGCAGAGGGCTGCCTCTCCCCTGATGCACGTCCCCCACTCCCCCCCACCCCCACCCCCAACTCGCGGCGAGTCAAAACCACGGCGACTCACCCTCGCGGCCCGTGGATGGATCGATCCGTGGGCACATCCTCCTCCTCCTCCCGGTACGAAACTTGTTAAAGATTAAAATGGGACAGAACAAAGCGAGAGCTGCTGTTTCCACTCGATGCAATGGTAGGATTTGTTCATTTTGTTCTGTCTGACGGAAGACGGTTTTGGTGACGGTAGGGAATGATGATGTGGCGAATAAGACAACACAGTGGTTAACAAACTCATTTCCCCCAACTTAACAATGCAAATTAAGAATCTTACCCCTCCCACCGCATTCATTAAACTAAAAAATAATAATAAATAAATAAATAAATAAATAAATAAAGATTTATAATCATTCCCTAGGCCCTAGGGTAATACCCCGTAAAATTTACTTCATTACTGTCTTGGAATATGTGCAACATTTCATACAATATCTATGAATGTCCTATTCCGTTGTTTACTAAATTCTCTTAATTTCTTAGCTCCCCCATCCGTTACCCCCCCAAAGAAAATGATAATACCCGCTCTGGAGAGTAACTTACCCCCCATATATTTATCGACTTTTTGCTATGTAACTACGGGTCTTTTATCCTTTCAGATGTTTTAAACTTCCTGGCGTAAAAAAAAAAAAAAAAAAAAAATCTGTGAATGACATCATTGCCCTCAGCATATTTGGGTAAAATTAAATCCCTTATCTATTTATTTTCCTTTTGGAAAGGCAAGGATAGAAACGCTAGTAAACTAATATCTATAATAGCAATATCAGACTGCTGCAAGGGTATCTAGAAATATATAAAAAATAAATTTATAAATAGATAGATAGATAAATAAATAGATAATTAGATAAATAGATGAATAAATGAATAAATAGATAGATAAATAATTAAGTAGATGAATAAATTAATAAATAGATCAATGAATAAATTAATATTATATGAATAAATAAATAAAATAATTAATCAATCAATTAATAGATAAACCATTACATAAATAAAAAGTATATAAATAAACAAACAATAAAAGCATCTTATTAAGGTCTGTGGTAGCTTTCTGATAAGGGCGGGTTCAAGCCTTATCTTAACGAAGCTAGGGGGACCTGCCACTGGTGGTGGTACTGCGAGTGAGACGTCGGAGGGAACCATCTCCCCTTCACCCATCTTCAGAACATACCAGCACCCGCACTTTCAACTGTAGGTGCAGCCCTAATGGGTTGGTATTCGGTTTCAAAGTAAACCTTGACTGTATGTTGTACGCATACATATACCAAGGGCTTTTTCCCCCTTACAAGAGAGGTAACAAAAAAAAAAATAATAATAATAAAAGAACACTCCCACACATTCCATCCCCATATCTTCCACTCCCATTCACCCCCCCTCCCTCCCTCTTACTAAGGTTTATCCTGGATGACGGGTCATACATGCATCTCGCCCACTGCCCTGGGTCAGAAGCAATGTAGCAAGACACAGCACATCCACAGCAAGGCCGCTTCATTAAATCGGCGACTCCCCCTCTTCGTCCCCTCATGAAGAAAAAGAGAAGATGGGGAGAAATCCCTTCGGGCTGCGTCAAAATATTATTCACACATACTCCCTCCCCCTCCCTTTCATGCATCACAGCAGCATCCATTTACAACCATTCTCCATGCACCCCTATCCTCTGTCTTCTCCCTTCCTTCCTCAACAGACATTCCTCTCTTTCCCAATGCCCCTTTTACCCCATCCATCTATCTCATTTTTGGTCGCCCCCTCATGTTCACTCCTTCCACACCTCTTTTACTAATCTTTCTTCATTCATTCTTTCCATGTGTCCAAACCATCCAAATACCCTTCCATCAACCCCATCTCCCAACTCCCTTTCCACCCCAACTCTCCTCCTCACCTCCTTGTTTCTCACTCTATCCAACCTAGTAACCTCTATCATACTTCTCAGACACCTAATCTCAAACACACTTAAACTCCTCTCCTCCTCTCTTATGTTCCATGTTTCTGCCCCCACACAGTGCTGCCGGCACAATCACTCCTTCATACAATCTCCTCTCAGCATCCACTCCCAAATGTCTACTTCTCGTTACACTTTTTAATCCCACAAGTAAATTAGCCACTCTAGTGACACCAACTGCGGTGCAGTCATACAGTATTCCTTTTTAAGAGGAGACTTCGTTTCACTTAGACAATTATTTTTTATTTTCAACCCCTATTACTTCTCTTACTTGTCACCCTCTTTGCATTCTTTACCATCTCTATGATACTACGGAAGAAAAAGGGCTCATTGATACACACACACACACACACACACACATATATATATATATATATATATATATATATATATATACATATATATATATATATACATATATATATAGATATACAGTATATATATATGTATGTGTGTGTTTGTGTGTGTGTATGTGTGTGTTATGTATTTACCTAGTTGTATCTTACGGGAAGGGGAGCTACGCTCGTGGTATCCCGTCTCTGTATTTCGCAGTGTCTAGTTTGCTCTTAAATTCGTTTATGGTTTGTGTGTGTGTGTGTGTGTGTGTGTGTGTGTGTGTGTGTGTGTGTATTCACCTCGGATCTGCTGCAGTCTCTGTCGAGACAGCCAGACACCACCCTACGGCAGTGAGCTCAGAGCTCCTTATTAGCCGATCTCTGGGTAGGTCTGAGACCACTCAGTGTGTGTGTGTGTTTGTGTGTGTGTGTGTGCGCGCGTTTATACACATAAACGTACCAGTGCAATCATTAAAACAAAATTTAAAATGCCAACCAGAAACTACTCTTTGAACAAAATATCCGTTCATCTATATTTTCTAGTGGTTACCAGGCATATAGGTGTTATGTCTTACATACCTTCATGGAGGTCTTACACTTAAAGTATCATACTGCACACAACGACAAACTTTTCCAGCCCCACCAGAAGTTATTATCATTATTTCCCGAGATGCTGGCAGCCCAGTGGAGACGTTGACTCTAATGGCGACACACCGGAGTGGCGGGAAACCCCAATCCTTTTCTTATTTTCCAAATTCTGTGGCGTTCAGAGTACAAAACGCATATGAGATATGATATGTAAATTCCAAAGCCATTTGTTTAGAAATGGTCCTCAGCAAAACAAATAAATGTGTATGTTTAAACTTTTCAATATCAGTTCGTTGTTTATACTGCGTTGACTTTGTTTCGTTAGCAATATTGCAGAGAAATGTTCATCAGTGTCAGTGGCCTTGAATAAATCAGCAAACTCGTTATTTATTTTTCGCCCTTCCATGAGGATTTCATAATGTTTTTCTGGAAAGGCTTGATATTTCTAGTTCTTATTATTACTGTCAGTTCCATAGTTTCTATGCATTATGTACAAACTCCAAGTTCATTAATAATAACACTCCTTCAGCAGAGATGCTGTAAAGGATTATTTTAATAATTCTAATATCAGGGTGTGTTTTGTTTCCAACAACCTAACACACTAGTCAACAAAATTTGTCAAGATACCTGTCCCAAAGCAGAAGGAGGTGAACTTGATAGAATTGTTTCTGTTGATTTCAAATGTTTTCAGAATTTTTCCATCAGGCATAGTTTTTCTGTGATAGCGTATGAATTTTTAAACAATTATAACAAATAAAGCAAGCTGATATTTCAAAGAAACTTAACTTTAAAATGTAGAAATGTGTGATTTCCGAGTGTGTTTTGTTTCTGGGCGATCCCTTTTTGGTGTCCAACAGTAATCAGCCAACAATGAAGAACTCCACTTAACTTGATACTGGGTTTCCATGCTCAAAATATCCTGATGAAACCTCTCACCGTGCTCGTCACTGACGGCCCCAAGATTTGCAGAGTAGAAATCCAAGGGACAGTCTAGGAAGTGAATTTTTAGGTTCATATTACATTCCAGTGCCTTGTAGGATGTCATAGCTCTTTTACGATTTCAGAATAGTTATTTGCTTTGCGATTCCCCAAAAACTCTGCGCGAACTTTCTTAAATGAGTCATGCAGCCTTTTCAAGATCGTTTAGCTCTTCATCAAAATTCTGGTCTCTCATTAGCTACCTTATATGTGGTCCAACAAAAATTCCTTCTTTGGATTTTGCGTCACTTACTCTAGGGTAGTTATTTTTCAAATATGTGAATCCCTTGCCAATTCTACCCATACCTTAATCAAAAATTTTCCTCAACCCTAGCTTAACATACAAAGGAGTCAGATCAATTTTCTCTGAATCAACAAGAGAAAGATTGACAACTTTCTTCTCTCCTGAGGTCAGGAATCGTTTCGGCCCCACATTCTTTTTATAATGATTTTTCTTATTCCGACTGTCTCACACACAGAGAAAGCAACAAAACTTGATGTAACCCAGCTGCATTCCAAGTAAAAGTGACACAACCTTTAGGTCACCACAGATATTCTATTTATGTTCTTCATATTTATTTTATTTATTTATTTGTTTGTTTGTTTATTTGCAATAGAAGCTTCATACTCTCATATGTTTCCTTCATGTTAGCTGCATGGGCCAGAAGAACAGAAGGAAACTTATTTCCATTGTGGAGCAAAACAGTTTTCAGGTTCACTTTTGAAGAGTCAATAAACAAGCGCCACTCATTCCTGTCATATTTATGGTTAAGTTCCTCCATAACAGAATATACATCATTGCAAAACACCACACTATCCTCAAGTGAGAAAAATTGTTCAAAATCACAATGTCGCTTACAATAAAAACTAACTTTGGATTCTTTCTGGAGAAGATTCCAGCCATTTAACCTGGAAGCAAGAAGTCCAGATTGGTTTTTTTTGGCAAGTTTAAATCCCGCACAAGATCATTCAGATCTCCCTGACTCAGTAAATATGGTTTACTTGAAGAACAGTGTTGCCAACCGCTTGATTGAAATTTATCCCATGTAACACACGTAACGTAACATACCGTGGAACACAAAAACTGTGGGTGATTGAAAAAATTGACATTGTTTTTGGATTCTGCATGCCAAAATATATAAGATATAGCTATTGTTTTCCTTGTGACAATTTTTTTGTTGACCAGTGATATTGATTAAACCAAATTAGGCCAATCTGTTCCTGATTTGTTATTTCTTCTTAGTAAAGTGAGCACTTAATAATACTTTATCTGTTTACTTATTTATCTATCTGCTTATTTATCTATTTGTTTATTTTCTATCTATTGACTTATTTGTTTATTTATCTATTTATTTTTATTTGTTTATTTACTTAATTATTTGCTAATGTATTTAATTTTATCCTATATTACTTTCTTGATCTTGAAAGCGCAGTTTATGATGCAATATTGTTCCTCAATCACTGAGATATTTCACGAAATTACGAGTACATTTATCATTTTAAGTTTTCGGACCAATTGTTGAACCTACCACCAACACACACAAACACACACTACGAGATTGTATTACTGAGACTATTGAGTGCTGCTGTCGATATACTCTTCGATTTGTTACCAATTGATGCTGGTTTCAACCAGTTTTAACTAGCTAATTACAAGTAGAGGGTCCTCATACAGCAAAGGAAGAATCTTAGTTTGAAAAGTAACACGAGCCATGGTCTCCCCTTCAACAGTCAATCTCCACCTCAAGTACGTGGGGGGGGGGGTGATCTTGCAATTGATCCAAGTTTTCCAAATATGTTCTACATTACTCTTTACAATATAATTATAATTGCTTACGCCACATATTTTCACTTATACTTGTTTTTTTCTGTTTGTCTGATACTTTTATACCATGTTCCAGTCTTATTTTCCAGTTTCTCTTTACCATCAAAGCTCATTATTAAGTGACCTTGTGTGTTTTCCAGTTTTGGTCATTATATGTCTGTATTACATGACTATTATCAACATGTTCATTTTTAATTTCAGTTTGTTCGTAGACAACTCAATTGTCTCCTTTGTCCTTTATACTTTGACTAATTTATCATGTATTGCATATTGTAGAATCACATTGATATAATGGAAATATGATATATGAATACAATTTATGAATTTGTATTTCTATTTCATTGCTGACCGCGCTTTTCTACCCGTGGGGACAATATTGCACGGTGGTGCTCAGAGGTAGCAAATTAGAAAATAACAGACGGGGAGGATAGTACAAGTAAAATGATTAATGTATGTGCTAAGTGGACATAAATTTCCAATCATGAAAAAAAAAAAATGCTGCGTGACTCTTTTCCATACGGATGTTACTTAGTCCCTAATGTGTTGGCTACTTAAAACTGGCGTAGTCAATAAATATACGGGGACTGATCAACATTGTGATGAACAAATGTATGTTTTCTCGTCACTCACTCACTTAAATCCAATAATGTATTTTGGTCTTACTTGTTTCCTTTTGAAGTTTATCGTTACATCGACACTTAGTGAATTTCAAGTAGAACCTTCATTTCTATAACATTCATTCATAAGAACATAATACTTAAGCCTAAGCCAAAGCCATAGTGGTGAAATATGTGATAGAACCGTAATGAACCATCTTTAACATATTTTCTTAAATGAAAAATATAATACATATATCTTCTATTTCATTGATTGTTAAAGTTAGCTTTATATCGTGTTATTTTCAAAAGCCGGAAAAACCCAAGCCATACAATCTGAATCAAACATCGAAGCTATCAGTTGCGTCAAAACAGTGATATCGAGTGGGATACCGTTGAAAAAGCTTAACCTGTGATGTATCTGTGAACTTTATTTGACTAGGATATGGGTAAGTTCACTATTACATCTATTTATTAGTATAGTATGTAAGGATTGAAAGATTTTTCAGCCACAAAAGGGCCCACAGTGAGGCTTGAAACAAGTGTAAGGTTTGGTTGCGTCGCCTGAGCGTGGCTGTGCCTGTGATGTTTACATGGCGAGCTGTCAAGTGGTCGCTGGGGTTAGCCCGGGGAGGCTTGGATCCTAACAGGTCCATCTAAAAAATATTGTTCTATTAATTGCTGTGTAGGGTATATTTACATGTCATATTTTATGTTTTTACATTTTCATGTATTTCCTATGCACATTTCATTCATGATTTATGATAGTGATCGATGTATGTAGTCTATGCAGCCCAATAACGAATAAGTATGGGTTATGTTTTAGTCAGGCGATATGACATTCCTACTTAAGAGGCTGCTCAAGTATCATCAGTCTGGGTTCAGAGACCATTAGAGGCTATTGCACTTAGACTTTGGCACTGGAAGGACCAAGGATGATCCCATCTCCACGTTCAATTTTTTTTACACGTACATTAGGTATGACGTTTATTTTTTGGGTACAGTTTGTAACAGAAATATTGTAGAAATAGATTTAGGTGTACAGATAGTAATATAGAAATCAAATTAGTGTTAATGATCTATTTAGTGAGTTCATGGGAGGGGCTTGGTCTTGGGTATATTGCTCGTAACATCTGTGGGCATTCACAAACTACAGAGGTCTTACCCAGAAACACAGTTTGTTCCCCCACCCCTCATGGCAAGATGGTGTACCAGTAATCCCCTGTACATTCAAAATAAAGTAATTTGTTTAATACGTACTTCATATTAGTTTGTGCATCTTACACTTTCTTTCCTGTGTCCCTTGGATTATGCTCCCCACCTTGTTTGCCTTGCATTTAGTAAACTCATGATTAATGATATATAGGTATGACCTTGCATAGTTCTGCTCTGTGGCCAAAACCTATATAATTTACATTGAAAGGCACCATAGAGCAATAACTGTTTCCTCAAGTCTCACTGATTGGAAATGTGCAGCTCCACGGAAAGCAACAGTGGTCCTTGACTCTCTGATAGATTTCTCGGGTAAGATACTTTAGGGTGTGGTCTGGATTGTGTTAGGGTACATTGATTCTGTGTACTTTTTCCATACTCTTCTTTGTGTGTAAAAGTAGGGGGAAAGTAGATAGGTTTGATGAGAGAGCTTAATCCAGAGTGAGTGCTTGCCCCATAGTTGGAGGTGAGGGTATTGATGGGCTGGTTGCAGTGGGAGCAAGGGTTGATTTCTTCTAACATCCAATTTGCAGGACCACCATAAGTAGACACCTATAATTAGTCTCACAAATGTTATATACTTATTGTTTCTGATATAGGCAGGGGACGGGGCCCTTCAACCACAAAGAGCTATGATGATAGATAGGAGTGGGATGTGTGGGAGTGAGTATGTATCATGGCTGGCAACCTCCCATACAAGGGGGAAGAAGCATATTGGGAAATAGATATAGGATGTAGTAAGTGTTGCATTTATAATGTAGTTTTTCTAGTGATCGAAGTGCATTTTATTATTCACTGTTGTTCATCACTATCCTTAGTCTTGATATTTGTCAAAAGTTTAGATTCATCTCCATTGATTAAGTTTTCTGTGGGAAAAGTGATGGTTACCAGCAAATGTCCCACAAGATATGATGTTATGGTTTAATATTGCAAACTCCCCCTACCGGGAGGCTAGGACAATGCCTCTTACAGAGGAATTTGTAGCATGGAATTTAATGAATCATGCCCTTGATTCAACTTTGCTGGTGGCAGGATTTGAACTGTCATCTCCTCGACTTTCGCCGCAAGTAACAACACCTTAACCCGCTCGGCCAGCAAGATCTATATCTGTGAAGGTTGTCTCCCAGCATTTCATCTTTGAAACCAGTCAACATGCTCACCTTCTATCTGGAAGTGCAGCTCCAAGAGGCTTACACTTGTTCTGACTGTGCCATAGATCTTTACCTACTTTGTTTATATTACTTCTCCCCTTTCCATAAAAAGAACTAACAACTGGTAATTTCTCTCCTGTACTGGAAGCCTGTGACACCATTCCATTGCCCCGGGTCTCTCCTGCAGAAGACCCACATCCTCCAATGATATACAAATACAGTGATATACACTCCAGCAAGTGACATACAAATATACAACACAGACAGCAGTCAGAGGTTTTTTCACAGATAGCTGTATGGGAATGCCTAGAGGCATTGTCAACTTATATGGGTTTCTAGTCATGAAACACAAGATGAACCGTTGTTATGATAACCTCTTTGTTAAGATACTATTATAATTATCATCTCATTGTAAGTTTTGTGTTCATAATAATATCTGGTAATTAATCTCTGTTGGACCCAGCTTGTTGAAGGGAAGAAATTAATTATGCATACTGTGGTCTGTATATATCTAATTGTAGTATATGGAAAAGAAGCTATGCTTGTTGTCACATTTCACTTCCCATTTATCATTCCTAGTTTTAAAAGTATCCTGTTTGAGAATCACTGGCCTAGATGATCCAGTTCAAGCTGGATCATCTAGGACAAATTAAAAACTATCTATTTACATACCAAAAGGCTTTATCCAGGGCTTGTCTTTTAAGGCATGCATTTTCGTGCCCACGCCTAAATTTGAAATCAATGCTAAAAATGCGCACCTACGAAAAACTGAAGTTCAAACTTCACACACCTCAATGACGATGTTTACTACAGAATGAAGCAACAAAGACAAGACAAGTGCATAAAAAGGTGGAAACAGTTTAATATCTCCCACTTATTATTAAGGAGACAGGTAGGTCTCCTGCAATATTCACATGTTAAAGAAAAAAGACATCTCTGTTTAGTGTGACATGATTCAATTCCAACAGTATAAAAAAAAGTGCTCGCCTAGCTGACTATATCCCTTGTGAGGGGGAGGATACCTTTTGGTATATAAATAGTTTTAATTTCGTTTGGGGTTCTAGCATGGCTGGGTCATCTCTTA
The DNA here is from genome assembly GCF_046742065.1 of Oratosquilla oratoria. NCBI lineage: Eukaryota > Metazoa > Arthropoda > Malacostraca > Stomatopoda > Squillidae > Oratosquilla > Oratosquilla oratoria. The sequence goes on from NC_134809.1 coordinate 6,673,371, forward strand.
GGCCAGTGATTCTCAAATGAAAGACATTTGACTCCCAGAAAAAGAAATAGGAAGTAATTTCATGCCTGAGAGGGGCTCCATATTGGGAAAGACTGTATTCTGTATAGTGTTTGTTTGAGAGAAATACCAATACACAAATGTAATGGTGATCATGAGCTAACAGTGTATAAAAACTACTGCCTCAGACTTTCTGTTTCATGGGAAAAGTTTTTCAATTGGGTTTGTGTCCAGGAATACTTTTGTTAAGAAGGAGTTCTAATCTTCTGAATTTTTTATTTACTTTTTATTTACCACCCTTCATCGAGGATCAAAGCATCCTTCTCCGTCATTTTTATTTCTAAATTTATATGCTTTTGAAGGTCCAAACTTTTGGTCATACTTCTTAACATCATACACCATACAGACAGTACATTCCTAAATATGACATAAAACATATCAATGTTATGGGATGTAACAAACACCACACACACACACACAGGAGACCACAACAGAATACAACATTTGAGCAGTATTGTAAAAAATTAAGTACCAGTACCAAAACAAAAGTAACAGAAAGGGTGGGAACACATTTCAGAAGTTAACTACAATACTGGCTCATACAGTACTAAACAATGCACTTGTGGAGTAGTGTAGGGGGTATAGCACAAGCTGAAACCATACATGAATTTAAAATTGATTTATGGTATTTGGAAAATAAGAGACATGACTCCATGGGTAAATACTTCAAGCACGAACATTTAGACATGAAGAAAACAGGCTAGCATCCATGTAGAAATCTATGGAGAAATCAGTCATATGCCAATTCAACAAATTTCCTCTAGATCTCAGAACCACACTCATCACAATAGCAGAATACATTCATATGAAAAGCTGAAACACTTGCATGCTTCTGCTTCAGACTAAACATTGAAAATACACCTGGTATGTAAGGAATTGCAAGTCGTTACAAATATAATCAACCATAGCTGTGCACACTGCATGATCCCTGTACTCTGAATAAAGGGAGAAATTGTCACACTTGTCATCTGATTGTCACATAGAAACAAAATCATCAGACCTAGCATCATACAGACCAATCACAGTTCTCTGCATAACATTGGAGTTGAAGGAAAGAATAGTCTTTGATGTCACCAGTCCAATTATCCCAGACACACGACATGGCTTTTGAGCCAACCACTGCATAACAGTGTTGTTTGCAAACCATACACAAAAAAATATTATTTCAACTACAGTGCAGAATACTGACCACATCTGGTCCTTGTGTCGTTCTCTAGACTATCTGGCATACATGATTGTGTACAGTGCAATCTTCCATAATGTGTTATATAGTATGGGGTGTAGTGTTGGATGCTGTAGAATATGTGGCAGTCACCTTGTGTATAAAAAACATGCTATATTCTCTGTTCCTTCATCTACACTGTTCAACCTAGAGAATGATAACTTTCACTAACATGTTTGTATATACCATAAAACAATGTGAGGAAAATAAAAGCTGAAGAAAACTGCAAATTATTACAAAATGTAGACAGTATGTATATGTAGAACCAAGTGTGGAAAATGTCTACCATAAAAATACAAAAAGTTGCAGCAATAGACAAAATTATAGAGGTTATATATGAGATAATTATGAAAACAGAATACATGAAAGATTTGGGGCTATTAAAATGATTTGTCATCCAGCAAACACTTCAGTGGGATTATGGGTGAGGCATGCAAATTGTTGACAAACGTAAAGTGATTTTTGTTCAAAATGAAAGAGGTGATAAAAAGAACTCATGGAGAGTGTAAGCCATCTGATAAGATTAGGCTGTGGTGGTGTGGTCTCTGTACAAAGAGTGAGGAGGTGAATGAGGCAGAGAAAAACAAGCAAAGGGTGCAGATTGACAAAAGTTAGTGAAAGTAAAGGCAGTAAGAAGAAGATGAATAATTTATTTCAGAGATTTGTTGAATGTAGAGGAGGATAGGGAGAGACTGACTTTAGCAGTGATAGGTGCTAGGACTATGGTTGTGATGGGATAAGAAAACAATAGTCTGTAGAAGATGAGATAGAATATTGGAAGTGATGAAAGCTGGTAATGCTCCTGGGATAAATGGGTGTCACATGGAGTGTTTGACTAAGGAGTTGACAGTTATATTGGGTTGGCTAGTGAGGCTGTTTAATGTTTTTCTTAGGGAGGGACTTGTGCTGGAGGAATGCATATATAGTTCTACTTTACCAAGGAAGTGGGAAAAATATGAATTAGTTGTTTTAGAGAGATTGGTCTGTTAAGTGTAATTGGTAAGGCATATTGGATGGTCTTAATTGAGAGGGTTAAAAGGGGAACAGAAAGAGAAGTTGGGGAGGAACATTGTAGGTTCAGATGAGGAGGGTACATGAATAAAATTTCTGTATTAAGTCAGATATAAAAGAAGTTTTTGGTAAAAGGTAAAAATAACTCTTGGGACTTCATGGATCTGGAGAAAGCATTTGGTAGGGATGACTGGAATGCACTGTGGGATGTGTTGTATATGTATGAGATATGAAAAAGAATGTTAAGGGCAGTCAGGAGTTTTTATATGTGTGGTAGTGCCTCAGTTAAGGTAGGAAGTGTAGAGAGTAAGTGGTTTGATGTGAAGGTAAGGCTGTGCCATGGATGTGTAATTTGTATGGATTGGGTAGTACAGTAGGTGAATGTGAGGGTGATAGGTGAGGTTTGGAGAAGGTAAATGAGGGAAGTGGAAGATGAGCCAGATGTTGTTTGCAGATGACACTGCACTTGAGGCTAGGTCAGAGGAGGGTCTAAGGCAGCTAGTGATCGAGTTTGGGAGGGTATGTGAGAAGAGAAAGCTGAAAGTAAATGTAGAAAAAAATAAAGTGATGGGATGTATAAGGGGAGAGGGTGGCAGTGAGTTGAGAGAAATGCTAAAGGTCAGAAACTGGAGGAAGTGGAGAGTTTTATATATATATATATATATATATATATATATATATATATATGTATATATATATATATATATATATATATATATATATATATATATATATATAATATTGATTCATAGAATCCACCCAGTTTTTCTGCAGTATTACTTTCACTTGTAAAATAATCTTTTGTCAATTCTTATCTCTCAAAAGTTAAAATGATTAGGTCATTTTTTTTTTCTTTTTTAGAGTTGATATAACTGTGCAGCTAATGGTTTCTGTATGGTTTCATAGAACCTACTCATTTCATAGTTCCTCTGCTTCTCATATACAGGGCTACTCAGTTTCTTTGGTTAGTACAGTTGTATTGAAGAACTGATAAGAAACAGTTTATGTTTGTCATTGTCACCCCCGCGTCCGTCGTTTCCTCTCAGAGTGTTTCTATTCTCTCTAGAATTTGTTCTAAGACCCCATGCCTTGATCTTCTTGGGGGTGAATAAAATAGGGTGTAGTTTTTCTCTGAAGCTTGTTGGTCTAATTCAGTACCCCCCGAGAATCCCACCTGGAACTCTCTACGTCACGTCAAGCCACCTTCATTCTGACATCACTCTTTCATTCATCCAATAGTCTTTTACTTCTCAAACAAGTGACACACCTTAAGGGTGTGACTTTCCTTTCTGCACCAATGATTTTTCTCCTCCTCTACCTTTTTCTCCAATTGGAGAGGCTGTTATACTCTTCTAAACTATGTCACAATGTAAGCATTATGTCGTAACAAAAAATGGCTTGTCCGCTCACAGTTCCAACAGTCAAAACAATATTACACACCAGGCGACACTCTGCACTTTTAAATATATACAAGGCGCGAGTCTGACTCAGCTATCCTTGGCCTGTCAGCCGTCGGCCGTTGCCTCACAAGTTTTCATAACAACTGACCCTGGATTGGCATTCGTTCTCCATCTACCTCTCGATCTACTCTGATCTACCTTAAATGACTACCTCTATCTACCAGCCTCTTACAGTCATTTATAGGGGAGATATTCTGTCTCTCTCTCAAGTTTGATTCGTAGTGGTACATCTGGTGACTGCCACTTACCCTGACTATCATATATAATCTGCCACCATGTTGAAATAATTGACTCATTAAACCAGTTAAAAAATAATTACAACACATGTTGTCATCATTTGTTGTCCCAGTGGTACCTTCTGTCATCATGTAAAAGGATGAAATTAGGAACTGAAAGAATATTCAAGGTGATATACAATTTTTATTGAAAAAGAAAAATTTTCCAGACTTAAAAGTCAGGTTCACATTGTACTTGCAGTTGTGTTTTTCTATGGTTTCATTTCAGTTGAATGGCTTCACAGATATGTAACTGTTTTTCATGGGGAGATATCAGAGGTGATTCATTTCATAGGATTGATTTAATGCCTGACTTGCTTGCTCTTCCTTGACCCAATGCACACCAGTTTGGTGAATTCATTGTGACTGAATGGACATATTGGTATTCTTGCTCACTGTGCACCTTAAAAGAATATTACTCTTGCTGGAGTTGTTTTGAAAGAGACTTGCAAAGTGGAGTGAGAGGCAGAAAGATGTCACATTATGAGCATGTGGCAAAGAAGACGTTGCATTTGTGTCCTTTTTGTCCAGAAAAGTCATGCAGAGTGGTGCTTGTGCATTCAGGGAAAGCAGTACAATATATGGAGCATAATGGCATGAGAGGTAGTTTTTTTGCTTTGTTTGTAGGTCTCCATGTTTGACACCAAAATAGAAATAGGCATATCTAATAGAGCATTTGTGTTCTGTTGACCTCATTGTTTGTCTTTCCCTGCTTGACTTTGATATAGGGAGAAGGAAACTCAGATATTCTATTAGATATGCCCAAGACAACTCCACTGCATTTTGTCATACCATCTATTTGAATCTTTGAATAGATTTGAAAAACCCTGGCATCATGTTCAAATTCCATTGTAGTTTTAGTAGGTAAATAGCTGAATCCTCCCTTATAAAACACATCCCAAATTTCAGTACTTCTGAAAGCCAGTAGTCACAAGATTCTTTGACTTGAATAACAATAGATAAATCTATTTCCAACATGGTTCATTGTAACCCCAGTTATTGTCAGTTACCCACACAACTTGGCTGCAGTCATGTGATGTGAGCCTCTTCAAGTTCTCTTACCAGTTTGTAATTATCTTGTATATATTCTCTTTCTTGTCATTTTGTACCTATCCATGGAAGGGGACTCCACTTAGTGGTTGTAATATTCAGGACTTACAGTGTATTTTTGTTTTTTATCTTAATCTCTGAAAGTGGGTTTTAGGTTAATTTTGCGAATGTGTTATTATACTATTCTGCTTTTGTATTGTCAAGTTGATATAAGCCTCTTCACCATGTCCTACCATAAGCTGAAGGAAATCATCTGGCATTGGCCAAAAGGAAATGTACAAATTGCATAATTTTAGGAAAGGTGTTAATTAAGACAACTTCAACCCTTTCAGTATGATATCATACTCTAAACTGGACAAAAACATATAGTATTAATCAGGACAAACTCTGTAAAGTGCATCATTGAGTTAGGGCAGTTGGTAGGTGCAAAAACAGTATCTGTAGCTGTCAGAGCTGGGCATGTTACCGCCGGACAGGTACTGCTAGTGCGTCACAGAAAAAATATATATATATATATATGTATACATATACGCATTGTATATACATGTATGTGTATAATATGCATTGACAGAAATGCACCCCAGATTTTTTTGTTAATGCACTACCTGTCTGGTGGTAACGCGCCCAGCTCTGGTAGCTGTTTATCATTTTCAGACCTCTATAGTAGTAATGATAATTGGTATCATAAGCTTCACTGACTGGGAATCCTTTATGCTGCAGTCCTTGGGCCCTTCCGTAGATCTCTCCAAGAAGAAACTTTGAGTTATCTATGTTGTATTAGTGTGGGTCTGTTTCTTTTATTCTGACTAATAGGAAGGTAGCAGTTGCCAGTTGTTAGTTCTCCTTATGTGAAAGAGTAAGGGAAAGTAAGAGGAATTGATTGAGATCTTGGTCTCTGTACATAAGTGTGCAAGTGTGTGTTGGGCTTTGATAACAATGAAAATTGTTACCTTGAGTTTTACTGGCTGAAAACCCATATCAGCCGATAGTGGTCTCTGGGTACTCCCATGGGTCACTCTGGGAAGACATGTTGGATTATTGTCTTTATTGTATTAATATGGGACAGTTTATATCACCAGTGTGTAGTAGAAATAGAAGGGAACAATTGCTGGTTGTTATCTCTCCTTAAGTGAAACAGAGAAGGAAATATGATTGAAGTTGATCAAGGGAGATCTTAGGAGGCATGGTCTGGAGAACAATTGTCAGCCCCTCTAGATAGAGGTGAGGCTGTCAACAAATTTTGAAGATAGGGAGATGATTCTTTCTGGTGTTAATCTCACGAAACCACCTCTTACAGATCTTGTTGGTTTCTTGGGTTTTGGTCTCACCTTAAGTTACAAAGGTGAGAGGCTAGTGCTCTCTCTGCCTCTTGACTGGGCTCAACTTCTCTATCTTCTTTTAGGTCTTAACTCTACTTTTTCATGTGGAGAGCTGGCAACTAGGGACTGTTCCTCTCCTGTTCCTGCCAATTAGTAACATAGTAACAGATCCATGTTATTACAACATAGACAGCAGTCTAGTTTCTTCCCTGAGTCATCTGTAGAGGGCCCAAGGATCATTGCTTGTTCCTGTTGGGATATGGATTTTCTGTTTGCAATTCTTTCCTCCACTCCATACAATCCCATGGTCTCCTGTAGTCCTTATCCATTCAGTTGTATGTTTTTCTTAGATCCCAAAAACACAGGTGTAATATTTTTTTGACATATTTCCTCAGAAGCCTTGGTTGGCTCGGTAGTAACACACATGCTTTGTGTGCAAGAAACTGGAGTTCAAAATCCTGGGACAGACACAAAAATGGGTACTTGTAGTAAGGCTTCATACATTGTTGGACTTGCCTGATGCCTTAGTCAGACAGCACACACACTGACAAAGGTAGTCTAACATGTATCTGTTATATACACCCACTGCCTTTATACAAAAGCCTTCTTTGTATTCACTGAGACAGACATGCCGTGGCATGAAGGTAGTCCATGCTAATGTGGCAGAAGAGGACACACTAGTGACCCTAGGGTCTTCATTAAGGTTCACCACTTTGGTTAGGGCTCTCTGTAGTACACTGTGCCAAGCAACAATACACCATGTAACATTTTTTCCAGTGAGCTGCTTTAGAAGGAACTCATACTTTCACATAATGTGCATGACACACCCATACCAACCACTCTCTTACCTCTCCCCATCTTAATCATCTCCACATTCACTTCATCCAGTCTCACCACTTTCACATATTTCAGTTCTGATACTGTATTTTCCACTTCTTCACTAATTTGTGCCCACTCATCTCTTAGGCTGTTTCCCCAACATTGACATTTCAGCTCCTCTATCTTCATTGACATTTAGCAATTTTTCATCGTACTCCTTCGACCTTTCTGCATCCCCAACTTCCTCTGAGTTTTCTCTTGGTCTTGTCATTAATCTTATGCTCCATCTTCTCCTTTGGCTCTCTCACTTCACTCACCAGATTCCAGAAGGTATTCTTGAAATATTCAGCAGTCCTTTGTCCCCATATCTTATCATGTTTGAGCTCACATTGTGTCACCTTCTGACTCATTTCATTCCTCCGTATCTTAAAATCCACAAAGATCAGTGACAAGTACCTGCTTATGGTGGCCCTGTGAGATGGATGTCAGAGAAAATATTTCCCTGCTACACATTGTCAGAACCCATTGATTCCCTTACCTCCATGTGGAGGTGCATGGCACTTGATCTCTGGTCTAGGCTCAAGATCTCTATTAACTTGGACTCTTTTCCCTCTACTTTTACTGTACATTAATAACAGATAACTGCTCCTCCTACACCTACTCCTCCTGGGTAGTGACATAAAAGCTGACCAAACATCAACATCAATTGAGAGCATACACAGGGCTTGGGTGAGGGGGGCATTTGTCTCACATACACCATTACCAATCCCCATGGTTTCTTTGAATAAGCTCTCATTCAGCCAACCTTCCCAGCCACAATTTCTGTGGGTGTTCTCCTTCTCATTGTCCAGTGAGGGTTGTCACTTGTGAAGACAACTGTGTGGGTGGGTTCAGCATCAGGGCAGTTTTCCACATGCCTAATTAGCAATATTCTGAATTATGTTGATGACAGGCCTAAACTGAGTCTTGTAGAACACTGTTGTTGTTGTTCCCTAGACTATCTGTCTGAGCAGTCCCGTCTCCCCAAGGAATGCCATAGCACTGAACAGGGTTTTCCCACAAATTCTTTATAGTGTGTATGTTGTGTTGTTTGCATGCATGATTGTGTATAATGCAGTCTTCCATTATGTACACTGGCTGATGGTTACTTTCCTGTATCCAGAATCATACTGGCCTCATATCCACTAAGGTAGTTATGATTGTTGAGGTGTGGCAGTTTGACCAGTATGTAGCGTAAATGGGAGGTTCTGGATATGCCTCACTGTGCAACATAATGCCGGCAGCTTCCTTTGTCCCAGGGCAGATTGAGGGGAAGTGCATAAAGAACTGTGACTCATTATATGTGTTATTATCTTTTCACACAGAGTTATTACTTTATTTCTCTTTTACTTTAGGTTCTGTTTTCAATGCCTGAAGACAAATAGTATTTGGTAAAATATAAGTTTTACAAATATTTAGTAATGAGGCCTATTTTATAGCAGTATTAGTGTAATTAGTACTGATAACATTAGTGAAATAAAGTGGTTAGCCACATATAAGCTAGTGGTTCAGCAGAACTAAGTCAAAGCTTCTGTACCATTGTATCTCTGGAATTTCTTAGTTCAAAATGACATCATAATTTGAACTCTTTGGATCTACAGTTGGATTAGATGTACCTCACTGCAGAGTTAGATCCATGTAGCTTGATCCAAGGTGCTAAGATAGGAGGAAATTGTGTAAGTGGGTGTTTTGGCATGGGTGGCTGTTTTTACTTTGCTGTCCCCTTCATGTAAAGGGAGGCCTTTATAAACAGTAATAGTGTTATTCTGTGTTTACCTTTCTGTCTTTTATTAAAGGATGTTTGCCTAAGCATATGTTTTCATGATTTTTCTGTTAGTTTTATATATTTATGGGTGAAATTTATTTTCTTCATTTTGTTCCCCGAGTTTGTATCTACACTTTGAAGATCATATGTTTATTGAGTTTTTTCTTTTCTCTTATTCTTCAGAGGTGGAGGTGCTCTTCGCCTACGAACCCCAGCATGAGGATGAGCTTGCCTTATCAGTGGGTGACTTGATTCAATCTGTGTCACGCACTGAAGCTGGCTGGTATAAAGGTACTCTGCGAGGGGTCACTGGCGTATTCCCAGACAACTTTGTCAAGGTGAGTAGAGGTGGGGAGTGGATATTCGTCATGATGTTGAGAAAGTTGATTAGAAAAAAAAAAAGTTTGTATACATAAACAGGGAAAGGTTACCCTTTTCATCTTGGTAGTTCCATAAGGAGCTGGGATGAAAGGAAATAGGCGAAGGGTGGGTGTATGGTAACAGGTCTTTTGGTATATGTGTATGCATGAATCTTGGTAGTGTATTGTGTGTTGTGCATGTCCATACAGGCTAAGCATTCTTACTGGAAACTCGACATTGTTGAATGCACTCTGGTGCTGGGGTGTGGGGTGGTTAATCGAGATAGGCTGCAACCTTGTGGCCACTGAGGGAGTGCCATATAGATGAATAAAATAGGGAATTAGGGAGGTCCTGTCAAGGATTTGCATGATGTGTTTAAGATCATAATTTTTACATGTCTTGGTTGCTTTTTACACATATGAAAATTTTTCTTTCTTTGTGGTGCAAGTGTATTTACTGAACATACAGGTATTGATTCTAGTGAAATATAAATTGGTGTGTGGACTTCAATGTTCACTTCAAATTAATATTCCACATCCTCCACCTTTCCCTCCACTCTCTCCCTTCTTTCCCTTTCTCTCTCCCCACTTTCTCTCCCATTTTTTACACTCCTCTTTCCCTTATGTAATCTTCCTTCTTTCCTTCCCCTCTCTTCCTCTTTTTTCCTTCCCATTTTCTTTATCTCTCCCTCCCCATTTTCTTTATCTCTCCCTCCCCGTCTCTCTCTCTAACTTTCCCTACATCTTCCCTCCCTGTATCCTAACCCAGGTGTCTCTCTCTTTCTCTTTGTCTATATATGTGTGTATATCTGTATATATATATAATATATATTATATATATATTATATATATATATATATATATATATATATATATATATATATATATATATTCACTACAATAGATTGGGGTTAAGTTGATCAATGAGAAAAGAAGTGGTAATGGAGTGAAAGGTCTGAGAGTTTTGTTCAGGAGTAGAGTGGGGTGAGCCACTCCAAAAAGCATACTCCATACAAGGGTGAAGAAGTTGCTTGCAATTCCTGTTTCACTGTATATAGGTGAGACTTGGCCCTCATTAGTACCTGGAATGCATGCATAGGTGCCTTTAGCACAAGCTCTCTTTATAAGCCTATGGAGCTACCATGTGTCAGGCTAGAAAAAGTTTTGAAACTTGCATGAGTCTGCAGAGGGAGTGTGGCCAAGTAGCATACCTAATGTTAACCCCGCTCACAAGGCCATTCCTCGTAAGGCATGGGATGTTTGTGGCACTTGTAGTGTGTATGTTTGAGGCAAGATGGCATTTGAAAAGTAAGGTGGGTTCAGTAGTCTCACACCGTTGTTTTCTTCCTATGAATGTTGTGGCGACATAATTCACCAGTAGGGTCGACTTCTGGATGAAGTTCCTTGGGCCACTAGGTGCAGATCTGGGTTAATTGCCATGGCCGACTTAAGTTCACTCACTGCTTAGAATTGCATTATCGTGTGCGTGCTGTATTAGTTGAGCTGTCTTGGTCATTAGGGAAAATGTAAGCAATGCTAACAGGCTGTTTATTTTGTTTATGTATTTATTTATTCTATATTGCTTTTATTATATTGGTAAGTTTTTGTTATATTTATTTTATTCAATTGTTATCATTTTTATTTACTTAGTATAATTGTTAATATTATTTTGTGGGAACCCACAATAAATTAAATTATCTACCCCATGTAAATCCCCCCCCCCCCTCCGTCCGGTTCTGATAGCTGTCGAAATGATAACTTGAAATTCAGTTGGGTTGGCATTTCCGACCGAATATTCCAGCATTCTAGTTTTCTGAATTATGGTGATATTGTATGCCCCATAGTATTGAAACAGTAATCGGTATAGTTGATTTAGTTTATGTATATTTCATATACTTACAGTTTATAAAAATGTTTATTCATTTATTTATAGTATAACGTCTTGGGTAACATGGTCAGCATTTTTCGTTCGTTTTGTCATTTTGTATCGTGCAAATGTTATGCATAAGTGTGTACAGAATTTTGTGTGCAAATGTATAGATGGGAGACCGGCTGGTCCATGGAGCAGCAGTCGAACAAACTACTGTGGTCATACTCTCCAGGGAATTTACGGTTCAGTAAAGGACTGAGATAAGATCACGATAATATGTGTTATCAGTACATGACGTCACACTTAGTGTCTTGTGCGGTGGTAACGTTATGTATGAGTAGGTAACGGTCTTGCTTCGCGATCGTCATTTCTTGGTTCATTCTTTACCTTCAACGAAGTCTTTAGGGAAGGAAGCATAGACGAAGTGGAGGAAATTCTTTCTAATGTGGGCAGGAACTCCAATGACAAAGGTCTTGTGAGCGACAAATTACATTATATGCGCTTGCACGGATGGCGACGATGCCATTCCAAGAAGAAAACGGTAAAGGAAAACAAACGCATAGATAAATAAGATAAATAGGTAAATAAATAAACGTGGAAAGGAATAAACGAACAAATATATAATACGTATAGATAAATAGATACGTAGAACATAGTAAATAAATGAATGAGCATATCAATAAATTAAAAAAGCGTTTGTGATGTTTGCTGCCACCCACACGAAAACACCATGTATTGTCGCGTCCCTGATGCCTCGTATGTCGTGTTCACCTGAACCCAGATCTTGTACCTCCAACATCTGAGCACTATGTTGTGTACGAGAACTCTTCGGGTCACATGTGGACCGTCAAGTTTGGTGGACACTTGCGCATGCGTAGTAGACTGAGGACAGATGTTTTCCTCACTTGCTGCGGTGTGATTGTTAGGAGTGGGCAACCTTTGGCACGCGAGAGTCGGAGCTCACCTTAGAAAAGATAACCGACAAATCTAACTTTTGTATGGTCATTGTAACCACGTGGTGCGCTAGGCGGCGGGTTAGCCTATAATGTTACTACGTTGGCACGCGAGAATATATTATATCAAACATTTGGTTGGTTTTGGCACTCGCACAGAAAGGTTACCCACTCCTGGACAATAGTCTGATAAGAAGAACTTCGGTTTTGGTGGTTGTTGAACTGACGCGTATACAGCTGTTCGTATAAGTGTTGGAACGTGAAACGGTTGAGGAACATTACAATGGATAAAGCAACCAATCGTAGGACACTTAGCATACCGTAATTTTTAGGATTTTAGTTCTATATGAATAATATTGAAAGAAGGTGGGGGGATTATATATGTATTCATAGTATTGAAAGATATCGTATTACCCCAACCTAACCAAGCCTAATTCAGCCTAACCCAACCTAGCTTTACCTAACCTGACCTTATCTTAACCTAACCTAGCCTAGCCTAACCTAACTTTGTCTAACCAAGTCCAATTCAGCCAATTATCCGTAATGTGTACTGAGAGACAGGCGCACACAAGCACACACACGCGCGCGCGACTTGATGGAGCAGTGGTAGCGCTCGTAGCCGCCACTTCGGTGGTCCGGGTTCGAATCCCGCCCAGGACTGAAATAATTTCAGTATCGCTGTGCTGCGAGTCGTTACTCCAACTCTCGTGGGCGGGAAGTTGTGTGTGTGTGCGTGTAAGGTCACAGAATGACCCATAGATCGGTCGTATGTAAGCTCTGAGCTCTCTTGCGGGAGGGAAAAGGGCTGTCGATCACGAGTCCAACACGTGGTCCAAGACCATGGTGAATCACACACACACCTTTCCTTATCTCAGTGGTGTCGAGATGATTAGAATGACTTGGTCGTTGCCAGGATGAGAAATACAAGTACCAACCTGTACAGAAGGGGAATTAAATGTGTTACAGGGGCTTGGCCGGTAATTAATCAGTCCTGCCATTGTTGTAACAAGGTCCTAAGAAATCTATTTTCTTTTCTCGGGGATATTATTTTTAAACAGAAGCAAAACAAAATCGTTTTTGTTAATCCGATGGTTCACTGCCGAGAACGCGCGCCGTTTTTTGTTGGGGTTTGTGGGTTTGAAGACGATGATTAACTTTATCTTATCTATTTATTCATATGAAACTATATTTTCCCCCTTATAAGGGAGGTAGCCAAATCAAAGCCACGTACCCACTCCCACCCATTCCACTTCCATCCACCACCCTTTCCTCACTCTCATCTTAGCTCCTCGTGGATGACGGGTCATACCTGTATCCCGTCCACTGCCCTGGGCCAGAAGCATTGTAGCAAGACATAGCAAGGCCGCTTCACTTTGTCGGCGACCCCAATTCTCCGTCCCCTCATGCAGGAAAAGAGAAGAAGGGGAGAAATCCCTTCGGTCTGCGTCAGAATAACAGGATCATCTATACACTTATTATCTAACCTAATTAAAATCACCTGGCGTCTGCTGGTTGCGAGTCAAGATGAATGACACGAAATGGTAACGTACTCTTGATTCCATGGTGGGTAGTTCCAGACGCGTAAAGATAGGCTCGTTTTTTTACTTGATTGGTACGGTTACTCTCGTTGTTGATATTCTGTCGAGTATGTCGTCAGGTGATTTTATTCGGGTGAGGGAATCGTGGCCTGTGTAGGCTCAGTGGACCTAACAGGACATGCGTGTTGGGTGACGTCACTGTATATATAAACAAATGACGTCATAGTCTTAGCAATGGTGTCATCGTTACCTTTGACAAGGAGGTTGTGTTTTCGGTTGTGTTTGTTTGTTGGTTGGTTTGTTAGCTTGCTGGTCTGTGAGCAGGCTTACACACACTCACACACCACACACACACACACACACACACACACACACACACACACACACACACACACACACCGAGCGAGAGAGAAATTATGTGCAACTTTTTACAATATCCTTGTTGTCCTCTGACAGCCCAAAGGCGCTGGGCGACCTTAGTGCATTAGGCAGACGTTGTTGATGTTATTGTTGATGTTCCTGCTGTTGTTGTAACTGATCCATATATGTTCACAATACCGTTCACAACGCCTACAAAAGGTTTCCTCGGCTAGATGAAATTGTCTGGCAGCAACCAAAATATACACAAAGAAAGTAAAGGCCTTCTCGCTGTGCTGGGTGGTTCCCCCGGATAGATATATTTATTGAGCTGTTTATACATGTTTTATTTACTTATTTATTTATTTGTTTATTTATACATTTATTCGTGTATTTGTTTATGCAGTTATTCGTGTACTTATTTATATTTATTTTGTTTATATTTATTCATTTATGAGTGAACGAATGATGAACCCTGCCTTGAACGGGGTCAAGATCGGTCAGGTCTCCTTTTAGAAAAGCTAAGGGGCACTACTACCATCCGGTATTCCTCTGAAGATGTGAATTACACGAAAGCGCTTGGAAATTACTGTTTTCTTCCGATTTCCTTAGTGGTTACCAGCAAAAAAAAAAAAAAAAAAAAAAAAAAAAAAAAAATATATATATAATATATAAAATATACGCCTTATATATATATATATATATATATATATATATATATATATATATATATAAATATATATATATATATATATATATATATATATGAATATATATATGAATAAATAAATCCCACCCAATAAACGGGTGGGGGTGAAGGCGTATGGGACACGTCACAGCACAGGCCAGGAACATTGCGTCATAATATTCATGAACATTGCGTCATATATGTGTGTGTTTGTTGATCCTCTTCGGAGATCCTGGATGAGTGTGAGTCATGTACGGGCTTAACCCGTCTCCTTCAGATGTTGTGGTTTAGATGTTTTGGTATAGTTAAGGGTAGGGTGTATGTGTTTCGCTAGGAGGTGCCTTAGGATTCCAAGGGTTAAGGTAATCTAATACAGATTAAACTGCATCATTCTGTGTATGGTATAATATATATATATATATATATATATATATATATATATATATAATATATATATATATATATATATATATATATATATAGCTCTCTTGATGGTGTATTGGTTTAAGTCACTCAGCACTGGTAACGTTCTCGCTGCATGGGTTCGAGTCCTCGGGCGTCCCGCGTTACAATTTCTTCATGCGCCTTTATGGCTTAGAATTAAAGTGCATTGTGGTTGATAAAACATATATATATATATATATATATATATATATATATATATATATATATATATATATATATATATATATATATATATGTATATAGTTATGTATCTTTCATCTATTATTTTTATTTTATTTTTTCTATTCCTTCCCCGGGGGGAGGGGGGGGGACATGTCTCTTTTATCTATCTTTATACCAAGGGCCACTTCCCCCATATAAGGAAGGTAGCCAACCAAGGTACGTACCCACCTTCCACCCATTCCACTTCCCATCCACCACCCTTGTTCCCCTTCCCATCTTACCTCCTCGTGGATGACGGGTCATCCCTGTCTCCCGCCAACGGCCTAATGTCTCTCTGGATGAATAAAATCGTCTGGCGCCGGCTCGGAACTAATGATAGTATTCTAAAAAAAAATCTTTCCTTATAGAAATCTTTGGAAGGGTTTTTTTTTTTTTTTTTTTTTTTTTTTTTTTTTTTTTTTTTAAGAATACCACCTTAATATTCGTACGGTTGTATTATTAAAAAATATTTCCTTATAT
>NC_134809.1:6694298-6701798 GCF_046742065.1 Oratosquilla oratoria
GAAGCTCGCTCCGCCCCGTTCTGTCGTGTCGACATAGAGTGAAATCGAAACACTTTCAATAAGGTCACGTGTTTTATGGGTCTTTGTTGTGGATAAATGTCGTCAGGTGATTTTATTCGACTTTGGGGACACCTGGGGACGAAATAATGGTGAGCAAAAATACTTCCATCCACCCCTTGGGGAAAAAACAAAAAATACGTAGAAATATTTTCACTTTGTGAAGAGGATGATGATCTTATGTATCGTTATATCAGTACTCCGTAAGCTTATGTAGTAAGCTGATCAACGTCCAGCGTTTGCGGTCACACAACCCCGACGTATATGAGGGCTTCCGACTGGGCTTGGGGGGATTTTTGATCAACAAAGATTAACATAGGCTTCTAGTATGGATGGTTTGGCTTATTATATATGTTTATGTAAATACGCATTAGCTTATACACATTTTAATGTGCTTATACACAACGGTCATTGAATGCTGTTTGAATGTTTGATGTTATTCCGTCCATTATTGACACAGCTGAGATGGATTTCGTGAAGTGCACGTGAATATTTATTTGGTATGTGGGAGTGGCTGTGGTGAATTAAGTCAATCAGTGTTATCAATTTGATCATACTGATTAGGTGTTAGCATATATATGCGACACTGATCTACGGCACCTCTAATGTGGAGAGGGATTGGAAAGCCATGAACGTGCAGTCTACTTTTCATAAAAGAAAACGTATTATTTTCACTGCGAATGCTTTCTTTCTTGACAAGTGTTGCTGGGAAGGGGAAGGACCGACCGTTGTGATAGGCGACATGACGTCACGCGCTCAAGAGATGACGTCAAGTCGTCGAGTCCGTAATTGCACCTCGAGCTTCCTGTAACGCTGTGAGACGTAACTTTGAAAAGATTGGTTTGAAGTGGTGGAGGAGGAAGAGGAGGAGGAGGTAGTGGTGCATACGATGACAGTGATGAAGGAACAAACGAAGGAGGGAGGAAGGGAGAGGCTTTAAGTGTTTGCAAGAGTGTGGGTCGTGTATATAACTTGTATTGTCATTGTGTACACTGCCCGTTAAACCCACGTTCCCAGCCAAAGGACGTGGTGACCCGAAGGTGAATAGAATCGCCTGACGAGAGGGAATTGGCCACTTGATTCGGAAGAGGTCAAGTTGTCGAAATGACTTTGTAATCTTGACTCTTACTCTTTGCCAAATGCGGGCGGCAGGATTCCGTAATCCCTCTTAAGGATGCACGGCTCGGCGGTGATGGTGATTGGGTGGTGGGGATGGAGGAGGAGGGCGGAAGAGGAGGAGAAAGGTGGGGGTGGAAGAGGGGTAGGAGTAGGATGGGGAAGAGGAGGAGGGAGGAGAAAGAGGAGGAGGAGGTGAAGGGTGGAGGAGAAAGACAAGGAGGAGAAGGGTGAAGAAGGGGAGGTTGTAGGAGAAAGAAGAGGAAGAGAAGGGTGTAGAAGAGGAGGATGAAGAAGAAAGGAGGAGGATAAGGGTGTAGAAGAGGAGGATGAAGGAGAAAGAGGAGGTTGTAGGAGAAAGAGGAGGAAGAGTAGGGTGTAGAAGAGGAGGAAGAGTAGGGTATAGAAGAGGAGGATGAAGGAGAAAGAGGAGGAGGAGTAGGGTGTAGAAGAGGAGGATGAAGGAGAAAGAGGAGGAGGAGAAGGACAGTTAGGGCAGAGAAGAGAAAGAGGAAGAAAACGAGGCTGGAGGGAGAGAGTGAAGGAGGAGGCTGTGGACGTGGGGGTGGAGGTTGAGGTAGTGATGATGGAGGAGGAGGATGATAGAGATAAGGAGTATGAGGCAAAAATGGTGACGAAAAATGGCTGAAGACTTGTGATGGTGATGATGATGATGATGGGAAGAAGGCTGAGGTTTTGGTAAGAATAGTGATTGGTGAATGATGATGAGAAGATGGAACGAAAGGAAAGATGGTGCAAGCGATGGAAGAGTGAGGGGAGGGAGGAGGAGGAGGAGCGTGGAAATTTAAGTACTGCATATTATCGGGTGCAACGGTGTGTGACCTCGCTTGATATGAGTGAGGAGAGTAAAAGCGGCTTGTAGGGCACGCTCAGCAGCTGTAGCAGGCAGCAGCAGAAGCCAACAGCAGGCAGCAGCAGAAGCCAACAGCAGGCAGCAGAATAAGCCAACAGCAGGCAGCAGAATAAGCCAACAGCAGGCAGCAGTAGGCAATAGCAGGTAGCAGGTCTTGTCAGCCATCATAGTAGACTTTGGGGAAGTCTCTTACTGAAGCTTCCTCGATTTGCTCTTGCGTCTTCCCACAAAACTATTCCTTGTGTTTGTCTCTATTTATTTATCCTTTTTATTTGTTTATTTGTTTCTTTATTTATTTGTTTGTTTATTCATTTATTGAGATTTCAGGAGCTGGCAACTAGTTCCTTGCCGGGATATGATGTAGCAGAATTGTACAGTAAATACATTGAGAAAATGTACTCTGTTAATGGTGGAATAGGTCATGTACACGCCCCCTCCCTGATATTGGCAAGAACAATAATACTTTTGTGTCTTGAGTTTCTCTTGACTGGAAGCCCCCAGCCCCTCGACATCCGCCAACGGTCCATGAATCTTCCCCCAAGAAGGAACAGGACGTTAGTGTTGTAGTATGTAGTTGTAAGATGAAGTCAGTCACGGGTTATCTGTTGTCCATTTGTGCAAAATTGAACTTCTGGTTTAAGAAGGAAATGGACAAGAACTGGTTTACCAATAGAGTGGTAAACGAATGGAGTGGACTTAATCATGTAGTGAGCGCTGGGTAGGGATAAGAGGTGGTAAGGGACATGGATCTGCCTAGTGTAGGCTTTATGGTCTCTTGTAGTCTCCTCCATTCTTATATTCTTAAAAATGGAAAACATAACTTTAGAGATCTTGAGCTCAGTCCGGAAATCGA
Source organism: Oratosquilla oratoria (assembly GCF_046742065.1). Classification (NCBI taxonomy): domain Eukaryota; kingdom Metazoa; phylum Arthropoda; class Malacostraca; order Stomatopoda; family Squillidae; genus Oratosquilla; species Oratosquilla oratoria. Next base: position 6,697,199 of record NC_134809.1, read on the forward strand.
ATGTCAACCTCTCGGGGCTGCACATTAAGATCGAAGTTAGGGTGTTGGTTGTTGAATACGGGCTGGAGGGAGACGATTCTCTCCGACGTACATTTCACAGGACTGCCATGGTAAACTTTATCATAATAATGAAGATAGTGACAACAGTGGTAGATAACGGTAACTATGGTGATAACGATGGTGTTGGTGATGGTGACGGTGACGGTGGTGGTGATGGTGATGAATAGCCACCGGGCGAAGAGAAACAGGTCCCCCCCCCCCGCCCTCCCGCCTTCCTTCTCGTCCTTCATGTTTGTATGTATGTACTTGTAGTTGCCATGAGAGCCGCCACTACAGCGGGCACTGGTGTCGTGTTGCTGTTTTTACCCGCCAGAGAACCCCTCCTCTTCCTCCTCCTTCTCCTCCTCCTCCTCCTCCTCCTCCTCCTCCTCCTCCTCCTCCTCCTCCTCCTCCTCCTCCTCCTCCTCCTCCTCCCCCCCTCCTCGTCCCTCCTGCTCATCCCTATCCTCCTCCTGCTCATCCCTATCCTCCTCATCCTGCTCATCCCTATCCTCCTCCTCCTGCTCATCCCTATCCTCCTCCTCCTCCTGCTCATCCCTATCCTCCTCCTCCTCCTCCTCCTCCTGCTCATCCCTATCCTCCTCCTCCTCCTCCTCCTCCTCCTGCTCATCCCTATCCTCCTCCTCCTCCTGCTCATCCCTATCCTCCTCCTCCTCCTCCTCCTGCTCATCCCTATCCTCCTCCTCCTCCTCCTCCTGCTCATCCCTATCCTCCTCCTCCTCCTCCTGCTCATCCCTATCCTCCTCCTGCTCATCCCTATCCTCCTCCTCCTCCTGCTCATCCCTATCCTCCTCCTCCTCCTCCTCCCTGTCCTCCTCCTCCTCCTCATCCCTGTCCTCCTCCTCCTCCTGCTCATCCCTATCCTCCTCCTCCTCCTCATCCCTATCCTCCTCCTCCTCCTCCTCCTCCTGCTCTTCCTCTTCCTCCTGCTCATCCTCCCCCTCCTGCTCATCCTCCCCTCCTCCTCCCCTCCTCCTCCCCTCCTCCTCCCCTCCTCCTCCTCCCCTCCTCGTCCTCCTCCTCCCCTCCTCCTTCTCCTCCCCTCCTCGTCCCCTGCTCCTCCCCTCCTCGTCCTCCTCCTCCCCTCCTCGTCCTCCTCCTCCCCTCCTCGTCCTCCTCCTCCTTTTCTTCCTTTTCCTCCTCCTCTTCCTCCTCCTCCTCCTCTCCTCGTCCTCCTCCTCCTCCCCTCCTCGTCCTCCTCCTCCTCCTCCTCCTCCCCTCCTCCTCCCCTCCTCGTCCTCCTCCCCTCCTCCTCCCCTCCTCGTCCTCCTCCCCTCCTCCCTTCCTCCTCCACTCCTCCTGCTCATCCTCCTCCTGCTCATCCTCTTCCTCCCCTCCTCCTCCTCTTCCTCCCCTCCTCCTCCTCTTCCTCCCCTCCTCCTCCTCTTCCTCCCCTCCTCCTCCTCTTCCTCCCCTCCTCCTCCCCTCCTCCTCCTCCTCATCATCCTCCTCCTGCTCATCATCCTCCTCCTGCTCATCCTCCTCCTGCTCATCCTCCTCCTGCTCCTCCTCCTCCTCTTCTTCCTCCCTCCCTCCTCCTCTTCCTCCCTTCCTCCTCCTCCTCCGGCTCATCCTCATCCTAATCCTCATGCTAATCCTAATCATATTTCTCCTCGTCTTCCTCGTCCTCCTTCATTAACTAGACCCCCTCCTACCTCCACCTTAATTTACTTTTTTCCTCCACTTCCAGTTCCACCTCTAATTCCACCTGCTCCACAGCCCCTCCATCTGACTTGCGCTTGCGTCTCTCTCTCTCCTCTCTCTCTCTCTCTCTCTCTCTCTCTCTCTCTCTCTCTCTCTCTCTCTCTCTCTCTCTCTCTCTCTCTCTTGTCATGACGTAAGAGGTCGTTGTGAATTGGTCACGAGAATCGACCAATCACGGCTGCCTTTTGGGGGTCGACGTCATCGCGGAAGAGAGGAAGCCTTGGCTAACTGAATTTTATTGCAGTATTGTTATTGCATGGACTGATCGATCAGTTTCTCTCTCTCTCTCTCTCTCTCTCACTCACTCTCACACACACACACACACACACACACACACACACACACACACACACACACACACACACACACACACACACACACACACACACACACACACACACACACACACACACACACACGACCCCATGATAGTTGCCCCCTTCCTATATACTACAATTAGGTAACTACACACATACGGAGGGGAAGAGAGAGATAGATAGATAGAGAGAGAGAGAGAGAGATAAATACATCTGATATGTACTAAAAAAGGTGAAAGAAAGGAAGAAGTGACAAGATGTGTGCGAGGTGCAGGACCCGAAAATGAACAGGCATATCCGATGTCTGTCTGTAACAAGTACACCGAAGAGGCCACAAGAAAATGGCGAAAAGTGGACCAAGATGTCCGGCTTTGCAGATGGCACAGTACAGTACATGCGTTTCGTTGCCTTGATGATGCAGTTTGTGCCAGCAAATTAAAATAATGTAAAATAATGACGATAATGATAACGATGATATAATAATAGTAATAGTGATAATAATAACAATGAAAATAATGTAATTAAAGAAGCATCATCCATTTAAATGGAGACAGGCTGCTACTACTAGAGTTCTCATGGGCGAGAGTTAGGTAGATGCATACAACTATGTATGCGTGCGCGAACGCACAAATGTACACATACACGCACGAATGCGAACGCGCGCGCACACACACACACACACACACACACACACACTGTGTGTGGGTGTGAGTTTAAGTCATCACGCCCCCCCCCCTAGTTAATCTTGTGAAACCAGACCTTATCCAAATACGATAAATACATCCATTATGTCATACGCGGTTCTCCCTGAAGATGGCATGCGGGACTCCTCAAGGCGCCTCAAGGTGGAAACGGTCCCCCAAGGGTCCAAGGACCCGTAGCCGAGCTTGAGTTCGTGGCCTCTTCCTAAGGACGTACTTGAAGGCCTCTCCTTTGGAGGAGGAGGAGGAGGAGGGTCCTTCTTACTGGAGGATAACGACTCAGACGCCTAGGCGCTGTGCCAAGTGCCTCACAAGCGTCGTTTGGAGTGCCTTGGGTCCTAGTGGACCTCTGAGGACATTGGCACCATAGAAGGTATTTTCTTTCCTCTGCGTATGAAGCGTATGTGAAATACTCATTAACATTTTGGTGTGTGTATTAAGCGTATGTAGATTATACATTTTTGGGGGATGTGTGCTTTTGTGTTTGTGGAAAAATATATATAGAAACTATGTTTTTTAATGTTTTCCTATCAGTCTACCTTCCTACCTACTCACCCACATGCATGCATACACGTATATTGTGCATGCAATGCACATACATACACACATGGATACCTGCATATAGCCACCTATATGCGCGCAAACATACATACAGATATACCTACCTATATGCGTACAAACATGCATACACACATTCATTCATATAAAATATATATACCAACCTATCTACTTACATAGCTCTCTTTTGTCACTTCGTTTTTCCGTGTGTGACAGTTCTGATGAAACTTCCTTTTGGACGGTTCTTTGACCTTGAAAACAAAAACATTCCCCCCCCCCCCCGCACACACACACGCAGACGGACTGGCAACCAAGACCTACCAGACAACAACACGTGTCTATGACGACATCCCTGAGGATGAAGTTTGAGCCGAAAATAAAACGCTGTAGCAGGACCTTCTTGGGGAACTGATCTTTCCCAGAAGCTCTCGTAGAGGGACGTAGAGGTCTCCTGAGTGACGTCGAGGTCCTCCTCGTGAATCGGGAGTTCGTGGGAGACGGGGAAGGGGGAAGATACGAAGTATATAAACATGTGTGAACATGTATCTGTACATTTTTGGATATGATTAAGGGGTGACTATGATTGTTGGACCTTCGCTGTCTGCAACAAGGCCCCCGTGGTTGTGTTGAACGAATATGGATTGCTGATACAAGAACTCGCTCAGGAGCTGAATACTGACGAAGGGATCGCCTCTAGACGGAGATGGTCTTCTCCTGACGAAGGGAGCAATATAACACTTGGTCCTTAATGTACTGTAAGGGTCTTTTTTTGTAGGTGTGTGTGAGGGGTAATATTAGTAAGACGTATGGACCTCCTGCTCGTCGTCCTCCACTTTCTCCTCTTTTCATCCTCCTGCTCCCCCTCTTCTCATCCTCATCCTCTCCTATTCCTCCTCCTCTTCTTCCTCCTCCTCTTCTTCCTCCTCCGCCTCTTTCTCATCTTCCACCTGCCTCTCTTCCTCCTACTTTCCTCCGCCTCCTCTTTCTCCTCCGCTTCCTCCTTCTCCTCTTTCTCCTCCTCTTCCTCCTACCCCTCTTTCTCCTCCGCTTCCTCCTCCTCGTTGTCCTCCTCCTCCTCAAGATAGGTTAAAAAGTATCAATGACAGGTTAAGTACCGAGACAGGCCTGTAAGGACCAATGGGTCTGTTGCTATTCGTTTGTCCGTGTAACTCCTCTTCCTCCTCCTCCTCCCCCTCCTCTTCCTCCTCCTACACCTCTTTCTCTTCGTCTTCCTCTTTCTCTTCCTCTTCTAATTAGCTT
>NC_134809.1:6706798-6719298 GCF_046742065.1 Oratosquilla oratoria
GTTTCAGCCAGAATAAAATCAAGCAATGGATTTACCACGTTGTAGGTGGCTATAAGAACATAATAATGGAGACTGCAAGAGACCATAAGACCTATACTAGGCCGCTCCATGTCTATTACCACCTGTCATCCCCATTCATAAAGTTGTCTAACCGTTTCTTAAAACAACTGATGTTTAGTTGAATATAGTTAGAAATTATGTGTATATATATATATATATATATACATAACCTTGTATTGTTCTTGTAGAAAATTTGTTTCGTACAGTCTTTCAGCTGTTGACGTTTTCGGAAGCGTGCTGGGCTCGCATTCCCTTAGTTGTGGGTTCGAATCCCGCCCTCGTCTCCGATTCTTAGTAGCGACTGTTACCTGCCCCAACAAGACAAAGATGACGGCTTCGGTCGCAGCTATTCAGCGCCTCCTGGCGTAGGGTCCTCACCTTCAGTGTCTTGAGCCTTTCTTTAAGACGATAATGACCTGTATTGCTCTGGATGGCTCCAGTTGCTTTTATTCACGTGAAACATTGTTAACATTGTGGTCCCTTCATTGTGATAACGTGGTATGGTTTAACACTCCCCACCCCCCACTATCGTAAGGCTAGAACGGTGCCCCTCACAGAGGACTTTGTAGCGAGGAATTTCAATAAATCATCCCCTTGGTTCAAAGTCGCCGGTGTCAGGGTTCGAACCGCCGTTCCCCCTCGACCTTCGCCTCAAGTAACGACGCCCTTACCCGCTCAGCCAATGGTCGAAAGTTTTGTTCAACTGAAGACTTGGTGCTGTAGCAGAGAGGATGACGTAGAATCACACAGCACACTAACACCATCTTCGATAACTCTTAATACTTGTGAGAACGAAGTGATGTATACCAACCCTAAACAGAGATGATGAAACACTATAGGCATGTCCGTATCAGAAGCTATACAGTGTACCACTACACCAGCAAGGTTGTTGTTGTTGTTGGTTTGCCCGCGGGTTTATCAAAATATAACACCAGAGCCTTGGAAGACATCGGCTCCCCCCCTCTGGCTGGCACCAGATGGCCCTCCAATACGGATTTGTTATGTTTATGTCTTTGTGCACCTTGTTATGATGCCTATCTTTACGTGGAAGGCAACCTGGCGGTGTGGCCATATGTAAAAATGGTTTGCAGAACCTGTGTTGGTATTTCCTGTGTGCGGTTTGTCTGATTCTGTATGTTTTTTTCGTGTGTGTGATCTTGGATCACGTGTTGGACTCGTGATCTACAGCTATTCCCCTCCCAGAACTGAGCTCGAGTTCATGTATGGATCTATGGGTAATGCTGTGACCTTACAAGCACACACACACACTACTCCCCGCCCACGATAGTTGGAGTAACGACTCGCAGCGAAGCGATACTGAAATAATTTCAGCTCTGGGCGGGATTCGAACCCGGACCGCCGTAGTGGCGGCCGCGAACGCTACCATTGCGCCGTGTGTATGTGTGTGTGTGTGTGTGTGTGTGTGTGTATGTGTGTCTGTTTGTGTGTGTGTGTGTATGTATGTGTGTGTGTGTGTGTGTGTGTGTGTGTGAGAATCACAATACTCGCTCTGAGGTGTAATGTAACTGGCTTGTTTGGCTCCAGAACCCTGTCTTTGTGGATTATTTGCTCTCTATATGGTTCTTTGTGTGGTCACTGTTGGGTTTGGGTGGTTGTGTAGGGCTATATATATGATGTAGCGTTGTATTGGAGTCTGATATGTTTGTGCTCGTGGCTGATCTATCACGTAACATGGGTTTTGATTGGCGGATAATGTGTATTGTATGCCGCGCATGTCACCATCTTCGCGGACACGCAGAGTATTTGTCTCCGCGCACGGGAAGTCTGTAGGTGCCTGTCCGGGCAATGCTTTTATAGCGCTTTGTTTTGTTTGTGTATGTGTATGTTGGTGTATGTGAGTGTGTGTGTGGGGGGGGGGGGTGGCCCATAATGGGGTAGCGCAGTCCAGCATGAACCCTATGTTCTGTTTGTATATTAGTTTATTAGTGTTGTTATCTCACCTTGAGTTTATGTCAAAGGTTGCCGTGAAGGCTTCGAATCGCTTGCTGCATTTTTGCGTAATATCAATTACAAGTGACGTAAATGTCATTGAGGAGGTGTATACTTTATAACTTGTGTCAGAATGAGAATACATCTACCTCCCCATCTCCTCCGCTCTGCCCCTCTCTCCCTCTCCTCCGCCCTCCTCCTCCCCTCTCCTCCACTCCTCCGCCCTCCCCCTCTTCCTCCTCTCCTCCACCCTCCCCCTCTCCCCCCTCTCCTCCCCCCTCCCCCCACCTCCCTTGAGTCTTGTGTCTGTGCGGATGTGGACTGTCATCTGCATTTGAATGTGTCAGTTCCAGCTGAAGTGGTGCCTCAAGAAGTGGCACTGCGATGGAGACGCTGGGGGACTCTGCCAGCAGTTTCAAGTAAGTGCCACTTTGCAGTTGCCGGCGAAGCGACCTGGCATTTGTCACGGACATGGGGTGTGTAGGCCTCCCGCAGGAGGGGCAAGAGGAGGAGGAGGAGGAGGAGCAAGAGGAGGAGGAGGAGCAAGTGGAGGAGGAGGAGGGAATGAAGAAGTGGAGTGTTGGGAGTTGAGGATAAGAAAAGGAAACTTTGTATTTTTGTACTTATTCATCTATGTATTTATTTATTTATACATTTATTTATTTGTTTATGTATTTAATTACTTAATTTTTGGGATCGCTCTCTTGCCGTCAAATGTATGATGACATCCAGTTTCCTCCGTTCCAGCTCCTCTTCGTACTCCTCTTTGTCTTCGTCTTGCTTCATCTCCTCCTCCTCTTTCTCTTCCTACTCCTCTTCTTCCTCCTTCTTTTCCTTCTCCTCCTCCTCCCTCCCCCTCCTTTTCTTTCTCCTCCTCCTCCCTCCCCTCCTTTTCTTTCTCCTCCTCCTCCCTCCTTTTCCTTCTCCTCCTCCCCCCTTCTTTTCCTTCTCCTTTTCCTCCTCTTCCCATTCCTCCTCCGGCCCGTCTTCCTTTTCTTCCTTCTCTTCATCCTCCTCCTCCTCCTCTTCCTACTCCTGTTCCTCCTCCGGCCCATCCTCCTCTTTCTCTTCATAATTCCTCCTCCCCTCCTCTTCCCCCCTCCTTCTCATCCTCACTCTCCTACTCATTCTCCTCTTCCTCCTCCTCTTCTTCCCCTCCTATATGTCCTCCTCCTCTTCTTCCCCTTCTCCATGCCCTCCTCCTCCTCTTCCCCTCCTCCATGTCCTCCTCCTCTTCTTCCCCCACTCCATGTCTTCCTCCTCTTCCCCTTTTCTTTCTCCTCTTTCTCTCCTTCTTTTCCTTATCGTTTATCCCTCACACACACGCACACACACACACACGCACGCACGCACGCACGCACGGCTGCACGGCTGCAGGCCTACTGCTGGGCACTGGATGCTTTTCCTGGAAGCGTGCGGCCATTTATATAAGGGAGGCCTGCGGGACTCACCGCTCTCACGCATTCTGTACACACACACTCGTGTGGCGGGACTTTGAGGACGGGTAGAGGAGGATGAACAGGAGGTAGAGGAAGAGGAAGAGGAGGGGCAGAGGAAGAGGAGGAGGATGAGCAGGACGAGGAGGAGGAGGAGGAACAGGACGAGGAAGAGGATGAGGAGGAGCAGCAGGACGACTAGTAGGAGGAAGAAGAGGAGGATGAGGAGTGCTTCCAATTTGCGACGCACACGAACACGATTAAATTTGTGCACGAATATTTCGTGTTTGTTCCTACACACACACACACACACACACACACACACACACGCACACACGCACACAAACTCGTGTGTGTGTGTGCGTGCGTGTATACGCGAGTGAACGTGTTGCTAGGCAACCAATCAGATGCGACAGCATCACTGGGCCTTGGGAAAACTCGGGGCAAATGGTGTATCCATTCATGTTTCCGTGTATGTGTACATGTGTGTACGTGTGTGCGTCTATGTGCGTATGTGCACAGTTCAGTTAGCGAGAAGGGTGCTGTTGGATTCTGTGGTAATAATCTCTTGCATTGAAAATCACGAATTAGGAACCCGGTGCCTCACAGCGGCTGGCAACGATCCTCGGAGGCTTCTGTTGAAAGGGTAACCAACCACTGCTGGTCCCCACTTGGATTAAAGGAGACATGGATTCTTCACGTCGTTTACTTATGCAGTCCACACTAACTAAACTCTAGTTGCCAGTTTCCCAATTAGTTTCATTTATTCCCTTTTTATACAAAAAACAACAGACACTCATACTAATATTATAATATAGATATATGCACAGAAATATCCTATTACACATTCATCCCACTTTCTCATTACAAAAATTGATAATTATACAAGCATTCAGGAAAGGCGTTCAACTACAGTTTCACGAATATTTACACATACATACGAACATACACACTTCCAATTACGCATTACTTTCATAATTCCTAAGGCTGAATATAGTGAAGTTATCTATGAAAATGGATATACAATACTTCTGTAGATCTCTCTATGTAGAAACATGGGATTGTTGTATTTATTGTATTAGTGTAAGGCGTTTCTCGATCATTTATCTTGTAATAGGAGATCAGTCGCCGGTTGTAATCTCCCGAAGTCAATGGAGAAGGTCTTGGGCCCAGCCCGGAGACCTAGTGCCAGCCTTTCGGGGTTAGTATGGCAGAAGGGAGACGAATCTATCTGACGTCCGTCCCGGAAGAACCTCCAGTTGCAATTCATGGGTGGTCCTCGGAAAACGGGACAAAATGAGTAATAACACACGATTTTTTTTTTTTTTTTTTTTTTTTTTTAATAAATAATCCAAGCCCACCCTCCCCCCTCTTTATTAGTCTTAGTTAATTTAGTTGAGTCGAGAACTTCGGATATAAATTCGATTGAAAGGGCGATGTAGTACTGAATGGAATCGTTCTGGTGGGCGAGTTGGCTTTTAGTTCCTCTCAGCCCCCTTTCAGCCCCCCTATCAGCCCCCTCTCTACCCCCTCTCAGCCCTTCTCAACCCATCTCAGCCCCATATCAGTCCCCTCTCAGCCCATCTCATCTCCCTATCAGCCCCCTCTCAGCCCATCTCAATCCCCCTCAACCCTTCTCAACCCATCTCAACCCATCTCAACCCCCTACAAGCCCCCCTTTCAGCTCCCCTCTCAGCCCATCTTAATTCCCCTCAACCCTTCTCAACCCTTTTCAACCCTTTTCAACCCATCTCAACCCCCTAGCAGTCCCCTCTCAGCCCATCTCAACCCATCTGAACCCCCTATCAGTCCCCTCTCAGCCCATCCCAATCCATCCCAACCCCCAATCAGCCCCCTCTCAGCCCATCTTAGCCTCTACCATGCGCCTTGTTATAGACACTGTATTGTAGCAAACGCTAGATGGTCTCACTCACCTTGGGCTGAACGGAGTACAGCCAATCTGAATCCCCTCATGAAGAGTCTCCAGGTGTCTTGCTAGAGTATCTACACTTGGCCATGTTCTTTTACGAGTTCCCATCAGCCACCGGGATTAAAGGGTTAAGAATAATATGACCTCGTTGTGGATGTGGTAGAAACAACTTCGCCAATCGTGTAGTCAATGAACGGAATAAACTTACTGCAGAGGCAGTGCGATGTAGTACGGTTCGAAGATTTAAGATTCATTTAGATTAACACCTAAACAATATGCTGTCGTCATGCCTGTCAGTAGTTTGGTTCTCTTCTTTATTCATTTCTTCGTTTAACCATCTATTCTTGGCATCCGACTTAGTTATGGATCAAAAGGTCCCCTGTCGGTATACTCTTCCCTTGTAAACCTTTGTATTGTCATTTACTTAAGTCTCTGAGGACGGAGGAAATAATTTAGAGTTGGCAAGGACAATGGGTTCCTTTGATAAAGCGAGTGGACAGGAGACCTTTTGTTCCCTAAATGGGTCGGGTGGAAGAGAAAAGGAAGAAGAGTGAAAAGAAGAAGAAAAAGAAAATTGGGAAGAGTGAGAGGAAGGGGAAGTAGAAGAACAAGAAGCATAACAAGAAGAAGAATCTCGAGGAAAAAGAAGAAAGGAAGGGTGACATTTCTTATTAGGTTAGTTGAGATGTTCTTGATTCCTTTCGATGTATGACTCGCCAAACTAAAGTATTCAGTTTGCCTTGTGCTGTGAAAGAGTTGCGCAGTATGGTCTTGATCTCTTATATTTTATTTTATTTTTAATTTATTTAATTTTTCATTAACTGCATAGAATTTTGTTTCCGGTCTTATATCGTGAGCACTAAGGCCCGTGGTCGATTCCCAGTGACCGCTGCTAACATTCACTTACCCCTGCTGCCCAAATATGTTGGGTGAAGCTTGTGGCTGTTTCGGCCTTATGTAGAGTCTGTACTATTCATCATTCTTTTTTCATTAATACAGTAGTTCGTCATCTTTCGAGGTTATTGGATAATGGGATTTGTGTGTTGGTTTCGCGGGGTGGGGGGTCGGGATCCATAAGCACTTCGACTCGGAATACATATACTCCCATGACTCACCCGCGCCTGACCCGTGTCCAGAATCCTTAGCCGTGCATGACTGCATGGCACCGAATGTATTTCGATTTGGAGAGCGATGTTGTCGTTGTGGACAAGGAGACTGAAGGCGAGGAAGCCTTGCTGGGACGAAAAGTATTCGTTGTAGCTATCTGGGATCATAGGGCAAAGGTGAAGGCTTTCGCCGCTTCAAAGTGTCTTGACGTAAGCTCCTCACTCATTTTTCGCAAGCGCATGCTCGCGCGTGCGCACACACACACACACACACACACACACACACACACACACACACACACACACACACACACACACATTTAAAAATATTTTAGATAAAATGAGATATGAAGACGGGACCCTCACGAGCATAGCAATACAACTAGGTACAACTAGGTAAATACACACACAAACGCAGGCACGCACACTAATATATATATATATATATATATATATATATATATAATGTATGCATGTACGTATAGGTAGATATACATTATATATACGATATTGCATATATATATATGTATATATATGTATATATATATATATATGTGTGTGTGTGTGTGTATATATATATACATATACAGTATATATATATATACATATACAGTATATATATATATATACACACACACACGATATTGTGTATATAGCGAATTGATAAGAAATAAATAAACGGTGGAGTAAAATACAATAAATAAAAATAAAATGTGACCACATTTTCAGCATACTTGTTAAATACGCTACTTGAAGTAATTTTGGCAGCTTTTATTTAGTTCCTTTTTCTCACGTGTAGAAAGCGTGGCCCGTTTTCTCTTTATACAGCTCTTGGGTCTCGTAACGAAAGCTCTTTTACACTTGAGAGCGCACGACTATAGTTTACGAACGCTGCGAAAAAGTGAAATTAATGAAAATAGAAATTTAATGTATAGGTTCTTTTTATTTGTGCTTAACGTGACAATCCCCCTCCCCCCCACTCCGATCAGGAGGCCAGGACGGTGCCCCTTACAGAGTACTTTGTAGCGTGGAAGTTAATGAACCGTGCCCTTAGTTTAACTCGCCGGTGGCAGTGTTCGATCCGTCATTATCTGGATCTTCGTTGCAAGTTGCGATGCCCTAATCCGGTTGACCAGCGAGCATCCTTAATAAATAGATGATAAATAATTAGATAATAAATAAAAATTAATTAAAAAGATTAAGTAAATATATTGTAATAATTAGATAAAAGTAACATTGAAATGGGTTTCAGATAAATGAACAGGTAAATAAGAATATAAAAGTAAATTAATTCAATGAGTGAATAATTGTTTGTTTATGAAGATCGACTGGAGCTATCAACGCCTCGGGACAATTGCGTATCTATTTATTTTATGTATTTATTTATTCTTTTATTTCTTTATTTGTTTCTTTATTTTTACTTGATTGAATTGATCAAGTGTGGCAAAGCAGGGCTTCCCTCCACAGCTCCACCACCATAGCTTCTTCCACTACCACTAACACCGCTACAGTCCCAACCACAATCTCTACCACCACCACTGCTACCACAAACCACAACTTCTACCACCACCACAGTCGCCACCAGTTTATTCCACCACAGCTTATTCCACCACCACCATTATCATAACCACTATCACCATCACTAATACTAGAGTCTACCACTAACAGTGTCACAGTTACCATCACCACCATCACAACAATTCCATGTGTCACCACCACCTCAATCTTTTCCACCACCAATTGTACCACAACCTCCCCCTCACCACCACAGCCACCATCACCACTACCACCTCCGTTACTTCCACCACGAATACCACCACCACTACTACCGCCACCAACACCACGTATACCACCACCTCGAATACCACCACCACGAATACCACTACCATTATCACCACCCATTACCACCCACCATTACTACCACCCATTACCACCACCACGAATACCACCACCATTACCACCACCACGAATACCACCTTCACCTCCGCTACCACCACGAATACCACCTCCATTACCATCACCACTACCACCACAAATACCACCACCACGAATATCACCACCACTACGAATACCAGCACCACACCCACACCCACCATCTCTCCCTCGTCCGCCACCCGGGCGCACGGGCGTGTTTTTCCTGGTTGGGTTGGGTTGGGTTCCGTCCTTCCCCCAACTGTCGGCGGCGACGGCGCTGCTCTCGGCGGTGCCCGGGACGGTGGAGACACCACCACCACCACCCTCCACGGACGGCCATGGAACAAACCGTAACTGATCGGCAGTGGTACAGAGGTTTGCTGCTCTATTTGTCGTCGTCGTCGTCGTCGTCGTCGTCGTCGTCGTCGTCGTCGTCGTCATCATCATCATCATCATCATCATCATCATCATCATCATCATCATCATCATCATCATCATCATCATCATCATCATCATCATCATCATCATCATCATCATCATCATCATCATCATCATCATCATCATCATCATCATCATCATCATCATCATCATCATCATCATCGTCGTCGGACGACGTCGTCGTCGTCGTCGTCGTGGTGATAATGGTAGTGGTATTCGTCGTCGTCGTCATCATCATCATCATCATCATCATCACCTTCATCATCGTTATTATTACTATTTTAGTTTAATTTTACCTCTCTCTCTCTCTCTCTCTCTCTCTCTCTCTCTCTCTCTCTCTATATATATATATATATATATATATATATATATATATATATATATATATAGATGGGCGGTCCCTGAGTTGAACGTAATCTCATTGGGTCAAGACCTTACATACCTAGGTTAGGGTCTGTAGATCAGCTGATTGGGTTCGTCTCAACATTTTTGCGATAATATTTATTTGTTTATCTATTTATTTATGTATGTGTTTGTTCTAAACTTTAGTTTTACGAAAGACTGTGTATATATTTTATTTTTAAATTTAATTTTAATTTTTAATCTTATTTTTTGGTCAGTACTTCTCTTGGAAATTAATAATCGTTATTATATATATATATATATATATATATATATATATATATATATATATATATATATATATATATATATATAATTGATACTCTTTTTCCAAAGTTTCTCTCTTAGGGTCTTCCTAGCGATAAACATACAAAGTCCCGCAAAAATTATTTACGAATACTATTATCTATAACTCAGACATGTTCTTTTTATATGTTTTCTAGTGATAAGATTTTATTAATTGTTCATAAGTTGTTTATAACTGGAGTACGCTCTTATCTTATTACTGAAGTTAAATAGAATAGAATATCTAAAGTGGAAAAAAGGATTATTATTATTATTATTAGGAGAATTGAATTCCTTTCGTTCAAGGTTCGATGTTTAGAAGAAGGAAGAGGAGGAGGAGAAGAAGATGAGGAGAAGGAGGAAGAGGAGTAGGAGAAGGAGGAAGGGAGAGGAGGAGGAGAAGGAGGAAGGGAGAGGAGGAGGAGAAGAATGAGGAGAGGGGGAGGAAAAGAAAGGGGAGAGGAGGAGGAGAAGGGGAAGAGGAGGAGAAAGGGGAGGAAGAGGGGGAGTAGGAGAAGGGGGAAGATGAGGAGGAGAAGGAGAATGAAGAAGAGGAGAAGGAGAATGTTGCATGATGACTAGAAATGTGCAAACTCGTGCAGTGTGTGTGTATGTGTGTGGGTTATACAAGCCTTTGGGCCTGGTGAGGCTGAGGCGGAGCGGCGTCGATGAGGAAAAATCCCTCTGTTTGGTCACATCGATGAAGCTGCAGAAATGGAGGCTTTGGAGTGGACGAAGGGAGGAGGAAGAAGAAGGAGAGGAGGAGCACGGTAAGTTGGATTGGTAAGTTGGTATAAAGGAGAAACTAATTTGGAGTTAGGAAGCAAATTTTAGTTATGATTTTTTTTCCAAATATGTCAAAGAGCGGTCCAAGGTTGAACAAAAATACAATAAATAAATAGATAAGAAATGGATAGATAAATGAATAAATAAATAGATAAATAGGTGAAAAGTTGAGCGAGAGGAAGAAAGATGGGGACGTTGATGCTTTGGAGGGAGGAGAGGAAGGAAGGTGTTTTTGAGGGAGGGGAGGCGCGTGGAGGGAGAGGAGGGAAATATATTTTGAGAGGAAGAAGGATGGGGATCTGTTTTGGAGGAAAGAGAAGAGTCGAAGGCAGGGGCCGCACTAAAAAAATATATATATATATATATATATATATATATATATATATATATATATATATATGATCATTGGCAGTCGCTTTGAAACTTAATGCTCTGCTGTCTGTATATTACCTTTACTGATTGGGAAACTGTTCTTGGGATGATGGATTGATCAGTAAGTGGAAGTGATCATTTGAACAGTTCACCGCTAGTTCGAAATGTATTCCGGCCCCAAGTGATTTAGGGGTTCGTAATATATATATATATATATATATATATATATATATATATATATATATATATATATATATATATATATATATATATATATATATATATATATATATATATATATATAATAGTTCGTTTGGGATTGGCTGGCGATTGAATCTCAAATGGTCGGTTTGAACTGGCGATTAAATATCGTGTGTGTGTGTGTGTATATATATATATATTATTTGTTTTTCATCAGTTTGAGTTGGCTTCCATCAATCAGCCTAAGGCAATTAAATGGTTTATTTCTTTATTTATTTGTTTATTTTTTCACTAGTCTCAGCTTGTGCCTGTCATTCAGTTTAAGACAAGTAATTGCCTTATATTCAGTAAAGAATATGTATTAAGTTAAGTAAACACATAAACAAACCATAACAACATTCAAAATGACCACAGGGAGCTTAAACGCCAGGTGTCCATTTTTTCTTATTGTTTGAAAGAAGAGGAGGGAGGGGAGGAGAGGAAGTCCTGCAGAGGAGGAAGAGGAAAATGGGGAAAGGAAGGTTCTTTTGAGGGAAGAGGGGAAGAGGAGTAGGAGGGAAAGTGGTCTGTTTGGAAAGGGTGAAGGAGTTGCGTTGATAAGAGTACAGGAGATAAATTTATTAGGTTAGGTTAGGCTAGGACGAAACGACAGGGGGTTATCTCAAAGGCCGTTTATTTTAAACGGTGTTCACAGGGGTTTAAGTAGGATGGAGGGGCGGTGGAGAAAGAGAGAGAGAGAGGTGAGGGGGAGGAGGAGGAGGTAGCAGAGTACCTGTCACCGCAGGTGGAAGCTGGATGCAGGTCGTGGAGGACCCAGCAGGTCCCGGCGAGGAACGCGCTGTTCTTGCCCAGCATTCCTGCTGCATGACGGCACCTATCTTCGTCTTGACCTTTCTGCCTGCCTGCCTGCCTGCTAGCCTGCTTGCCCGATAGCCTGATAGCCTGCCTGTTTGCCTGCTTTCCTGCTAACCTGCCCTCCTGCCTGCCTGTTAGAGTTCTGGTCTGCCTGACTGGCATGTACTCTGTCTACCTGCCTGCGTTTTTTTTTTTGTTTTTTTTTTCCATGGACACTTGGGCCCACGTGTGTGTATGCTTGCCTTCTTGTCTGCTTGTATGTCTACCTACCCATCTGTTCTCCTTCTTTCCTTATTTCTTTATCTTCGCCTTCCTCTCTTCTTCCCACTTTACCTGTCTGCCTTCTTGCATACCTACCTACCGACCTCCTTACCTCCTCACCTTCCTACCCCCTCACCTTATCTACCTATCTACCAACCCACCTACTAATAGGTAGCACTTACACAGCAAGTCTCCTAATCTTGACTCACCACCTTATCTACCTAGCTACCAACCCACATACAACTAGGTATTACCTACACAACAAGTCTCACTCACGACTCACCACCTAATCTTTCTACCCGACCATCAACTCGCTAACCTAACCATGTTGCTAACCTCATCATTAATGTACTAACCGTCTCGTCTCTCGGCATCTCAGTCGGTCTACCGGCGTCTCGGTCACTCAGCCTACCGACCTAGTTTCTTATTTTTACTGACCTCTGGACGGCTCCACGGCCCAGACGATTCATCTGCTCCCAATACTTAAACTTCTTCGATAAAGTT
>NC_134809.1:6726798-6739298 GCF_046742065.1 Oratosquilla oratoria
GATAATGATGATAGCCTCTCTTGGGTCTTCAAGCATGTGGGTTCTCCGCTTGACCAACACGCGAACACGCGGGGGAGACTTTATGGTTTGAGGGGTCGTGGGTGGTTTGCTTATCTCCTGTTGTCTCTTGTTATCTCTAGTTATCTCTCTTATTTTTCTCTTTCTTTCTCTTTGCTTTCTTTTTTCTTGCTCTTTCTCACGTTTTCTTTCTCTCGTTCTTCCTCTTTCTTTCTTTCGAACTTCCTATTTCCCTTTTTCTCTCTGTTTCTTTCTCCTTCCCACCCCCCTTTCTCTCTCTCTCTCTCTCTCTCTCTCTCTCTCTCTCTCTCTCTCTCTCTCTCTCTCTCTCTCTCTCTCTCTCTCTCTCTCTCTCTCTCTCTCTCTCTCTCTCTCTCTCTCCCTCCCTCTCCAAGTACATATACATCTTCGTGGAAAATGTATTTCTTCACATCCTTCTAAGATAGTCTAAAGCAGTGGGTATTTTCCACAAATTTGCGGAAAAGTTTAAACTGCTAACCATTATTTTTTGTGTAGAATTTGAAGAATTATATGTTGCAATCAACTTACATACATACATATACCAAAGGCTTTTTCCCCCTTACACGGTGGGTAGCCAAAAAGAAAAAGGCATAGAAACCAGTCCCACCCATTCCATCCCCTACATTTTCCACTCTCCTTTTCCCTCCCTCCCTCTCATCTTGGCACCTCCTGGATGACGGGTCATCCCTGCATCCTGTCCACTGCCCTGGGTCAGAAGCAGTGTCGCAAGACACAGCACATCCACAGCAAGGCCGCTTCATTAAATCAGCGCTCCCCCCCCCCTCTCTCCGTCTCCTCATGCAGAAAAGGAGAAGACGGGGAGCAATCCCTTCGGGCTGCGTCAAAATATTTCTCATACATACTTCCTCACCCCCATCCCCTACCCACTCTCCCTCATGCATCACAGCATCATCCATACACAACCCTTCTCCATTCACCCCTATCTTATTTGTGTATATAATAATTCCTTCTTTTTTTGTGGGAAAATGTGGAAATCCAGATTTCCTTGTGGGGAAAAATCTCACTTCTTTGTGGGAACTGGCATAGATCACAGTGACAACATTGGGCTAGACCAATAGATTTTCTTTGAATGAAAGTAAGCATTTCTTCTTTAACCGGGTTGTTAATGTGTGGAATTCGTTACCTGCCACTGTCGTTGAAAGTAACACAATAACAACATTTAGAAATCGCCTAAATAAATACTTAGATTCTAATCCGCAAATAAAATATATCCCTTGCAATAAAAGATCTGACAGCCCGGTGTTTAATTGTAATTGGATAGGATAGTGGTAGCAGTAGTGTTAGTTCATCTTCTATCGCTTAGTTACCCTGTTTTCTTAATTGTAGCTTAGTATGGTAAACACAAACAGCCTCGTTAGGGCCAGTAGGCCTGCTGTTGTTTGTTCTTCCTTTGTGTTCATCCTATGACTCCCCGAGACTTCAGGGTATTACCCCCTTATGATAACTTTAGAAACTGTGAACCTTGTGAAAAGGCAAGATAAAACACTGATTGTGGTTGATATGTTTACTGTAGCAGGCCACCGCACTTGTGGGTCACCAGTGTTGCACTCACCAAACTGGTAAAAGCCCAAGTGTCTAATTCAAACATATGAAAATATATGATTCTCCCGAATCCTTTGTGACCCCCTAAGAAAACCCAAACTATCCCCCAGGGGGTCACGACCCCCAGGTTGAAAACAGCTGATCTAAAGGATGTGTGTGTGTGTGTTTGTGCGTGTGCGTGCGCGCGGACACGTAACCGAAGCAAAGAATTTAAGCAATGTAGGAAAAAATGTATTTCTTCATATCCTTTAGACATTTAGTCGTAGTTTGTTTTCATAAAAATGTGTGCGTGTGTTTGTGTGTGTCTGTGATTCACCATCGTCTTGGGTCACGTGTTAGACTCGTGATCGACGGCTATTTCCCTCCCAGAAGAGAGCTCAGAGCTCATATGACCGATCTGTGGGTAATGCTGTGACCGTAGACGCACGAGAGTTGGAGTAACGACTCGTAGTGCAGCAATACTGAAATTATTTCAGCCCTGGGCGGGATTCGAACTCGGACCGCCGTAATGGCGACCGCGAACGCTACCACTGCGTGTGTATGTATGTGTGTGTGTGTGTGTGTGTGTGTAAAGGAATACACTGTACACACATGTACATCATTGATAGTGCATTAATTATATATCTGTGTATATACGTGTTGAGCGGGTTAGGGCGTCGTTACTTGCGGCGAAAGTCGAAGGGATGGCGGTTCGAATCCTGCCACCGGCGAAAGTTGAACTAAGGGCATGGTTCATTACATTCCATGCTACAAAGTCGTCTGTGAGAGGCACCGTCCTAGCCTTCCGTGTTGTGCATGACTTTGCCTTTGGTATCAATGAGAGAAGCGGCACAAGTCCGCGCTCCGATCCGGGCCGGGCCGGGCCGCCCGCCTCCACCACCGCCAATTCTCTTTTAAAGGGGCGCCCACCTTCCACCGCCCACGCCCGTAACCGCTCCCCTCTCTCCACACCACGCCCACACAGGTGCAGGTTCGAGGAACCACGTCCACCCTCATGGGTGTTTGTTTTACGCCCGTGTACATACACGTACGTATATACATGTATTCGAAAGTATACATACACGTGTATAGATATGCGCGTAGGCGCGCACACACACACACACACACACACACACACACACACACGACTCGATGGTGCAATGGTAGGTTTTGCAGCCGCCATTACGGTGGTCCGGGTTCGAATCCCGCACAGGGTTGATATAATTTTATTATCGCTGTGCTGCAAGTCGTCACTCCAACTTTCGTGGGCGGGGAGTTGAGTGTATGTGTGTGCGTCTACGGTCACATCATTACCCATAGATCAGTTATACATGAGATTTGAGCTCTCATTCGGGAGGGAAATAGCTGTCGATCATGAGTCCAACACGTGATCCAATACCATGATGAATCACACACACAATCACACACACACACACACACACACACACACACACACACACACACACACACACACACACTTGGGCAATTGATGAAACACTGAAATATAGTAGTAAGCTCTTTCCTACTTTCTGTGGGTCTACAAAGAGGAGTCTTAAATGTCTTAAATGTTTACGAAATACATCTGGCAGTTTCATCAGCAATATATGGCAACCGGTAGAGCTTCAGTGTTTCAGTCGTGTCGAAATGTGTCCTTGAAGCGCTGAAGAAGTTCCAGTGGAGGCCAAGGCTGCTTTCGTTGATGTTTGGTGACAGACGGTGAAGACCTGTGGTTAAGAGGAAGTGATGATAAGTGATGTGCAATGGAAGCACTTCATTCGTAGGTAGTTAATCACGTGAATTATTAGTGCGTGGAACATGGTCATGGTGCTAAGGGAACTATACACACACATGCACGCACACACACACACACACACACACACACACACACACACACACACACACACACACACATATATATATATATATATATATATATATTCGGTCACCTAGATCCTCAAGAACGATTGGCCTCTCCGGATATGAATCTTTGACTGCCAATCAGGTGGCGCGCCAGTGGCTCTTGTCCACAGCAAAGTTAGATTGTCTGTTTGTCAGTGTGTGTGTGTGTGTGCGTGCGTGCATGCGTGCGTGCGTGTGCGTGTAGGGGAATGGGGAGGACGTGACCTCTCATGAACCATCGGTGCTACTTTGGTATATGATCTACATAGCCAATGTGTTCTACAAGAGTCATATTCTACTTTCGTATGCGATCTACATGTTCCATTTATTTATAGTTCAGATAAAATATTCTGGATATAATATTTATTTAAGAAAAATAATTACCATTTATATATGTCTTTATTTTAGAAAATATTTGAAGTTTTTATACATGTACTATTAAGAAATAAATTAAAGTAAATTTGAAACAAGTTTATTAATCGAACGTACATCAGCTAAGCCTGGAACGGAGCGCGTACTTGTCCCGCTTCTCTCACGATCCCGAAGGCAAAGTCATGCACAACACGAACGTACACAAAGAAAATTCACGCACAGTCAATGATGTACTTATATGTACAGTACAGTGTATTCCTTTACACACACACACACACACACACACACACACACACACACACACACACACGACTCGACGGCGCAGTGGTAGCGTTCGCGGCCGTCACTACAGCGGTTCGGGTTCGAATCCCGCCCAGGGCTGGAATAATTTCAGTATCGCTGCGCTGCGAGTCGTTACTACAATTCGTGGGCGGGGAGTTGTGTGTGTGTGTGCGTGTAAGGTCACAGCATTGCCCATATGAGCTCTCATCTAGGAGAGTAGTAGCTGTCGATCACGAGTCCAACACGTGATGTAAGACCATGGTGAATCACACACACACACACACACACACACACACACACACACACACACACACACACACACACACACACACACACACATTTTTGTTCCGCGTAGCCACTGTTAGCGACGTGCGTGGAGATTTATTGCATAAAAATAAACATTGAGAATGAAGACAAATATAATATAATATAAATATAATATACTTTGGTATGCGATCTACATAACCAGCGTGATCTATGTATGACTTCTTTTGTTGTAAATCACAATATAAAGTGTAGATCGCATACCAAATTAGCTTCATGACACGTAGATCGCTCCGTTGACGCCATCGTTATGGCATCATCGTTACCATGACGTCATCGCTAATATGACGTCATTACTATTGTGACCTTTGTCAGTAGTTATCATGACCTTTTGGGCAGGAATTATTCTTGACTGACTTATGTTGATATTTTGTGTATTATTCTTTCCATGAGACTCACAATTTCTTAGTATTGTCTCAGTCTATTCTGACGGCGTAATCGGATGCGTGCTGATCTTGCATGCGCTTAATTGTGGGTTCGAATCCCGCACTCCTATCCGGTTCCCAGTAGTAACAATTTCTATGCCTCAATAGTCCAAGGTTCTCGTCAAATGTGAATTCGAAAAGCTGGACGACGACTTCGCTCTTAGTATCCTAGAAATAGCTAAGTCTACAATTCAACAATGTGTGTCTAATATTCGTAATCTAGGTTTAACTTCTCTTAGTTCGTCCTTCAGCTTCTCGCTAAATGACGCAAGAAAAGTAATTTGACATTTGGAAACTCGAAAAATAAAATATTGTTACCGAGGTCGTTTCTACTCAAACGAACTTTATCAAAAGAATTGATGTTTAGGTAGTGAGGGTTCTATCGACATAGGAATGTCCTGTCTGGACTGTGAGAAGAGAGTTGTATGACGTGAATGAAAATCCACGATACAGATAAACTGGAAACCGCAAGGAAGTTGAGAAGAATGAATTTGTTTCTTTATTTGTTTATGTATTATCATTATTATTATTATTATTGTTATTATTATTATTGATAATTTTATTTCTTCGTTTATTGTTTTATTTTGTTTGCTTAATTATTTAATCTTTTTTATTATTTGTTATCATTATTATTATTAATGTTATTGATTATTTTATTTGTTTGTTTTTATTTTATTTATTTGTTTGTTTTATTTGTTGGCTTATTTATTTATGGTTTGCGGGGCTATCATGTGCCCGTACCTCAACCTTACAACAGTCGGGAACTTTGTGCAGAAGACTTGGAGAGTGTGAATGAACGAGGTGGAACTGGTACGGTATCGGAACGGATTCGAATCTGAAACGACTTTTTTTTTTTTTTTTTTTTCTCCGGGGATCGTTTGACCGTCACCGGTACCGAACCGAGAAGAGTAATTGGTTATTTCTTTCAAATGTTCAAGTTCGTTTGTCAATAATTACATTTAAATGATAAAACGTCCCCTTAAACAGAACCAAAATCGTATTATGCTTAGGCTTGGTGTAAGGTACAAAGTGGGCCGTGGAGTTTGATGAGGGGAATCAGGCTATGTGCTTCGTGGTCTATCAAAGGTCTTTGGAATGGTGTTTGGTACCGTATTACAGGATGGAAGTCTCTCTCTCTCTCTCTTTCGCTCTCTCGCTCTCTCTCGCTCTCTTCCCCGCTTTCTCTTTCTCTCGCTCTCCCCCGCTCTCTCTCTCCCTCTCTCTCATTGGGCACGTGCGTGTGTGTATTGTGTGCGTGTGTCCCTCCACACACACACACACACACACACACACACACACACACACACACACACACACACACACACACACACACACACACACACACACACACACACACACAAACAATAATAGTACATGATTGTAAAGCTAGGTATGATAAACTGAAGAGTATGAAACAGGATCCCACGAGCGTTGCTCTTTTCCTGTACACCGCAATTGTGGTAATACGATTACACACACACATACACACACACACGCACGCACACACCTCTCATGGCGCTGTGGTTAGAGCTCTGGCCTGCCACTACGGAGGTCCGGGTTCGACCCTCGCCCGGGGCTGAAATAATATCAGTATCGCAGCGCTGAGGGGTGTTACTCCAACTCTCGTGGGCGGGGAGTTGGGGGTGTGTGTGTGGGAAAGGTCATAGCATTACCCATAGATCGGACCTACGAGCTCTGAGCTCTCTTCCAGGAGGGAAATAGCTGTCGATCACGAGTCCAACACGTGATCCAAAGACCAAGTGAATACACATACATACACACACACAAACGTACATACACACGTACACGTATATACTTGTATTCATTTGTGAA
The DNA here is from genome assembly GCF_046742065.1 of Oratosquilla oratoria. Lineage (NCBI taxonomy): Eukaryota > Metazoa > Arthropoda > Malacostraca > Stomatopoda > Squillidae > Oratosquilla > Oratosquilla oratoria. Next base: position 6,733,515 of record NC_134809.1, read on the forward strand.
GACCTGCGCTAAACTTGTAGGAACTTGTACGGTTGTTTGGTCGTTGAAGGGAATACCCGGTGGTAAAAGTGCCATTAGTGCACCCCCACCCCCTACCCGCCCCGGCCCGGGTCGCCCCGCGGCTCTCGTCCGTTGTTCGCAACTCGCGTCTTCAGTCGTGCTAACGCAGTGGTAAAGAGAGGACGTGCTGCCTGAACTCTCCGAGTATCTCGTATATCGTTGACGGTCTCCCGCTCGCTCGCTCGGTCTTTCTGTCGGTCTGTTTGTTTGTCTGTCTGTTCGTGTGTGAGGGAGGCTGATGGTGACAAATGTTTGTTGACTTTTGTGTCGCTGGCTCGCCAGCTTCCCCCTTTCCTCCCCCCACCACCTCAACGATTTTAATAAACTCTGGTGCATAGTAACGGACACTTGTGGCTCGCAGTCACCGTCAGCGCTACCAACAAACGTTTCGGGTTAAAAAAAAAACGTTCGTAGTCACGCCTTCGCATTCGTGTCTTAAATGCCCTAAGAAACGTTTGATCATCCATGAAGATGACTGTCAGGAGCTGAACACTTTATTCTCAGGTTGGCAACGTTTGGTATTACGTTTATGAACGTTTGGGTCACACCTGTTTTGACGTCTGCACCGCACCTGTGTAACGTTTTCGCAGCACCTGTGCTTCGTTTTGCCATGCACTTGTCCAACGTTTAAGTCTGCTAATTCAAAGTTGCTGACGTTTGCCAACACACGAAACGTTTATCACCGCAACTGTGGAACGTTTACCTCCCCCCCCCCGCCGCACCTGTACAGCTGCAGTGACCCATAGCGCCTCTCGACACCTGTCGCCCTCCGAGAGCGGAAGCAGCTGTCGGCCATGGTGCTCCAGACAGCCTTCAAGCTTCTTCCTCCAGCCTGGACCAAACCGGTACTGTATCTATCTCGAAAACCTGTGGTTCTCTTCCAATATCACGCAAACCCATTTTTATTTTGTTATATATTTTATTCATTTATTTATTTTATTTTTATTATTAATTTGTTTTTCTTCATTGTTTTTATTATTTATTTTTATTTATATATTTTATTTATTTCTATCTTATTTATTTATTATTATTATTATTATCATTATTATTATTATTATTATTATTATTATTATCATCATTTTTATTTCTTCTGTTTTTATTATTTATTTTTATTTATTTATATATTTTATATATTTTATTTATTTCTATCTTATTTATTTATTATTATTATTATTATTATTATTATTATTATTATTTTTATTTCTTCTGTTTTTATTATTATTCATTTTTATTTATTTTATTTATATATTTTATAAATTTTATTTTATTATTATTATTAATTATTATTATTGTTATTATTATTATTGCTCTTAAAAGACCTACTTTCTTATGGAATTATGTTAGGGCGGGTTAGCCTATATTAGGTCAAGAATTATTAAAGAACGTGAGCGTCATATTAAGTGGTCAACAGTATACTCTTGTTTGTGTGTGGTGTGTGTTTGCAGAAGCACCGTTTGGTTTAGTAGCTATCGTCACGTTTTTGCTTCTCGTACTCTGTCGATATGTCATGTTGTCTTTCTTGATCCTAGTGAGTTGTCAGGTCAGGTTAGGTCATGTTAGACGAGATTGCATTGGATAAGTGTCTTGTGCGAATTTTCGAGAAAAAAATTATCTGATCACGTGACTTGTATTGGTGTTGTAAATGACATTGCTATGCTTGTTATCAGGGGATATGTATCATTGCTTGCAGTGCCTGACTTAAGATTTAAATCTCTCTAGCAGGACATTTTTGCTTCATCGCATAGGGAACCTACATATGCTTGCATAATTGATTTATTATTTTTATCAATTTTTATATATTTATTTTTTACTACTTTTAGTTTGCACTCGCTTACAGATTTACTTGTGGAAGTTCTTATACACATTGAAAGAAATGTATTCATTCCACTAATGACTAATATTGAAGGAAATGTATTCACTCCACTAAATGGCTATAAGTATATTACACCATACATTTATCAACTCGCTCGCAAATAATCACCGCATTCAGGCAGGTTAGAACACACACACACACACACACACACACACACACACACACACACACACACACACACACACACACGCACGCACGCATGCGCGCGTGCGTGCATACATGCACACGCGCATACACAAACAGGTACACGCACGCGCAAACACGGACATATACACACGGACGCACACAAACGAACGCGCAGGTGTACACGTTCGCATATACACGCATACATATACACACGCACACATGCTTACACGTACACACACACACACACACGTACACACATACTGTCTGAGGACGCGGACGGTCAGACAGAGACACACGCACGTACGCACGCATTCACACCTGGATGGGTGGGGCACAGGTGTACATCCGGCCGTGTGGCTTCAAGGAGTCTTTCCCTCTCTCAACGGTCACATGTGTGTGTATGTATGTGTATGTATGTATGTGTGTGTGTGTGTGTTAGAAAGATTTGTCACAGGGATCGGGATCGACAGCTATTATTCTCCACCATGAGCGCACAGAACTCATATATGCCGTGTATGTATGTATGTATGTATATGTGTGTTTATGTATGTATGTGTATATGTGACTTCGAGCACGCATGTCTACACATAGCGTTCAGCTGTCAACCCATTTCACCGCAGAAAAGTGTTGTGTGATTGGTCTGTGCTTGTTCATTGTAGTCATACTGGATATTACACATAAAAAATAATCCGAATTCTCGAATAACTAACGCTTGTTTCCCCCATAGCACAGTTAGTTTTGGTCCATGTTTTCCGTATGTAGCAAATGATTTTGCACAGTGTACGTTTCGTAGGAAACGCTGTTGCTTAGGTGAACCTTGAGGAAGGTTTTCTTATCCCCGGCTTCCGCCACACACCTAATCCGTCACCAGAAGGCGCCGTGGACCATGTCATAGAGAACGTGCAAGGTTCTATATAAAAAAAAAAGATAATGATAATGATAATAATGATGTTAATAATAATAAAGTATTAAAATAAAATAAATTGATGATAAGAGTTATGATGATGATAATAAATGAAAAAATAAATATATAAATAAATATAAATAGATGAACAAATAAAATAGAATAAGTAAACATGAAATTGATAAATAGAAAAAATAAATATAAGAATGGAGAATAGATAAATAGATGAGTAGATTAAATGAATGAATGAATAAATGAATAAATTAAGATGAAGTAGTAAATAGCTAAATAAAGTACATTAAGATAGAATAAGGAAATTTATGAATAAGAATATATATTGCCACGAGAATGCATTAACTATAATAGAATAGATATCCTTCTGGTAAGGAAGGGGTCATTGGATATCGAGTAAATGTTTGAATTTTCCTAAACACAGTACCACTGTACTGAACTACATTCGTGTATAGTGAAATACTCCAACACGCAGGATAACGCATAAGTACACATTGTAGTTACGTGGTATATAGTATTTCGATTTGGTATAGAAATTTTCTGGTGGTTATATAAACAGTGAAATGTAACAATACAGTAATAACCTTGAATCTTTCGGAACATATGAATACATGCAACAATGGCATACTTCACAAAGCAATACACAATGTGCCAACCCTCTCACGGATTGTTGAGGCTTTAGTTCTTTATTCTGCCTCCCGCCAGGCGATTTAATTCATATGAGGGAGGAGGAGGAGGAACAGGAACTACGCATCGGAACGGCGAACCCTGATGCAAGAGCCTTATTGGCGATGACTCATCGGTAATCCGAAACCTTTGGGCTATTCTCCCCCACCCCTCCTCTTCTCCTCTTCTCTCTCCCCTCCCCTATTCTCTTCGCCTCCCCTCGCCATTTCTATTTGCTTGCATATCTCCCTCTCTCCTCCCCTTCACTTCCCCCCTTCATCGCTCCTCTTTCACTTCCTCTTCCGTCTTTCTTTCCTTTCTCTTTTCCCTTCCTTTCCCTCGCTCCCTCCTTTCTTTTCCCCACCCCCTCCCTTCCCCCTCCCTTTCCCTTCACTTCCCTCCTCTCCCTTACCGCCCCTCCTCTCCTTCCTCTCCCCTCCTTCCTCTCCTCTCCTCTCTTCCCTTCTCTCCCCTCTTCCCTTCTCTCCCCTTCCCTCTTCCATTCCATCTCCCCTTCTCTCCCTTTCCCCACCCCTTCCCTTCTCTCAGCTTCCCCTCTCTCCCCTTCCCTTTCTTCCATACCCTTCCCATCCCATCCTTCCCCTTTCCCCCTTCCCCTTCTCCCCTCCCCCCTTCTCCCGTTCACCCTTCCCCCTCTTCCCCCGACTCTGATTATTTATTCAGGATAACCTTCAGGGTTAGGGCGCTTTGTAGTTAAGAGATCGTTAGCTCGCTTTTTGTAGACGTTGTACGTGGCGGGTAAGATTTAAGGTTTATCTCGCGCCTAGTCTCTCTCTTTCTCTCCAACTCTCTTTCCCTCTCCCTCTCTCCCTACCTCTCTCTTTCTCCCTCTCTTTTTCTCTCCTTCTCTCCCTCTCCTCTCCCTCTCTCTCCTTTCCCTCTCTCTCATCTCTCTCTCTCTCTCTCTTTAGTAGTGCGTGTTTATGTATTGTTTTTCTTTGGGGCCTCGTGGTATATATGACTTTTCGTCAAAGAACGGAATCGTCGAGCATGGCCTAACTACCACTGATGGATGGAATTGTATCTTCCAAACGCCTCCGGTACGCTGTTCTTCTTAAGCCGAATTAAATCGTCAGGCGATAGCCAGAATAAAATTTGCACTGAGTTATCTTTGCGAGCAGGTTAACTGAGTTTTAATCCCCATAATAACTACGTGTTGTTTAAGTTGAATAAGATACCTAAAAGCGGGTTAAGTTTAACTGAATTGACTGTGTGGATTTATCCTGTAATTTGAAGAGTTTTGTGAGGTACTATGTTTGTTTAGGCATATAATGCAGTAGGTGTGGTTGGACAATTAGTACGAATATTTTGTAGAAATAGCTGGTCTTCGGCCTTATTACTGTGTAAGCTATGGTCATAGTGTGCCCATAGGAAAGGCATTTGTACTCGTGTGAAAGCACAAAGTCTTGTAGAAGACCATTGTGAGTGACCCAGCGGTTCGCTTCTTTTCGGTCCTCAGGGTGTGTATATATCTGGCCGCCCGGGTCAGGTCAAGACTGAGTGTCAGTCACGCTCAGTGTCGGCCAACGCTCGCTGTTAGGCCTACCGACGGCTCTACCAGTAAACGTCTGAACCCAACAATGAGCTCTACATCTCCTACACCATAGTAACAAATCTGTTACATGGGTGACTGTACAAATATCTTGTTACAATCTCCTTTATATAATCCTTGAATTCTGTAGCGTGTGTATATTGTGTAGGACTTTTACGAACGTCTCTATTCTTGTGGTGTTATATGGGTTATCTAGATTGAGTGACGCAGAGGGGGAAGATGAGGTCTTATGATATTTTTTTTAGAATGCATATACAGTACTTGTGTGCATGGACTGAATGTCTAGTTATTACTATTAGTAGAATACTTTTAGTCTTTAAACTTCTTTGCCAGCACATGATGCACTGTGGTCATGGTACATGTCTAGTTATTACTGTTAGTAGAATACTTTTAGTCTTTAAACTTCTTTGCCAGCACATGATGCACATGTGGTCTTGGTACAAGTTCAGGTAGTCTTTAGGCCAATGAGTCATCCTGGGGTCCCTTGCAGTTTCAAAAGTGGGGCCACAAGAGATGGTTAGTGAAAGCTAGACGATTTTATTCAATATTGAAGTCATCTTGAGGAGATGG